>NC_091472.1:320233815-320543815 GCF_036971445.1 Narcine bancroftii
GCCTCAGATTCCCTGCCTCAGATTCCCTGCCTCAGATTCCCCGCCTCAGATTCCCTACCTCAGATTCCCTGCCTCAGATTCCCTGCCTCAGATTCCCTTCATCTGATTCCCTTCATCTGATTCCCCGCCTCAGATTCCCTGCCTCAGATTCCCTGCCTCAGATTCCCTGCCTCTGATTCCCTGCCTCAGATTCCCTGCCTCAGATTCCCTGCCTCAGATTCCCTGCCTCTGATTGCCTGCCTCTGATTCCCTGCCTCTGATTCCCTGCCTCTTATTGCCTGCCTCTGATTCCCTGCCTCTGATTCCCTGCCTCTGATTCCCTGCCTCTGATTCCGCACCTCTGATTCCACGCCTCTCTTTCCTTGTCTCTGATTCCCCGCCTCTGATTCCCTGCCTCTGATACCCTGACTCTCTTTGCCTGCCTCTATTTCCGTGCCTCTTTCTCTGCATCTAGTTTCCCACATCTCATTTGCCCCCTCTGATAACACGCCTCTGATTCCATGCCTCTGATTCACTGCCTCAGATTCCCTGCCTCAGATACCCCGACTCAGATTTACCACCTCAGATTCCCCGCCTCAGATTCCCTGCCTCAGTTTCCATGCCTTAGATTCCCTGCCTCAGATTCCCTGCCTCAGATTCCCTGCCTCCGATTCCCCGCCTCTGATTCCCCGCCTCTGATTCCCCGCCTCTGATACCCAGCCTCTGAATCCCCGCCTCTGAATCCCCGCCTCTGATTCCCCGCCTCTGTTTCCCCGCCTCTGATTCCCCGCCTCTGATTCCCCGCCTCTTATTCCCCGCCTCTGATTCCCCGCCTCTGATTCCCCGCCTCTGATTCCCTGCCTCTGTTTCCCCGCCTCTGATTCCCCGCCTCTGATTCCCCGCATCAGATTTCCCGGCTCTAATTCCCTGCCTGAGATTCCCTGCCTGAGATTCCCCGCATCAGATTCCCTGCCTCAGATTCCCCGCCTCAGATTCCCCGCCTCATATTCCCCGCCTCAGATTCCCCATCTCAGATTCCCCGCCTCAGATTCCCCGCCTCAGATTCCCCGCCTCAGATTCCCCGCCTCAGATTCCCTGCCTCAGATTCCCTGCCTCTGATTGCCTTCCTCTGATTCCCTGCCTCTGATTCCCTGCCTCTGATTCCCTGCCTCTGATTCCCTGCCTCTGATTCCCTGCCTCTAATTCCCTGCCTCTGATTCCGCACCTCTGATTCCACGCATCTCTTTCCGTGTCTCTGATTCCCCGCCTCTGATTCCCTGCCTCTGATACCCTGCCTCTATTTGCCTGCCTCTATTTCCGTGCCTCTTTCTCTGCATCTAGTTTCCCACATCTCATTTGCCCCCTCTGATAACCCGCCTCTGATTCCATGCCTCTGATTCCCCGCCTCTAATTCCCCGCCTCTGATTCCCCGCCTCTGATTCCCTGCCTCAGATTCCCTGCCTCAGATTCCTTGCCTCAGATTCCCTGCCTCTGATTCCCCGCCTCTGATTCCCCACCTCTTATTCCCCGCCTCTGATTCCCCGCCTCAGTTTCCCCGCCTCTGATTCCCCACCTTTCATTCCCCGCCTCTCTTTCCCTGCCTCTATTTCCGCGCCTCTTTCTCCACATCTCTTTTCCTCCCGCTGATTCCCCGCCTCTGATTCCCCGCCTCTGATTCCCCGCCTCAGATTCCCTGCCTCAGATTCCCTGCCTCAGATTCCCCGCCTCCGATTCCCCGCCTCAGATTCCCCGCCTCAGATTCCCTGCCTCAGATTCCCCACCTCAGAATCCCCGCCTCAGATTCCCCGCCTCAGATTCCCCGCCTCAGATTCCCTGCCTCAGATTCCCTGCCTCAGATTCCCTGCCTCAGATTCCCTTCATCTGATTCCCTTCATCTGATTCCCCGCCTCAGATTCCCTGCCTCAGATTCCCTGCCTCAGATTCCCTGCCTCAGATTCCCTGCCTCAGATTCCCTGCCTCAGATTCCCTGCCTCAGATTCCCTGCCTCTGATTGCCTGCCTCTGATTCCCTGCCTCTGATTCCCTGCCTCTTATTGCCTGACTCTGATTCCCTGCCTCTGATTCCCTGCCTCTGATTCCCTGCCTCTGATTCCGCACCTCTGATTCCACGCCTCTCTTTCCTTGTCTCTGATTCCCCGCCTCTGATTCCCTGCCTCTGATACCCTGCCTCTCTTTGCCTGCCTCTATTTCCGTGCCTCTTTCTCTGCATCTAGTTTCCCACATCTCATTTGCCCCCTCTGATAACACGCCTCTGATTCCATGCCTCTGATTCACTGCCTCAGATTCCCTGCCTCAGATACCCCGACTCAGATTTACCACCTCAGATTCCCCGCCTCAGATTCCCTGCCTCAGATTCCCTGCCTCAGATTCCCTGCCTCAGATTCCCTGCCTCAGATTCCCTGCCTCAGATTCCCTGCCTCCGAATCCCCGCCTCTGATTCCCCGCCTCTGATTCCCCGCCTCTGATACCCAGCCTCTGAATCCCCGCCTCTGAATCCCCGCCTCTGATTCCCCGCCTCTGTTTCCCCGCCTCTGATTCCCCGCCTCTAATTCCCCGCCTCTGATTCCACGCCTCTAATTCCCCGCCTCTGATTCCAGGCCTCTTATTCCCCGCCTCTGATTCCCCACCTGTGATTGCCTGCCACTGATTGCCCGCCTCTGATTCCCCGCCTCTGATTCCCCGCCTCTGATTCCCCACCACTGTCTGTATGCCTCTCTTTCGCCTCCGCTTTTTCCCCTACACTCTTTCCGCGCCTCTCTTTCCCTCCCTCAATTTCAACAACTCTGTTTGATCTGTTCTGTGTACCTCATTTTCAACACACAAGTTCCAACCAGTATGTTTCACCCATCACTTTCCCCGCCTCTATTTTTCCGCCTATGTTTACCCGCCTCTGTTTATTCACCTGTTTCACCGCCTCTGATTGCCCGCCTCTGATTCCCCGCCTCTGATTCCCCGCCTCTGATTCCCCACCACTGTCTGTATGCCTCTCTTTCGCCTCCGCTTTTTCCCCTACACTCTTTCCGTGCCTGTCTTTCCCACCCTCAATTTCAACAACACTGTTTGATCTGTTTTGTGTACCTCATTTTAAACACACAAGTTCCAACCACTATGTTTTGCCCGCCTCTTTCCCCGCCTCTATTTATCCACCTATGTTTAACTGCCTCTGTTTACCCGCCTGTTTCCCCGCCTCTGATTCCCCACCTTTCATTCCCCGCCTCTCTTTCCCTGCCTCTATTTCCGCGCCTCATTCTCTGCCTCTCTTTCCCCACATCTCTTTTCCTCCCCCTGATTCCCCGCCTCTGATTCCCCGCCTCTGATTCCCTGCCTCTGATTCCCCGCCTCTGATTCCCTGCCTCAGATTCCCTGCCTCAGATTCCCTGCCTCAGATTCCCTGCCTCAGATTCCCTGCCTCAGATTCCCCGCCTCTGATTCCCCGCCTCTTATTCCCCGCCTCTGATTCCCCTCCTCTGATTCCCCACCTCTGATTCCCTGCCTCAGATTCCCTGTCTCTGATTCCCCGCCCCTGATTCCCTGCCTCTGATTCCCCGCCTCTGATTCCCTGCCTCAGATTCCCTGCCTCAGATTCCCTGCCTCAGATTCCCTGCCTGTGATTCCCCGCCTTTGATTCCCCACCTCTTATTTCCCGCCTCTGATTCCCCACCTCTGATTCCGCGCCTCTGATTCCCTGCCTCTGTTTCCCCGCCTCTGATTCCCCGCCTCTGATTCCCCGCCTCAGATTCCCCGGCTCTGATTCCCTGCCTGAGATTCCCTGCCTCACATACCCCGCCTCAGATTCCCCGCCTCAGATTCACCGCCTCAGATTCCCCGCCTCAGATTCCCCTCCTGAGATTCCCTGCCTCAGATTCTCCGCCTCAGATTCCCCACCTCAGATTCCCCGCCTCAGATTCCCCGCCTCTGATTGCCTGCCACTGATTCCCCGCCTCCGATTCCCCGCCTCAGATTCCCCGCCTCAGATTCCCTGCCTCAGATTCCCCGCCTCAGAATCCCCGCCTCAGATTCCCCGCCTCAGATTCCCCGCCTCAGATTCCCTGCCTCAGATTCCCTGCCTCAGATTCCCTGCCTCAGATTCCCTTCATCTGATTCCCTTCATCTGATTCCCCGCCTCAGATTCCCTGCCTCAGATTCCCTGCCTCAGATTCCCTGCCTCTGATTCCCTGCCTCAGATTCCCTGCCTCAGATTCCCTGCCTCAGATTCCCTGCCTCTGATTGCCTGCCTCTGATTCCCTGCCTCTGATTCCCTGCCTCTTATTGCCTGACTCTGATTCCCTGCCTCTGATTCCCTGCCTCTGATTCCCTGCCTCTGATTCCGCACCTCTGATTCCACGCCTCTCTTTCCGTATCTCTGATTCCCCGCCTCTGATTCCCTGCCTCTGATACCCTGCCTCTCTTTGCCTGCCTCTATTTCCGTGCCTCTTTCTCTGCATCTAGTTTCCCACATCTCATTTGCCCCCTCTGATAACACGCCTCTGATTCCATGCCTCTGATTCACTGCCTCAGATTCCCAGCCTCAGATACCCCGACTCAGATTTACCACCTCAGATTCCCCGCCTCAGATTCCCTGCCTCAGATTCCCTGCCTCAGATTCCCTGCCTCAGATTCCCTGCCTCAGATTCCCTGCCTCAGATTCCCTGCCTCCGATTCCCCGCCTCTGATTCCCCGCCTCTGATTCCCCGCCTCTGATACCCAGCCTCTGAATCCCCGCCTCTGAATCCCCGCCTCTGATTCCCCGCCTCTGTTTCCCCGCCTCTGATTCCCCGCCTCTAATTCCCCGCCTCTGATTCCAGGCCACTTATTCCCCGCCTCTGATTCCCCACCTCTGATTGCCTGCCACTGATTGCCCGCCTCTGATTCCCTGCCTCTGATTCCCCACCACTGTCTATATGCCTCTCTTTCGCCTCAGCTTTTTCCCCTACACTCTTTCCGCGTCTCTCTTTCCCTCCCTCAATTTCAACAACTCTGTTTGATCTGTTCTGTGTACCTCATTTTCAAGACACAAGTTCCAACCACTATGTTTCACCCATCACTTTCCCCGCCTCTATTTTTCCGCCTATGTTTACCCGCCTCTGTTTATTCACCTGTTTCACCGCCTCTGATTCCCCGCCTCTGATTCCCCACCTGTGTCTCGACGCCTCTCTTTCGCCTCCACTCTTTCCCCTCCACTCTTTCCGTGCCTGTCTTTCCCTCCCTCAATTTCAACAACACTGTTTGATCTGTTTTGTGTACCTCATTTTAAACACACAAGTTCCAACCACTATGTTTTGGCCGCCTCTTTCCCCGCCTCTATTTATCCACCTATGTTTAACTGCCTCTGTATACCCGCCTGTTTCCCCGCCTCTGATTCCCCACCTTTCATTCCCCGCCTCTCTTTCCCTGCCTCTATTTCCGCGCCTCTTTCTCTGCCTCTCTTTCCCCACATCTCTTTTCCTCCCCCTGATTCCCCGCCTCTGATTCCCCGCCTCTGATTCCCTGCCTCTGATTCCCCGCCTCTGATTCCCTGCCTCAGATTCCCTGCCTCAGATTCCCTGCCTCAGATTCCCTGCCTCAGATTCCCTGCCTCAGATTCCCCGCCTCTGATTCCCCGCCTCTTATTCCCCGCCTCTGATTCCCCTCCTCTGATTCCCCACCTCTGATTCCCTGCCTCAAATTCCCCGGCTCTGATTCCCTGCATCAGATTCCCTGCCTCAGATTCCCTGCCTCTGATTCCCCGCCCCTGATTCCCTGCCTCTGATTCCCCACCTCTGATTCCGCGCCTCTGATTCCCTGCCTCTGTTTCCCCGCCTCTGATTCCCCGCCTCTGATTCCCCGCCTCAGATTCCCCGGCTATGATTCCCTGCCTGAGATTCCCTGCCTCACATACCCCGCCTCAGATTCCCCGCCTCAGATTCCCCGCCTCAGATTCACCGCCTCAGATTCCCCGCCTGAGATTCCCTGCCTCAGATTCTCCGCCTCAGATTCCCCGCCTCAGATTCCCCGCCTCAGATTCCCCGCCTCAGATTCCCTGCCTCAGATTCCCTGCCTCTGATTGCCTGCCACTGATTCCCTGCCTCTGATTCCCTGCCTCTGATTCCCTGCCTCTTATTCCCTGCCTCTGATTCCCTGCCTCTGATTCCCTGCCTCTGATTCCGAGCCTCTGATTCCACGCCTCTGATTCCCTGCCTCTGATACCCTGCCTCTCTTTGCCTGCCTCTATTTCGGTGCCTCTTTCTCTGCATCTAGTTTCCCACATCTCATTTGCCCCCTCTGATAACCCACCTCTGATTCCATGCCTCTGATTCCCCGCCTCTGATTCCCCGCCTCTGATTCCCTGCCTCTGATTCCCCGCCTCTGATTCCCTGCCTCAGATTCCCTGCCTCAGATTCCCCGCCTCAGATTCCCTGCCTCTGATTCCCTGCCTCTGATTCCCCGCCTCTTATTCCCCGCCTCTGATTCCCCGCCTCTGATTCCCCGCCTCTGATTCCCTGCCTCTGTTTCCCCGCCTCTGATTCCCCGCCTCTGATTCCCCGCATCAGATTTCCCGGCTCTAATTCCCTGCCTGAGATTCCCTGCCTGAGATTGCCCGCCTCAGATTCCCTGCCTCAGATTCCCCGCCTCAGATTCCCCGCCTCATATTCCCCGCCTCAGATTCCCCATCTCAGATTCCCCGCCTCCGATTCCCCGCCTCAGATTCCCCGCCTCAGATTCCCTGCCTCAGATTCCCTGCCTCTGATTGCCTTCCTCTGATTCCCTGCCTCTGATTCCCTGCCTCTGATTCCCTGCCTCTGATTCCCTGCCTCTGATTCCCTGCCTCTAATTCCATGCCTCTGATACCGCACCTCTGATTCCACGCCTCTCTTTCCGTGTCTCTGATTCCCCGCCTCTGATTCCCTGCCTCTGATACCCTGCCTCTCTTTGCCTGCCTCTATTTCCGTGCCTCTTTCTCTGCATCTAGTTTCCCACATCTCATTTGCCCCCTCTGATAACCCGCCTCTGATTCCATGCCTCTGATTCCCCGCCTCTGATTCCCCGCCTCTGATTCCCTGCCTCTGATTCCCTGCCTCAGATTCCCTGCCTCAGATTCCTTGCCTCAGATTCCCTGCCTCTGATTCCCCGCCTCTGATTCCCCACCTCTTATTCCCCGCCTCTGATTCCCCGCCTCTGATTCCCCGCCTCTGATTCCCTGCCTCTGTTTCCCCGCCTCTGATTCCCCGCCTCTTATTCCCCACCTCTTATTCCCCGCCTCAGATTCCCCGCCTCAGATTCCCCGCCTCAGATTCCCTGCCTCAGATTCCCTGCCTCAGATTCCCTGCCTCAGATTCCCTTCATCTGATTCCCTTCATCTGATTCCCCGCCTCAGATTCCCTGCCTCAGATTCCCTGCCTCAGATTCACTGCCTCTGATTCCCTGCCTCAGATTCCCTGCCTCAGATTCCATGCCTCAGATTCCCTGCCTCTGATTGCCAGCCTCTGATTCCCTGCCTCTGATTCCCTGCCTCTTATTGCCTGCCTCTGATTCCCTGCCTCTGATTCCCTGCCTCTGATTCCCTGCCTCTGATTCCGCACCTCTGATTCCACGCCTCTGATTCCCCACCTCTGATTCCGCGCCTCTGATTCCCTGCCTCTGTTTCCCCGCCTCTGATTCCCCGCCTCTGATTCCCCGCCTCAGATTCCCCGGCTATGATTCCCTGCCTGAGATTCCCTGCCTCACATACCCCGCCTCAGATTCCCCGCCTCAGATTCCCCGCCTCAGATTCACCGCCTCAGATTCCCCGCCTGAGATTTCCTGCCTCAGATTCTCCGCCTCAGATTCCCCGCCTCAGATTCCCCGCCTCAGATTCCCCGCCTCAGATTCCCTGCCTCAGATTCCCTGCCTCTGATTGCCTGCCACTGATTCCCTGCCTCTGATTCCCTGCCTCTGATTCCCTGCCTCTTATTCCCTGCCTCTGATTCCCTGCCTCTGATTCCCTGCCTCTGATTCCGAGCCTCTGATTCCACGCCTCTGATTCCCTGCCTCTGATACCCTGCCTCTCTTTGCCTGCCTCTATTTCGGTGCCTCTTTCTCTGCATCTAGTTTCCCACATCTCATTTGCCCCCTCTGATAACCCGCCTCTGATTCCATGCCTCTGATTCCCCGCCTCTGATTCCCCGCCTCTGATTCCCTGCCTCTGATTCCCCGCCTCTGATTCCCTGCCTCAGATTCCCTGCCTCAGATTCCCCGCCTCAGATTCCCTGCCTCTGATTCCCTGCCTCTGATTCCACGCCTCTTATTCCCCGCATCTGATTCCCCGCCTCTGATTCCCCGCCTCTGATTCCCTGCCTCTGTTTCCCCGCCTCTGATTCCCCGCCTCTGATTCCCCGCATCAGATTTCCCGGCTCTAATTCCCTGCCTGAGATTCCCTGGCTGAGATTGCCCGCCTCAGATTCCCTGCCTCAGATTCCCCGCCTCAGATTCCCCGCCTCATATTCCCCGCCTCAGATTCCCCATCTCAGATTCCCCGCCTCCGATTCCCCGCCTCAGATTCCCCGCCTCAGATTCCCTGCCTCAGATTCCCTGCCTCTGATTGCCTTCCTCTGATTCCCTGCCTCTGATTCCCTGCCTCTGATTCCCTGCCTCTGATTCCCTGCCTCTGATTCCCTGCCTCTAATTCCATGCCTCTGATACCGCACCTCTGATTCCACGCCTCTCTTTCCGTGTCTCTGATTCCCCGCCTCTGATTCCCTGCCTCTGATACCCTGCCTCTCTTTGCCTGCCTCTATTTCCGTGCCTCTTTCTCTGCATCTAGTTTCCCACATCTCATTTGCCCCCTCTGATAACCCGCCTCTGATTCCATGCCTCTGATTCACCGCCTCTGATTCCCCGCCTCTGATTCCCCGCCTCTGATTCCCTGCCTCAGATTCCCTGCCTCAGATTCCTTGCCTCAGATTCCCTGCCTCTGATTCCCCGCCTCTGATTCCCCACCTCTTATTCCCCGCCTCTGATTCCCCGCCTCTGATTCCCCGCCTCTGATTCCCTGCCTCTGTTTCCCCGCCTCTGATTCCCCGCGTCTGATTCCCCGCCTCAGATTCCCCGGCTCTGATTCCCTGCCTGAGATTCCATGCCTCAGAATCCCCGCCTCAGATTTCCTGCCTCAGATTCCCCGCCTTCGATTCCCCGCCTCAGATTCCCCGCCTCAGATTCCCTGCCTCAGATTCCCCGCCTCAGAATCCCCGCCTCAGATTCCCCACCTCAGATTCCCCGCCTCAGATTCCCTGCCTCAGATTCCCTGCCTCAGATTCCCTGCCTCAGATTCCCTTCATCTGATTCCCTTCATCTGATTCCCCGCCTCAGATTCCCTGCCTCAGATTCCCTGCCTCAGATTCACTGCCTCTGATTCCCTGCCTCAGATTCCCTGCCTCAGATTCCATGCCTCAGATTCCCTGCCTCTGATTGCCAGCCTCTGATTCCCTGCCTCTGATTCCCTGCCTCTTATTGACTGCCTCTGATTCCCTGCCTCTGATTCCCTGCCTCTGATTCCCTGCCTCTGATTCCGCACCTCTGATTCCACGCCTCTCTTTCCTTGTCTCTGATTCCCCGCCTCTGATTCACTGCCTCTGATACCCTGCCTCTCTTTGCCTGCCTCTATTTCCGTGCCTCTTTCTCTGCATCTAGTTTCCCACATCTCATTTTCCCCCTCTGATAACACGCCTCTGATTCCATGCCTCTGATTCACTGCCTCAGATTCCCTGCCTCAGATACCCCGACTCAGATTTACCACCTCAGATTCCCCGCCTCAGATTCCCTGCCTCAGATTCCCTGCCTCAGATTCCCCGCCTCAGATTCCCTACCTCAGATTCCCTGCCTCAGATTCCCTGCCTCAGATTCCCTTCATCTGATTCCCTTCATCTGATTCCCCGCCTCAGATTCCCTGCCTCAGATTCCCTGCCTCAGATTCCCTGCCTCTGATTCCCTGCCTCAGATTCCCTGCCTCAGATTCCCTGCCTCAGATTCCCTGCCTCTGATTGCCTGCCTCTGATTCCCTGCCTCTGATTCCCTGCCTCTTATTGCCTGCCTCTGATTCCCTGCCTCTGATTCCCTGCCTCTGATTCCCTGCCTCTGATTCCGCACCTCTGATTCCACGCCTCTCTTTCCTTGTCTCTGATTCCCCGCCTCTGATTCCCTGCCTCTGATACCCTGACTCTCTTTGCCTGCCTCTATTTCCGTGCCTCTTTCTCTGCATCTAGTTTCCCACATCTCATTTGCCCCCTCTGATAACACGCCTCTGATTCCATGCCTCTGATTCACTGCCTCAGATTCCCTGCCTCAGATACCCCGACTCAGATTTACCACCTCAGATTCCCCGCCTCAGATTCCCTGCCTCAGATTCCATGCCTTAGATTCCCTGCCTCAGATTCCCTGCCTCAGATTCCCTGCCTCCGATTCCCCGCCTCTGATTCCCCGCCTCTGATTCCCCGCCTCTGATACCCAGCCTCTGAATCCCCGCCTCTGAATCCCCGCCTCTGATTCCCCGCCTCTGTTTCCCCGCCTCTGATTCCCCGCCTCTGATTCCCCGCCTCTTATTCCCCGCCTCTGATTCCCCGCCTCTGATTCCCCGCCTCTGATTCCCTGCCTCTGTTTCCCCGCCTCTGATTCCCCGCCTCTGATTCCCCGCATCAGATTTCCCGGCTCTAATTCCCTGCCTGAGATTCCCTGCCTGAGATTCCCCGCATCAGATTCCCTGCCTCAGATTCCCCGCCTCAGATTCCCCGCCTCATATTCCCCGCCTCAGATTCCCCATCTCAGATTCCCCGCCTCAGATTCCCCGCCTCAGATTCCCCGCCTCAGATTCCCTGCCTCAGATTCCCTGCCTCTGATTGCCTTCCTCTGATTCCCTGCCTCTGATTCCCTGCCTCTGATTCCCTGCCTCTGATTCCCTGCCTCTGATTCCCTGCCTCTAATTCCCTGCCTCTGATTCCGCACCTCTGATTCCACGCATCTCTTTCCGTGTCTCTGATTCCCCGCCTCTGATTCCCTGCCTCTGATACCCTGCCTCTATTTGCCTGCCTCTATTTCCGTGCCTCTTTCTCTGCATCTAGTTTCCCACATCTCATTTGCCCCCTCTGATAACCCGCCTCTGATTCCATGCCTCTGATTCCCCGCCTCTAATTCCCCGCCTCTGATTCCCCGCCTCTGATTCCCTGCCTCAGATTCCCTGCCTCAGATTCCTTGCCTCAGATTCCCTGCCTCTGATTCCCCGCCTCTGATTCCCCACCTCTTATTCCCCGCCTCTGATTCCCCGCCTCAGTTTCCCCGCCTCTGATTCCCCACCTTTCATTCCCCGCCTCTCTTTCCCTGCCTCTATTTCCGCGCCTCTTTCTCCACATCTCTTTTCCTCCCGCTGATTCCCCGCCTCTGATTCCCCGCCTCTGATTCCCCGCCTCAGATTCCCTGCCTCAGATTCCCTGCCTCAGATTCCCCGCCTCCGATTCCCCGCCTCAGATTCCCCGCCTCAGATTCCCTGCCTCAGATTCCCCGCCTCAGAATCCCCGCCTCAGATTCCCCGCCTCAGATTCCCCGCCTCAGATTCCCTGCCTCAGATTCCCTGCCTCAGATTCCCTGCCTCAGATTCCCTTCATCTGATTCCCTTCATCTGATTCCCCGCCTCAGATTCCCTGCCTCAGATTCCCTGCCTCAGATTCCCTGCCTCTGATTGCCCGCCTCAGATTCCCTGCCTCAGATTCCCCGCCTCAGATTCCCTGCCTCAGATTCCCTGCCTCTGATTCCCTGCCTCTGATTCCCTGCCTCTTATTGCCTGACACTGATTCCCTGCCTCTGATTCCCTGCCTCTGATTCCCTGCCTCTGATTCCGCACCTCTGATTCCACGCCTCTCTTTCCGTATCTCTGATTCCCCGCCTCTGATTCCCTGCCTCTGATACCATGCCTCTCTTTGCCTGCCTCTATTTCCGTGCCTCTTTCTCTGCATCTAGTTTCCCACATCTCATTTGCCCCCTCTGATAACACACCTCTGATTCCATGCCTCTGATTCACTGCCTCAGATTCCCAGCCTCAGATACCCCGACTCAGATTTACCACCTCAGATTCCCCGCCTCAGATTCCCTGCCTCAGATTCCCTGCCTCAGATTCCCTGCCTCAGATTCCCTGCCTCAGATTCCCTGCCTCAGATTCCCTGCCTCCGATTCCCCGCCTCTGATTCCCCGCCTCTGATTCCCCGCCTCTGATACCCAGCCTCTGAATCCCCGCCTCTGAATCCCCGCCTCTGATTCCCCGCCTCTGTTTCCCCGCCTCTGATTCCCCGCCTCTAATTCCCCGCCTCTGATTCCAGGCCACTTATTCCCCGCCTCTGATTCCCCACCTCTGATTGCCTGCCACTGATTGCCCGCCTCTGATTCCCTGCCTCTGATTCCCCACCACTGTCTATATGCCTCTCTTTCGCCTCAGCTTTTTCCCCTACACTCTTTCCGCGTCTCTCTTTCCCTCCCTCAATTTCAACAACTCTGTTTGATCTGTTCTGTGTACCTCATTTTCAAGACACAAGTTCCAACCACTATGTTTCACCCATCACTTTCCCCGCCTCTATTTTTCCGCCTATGTTTACCCGCCTCTGTTTATTCACCTGTTTCACCGCCTCTGATTCCCCGCCTCTGATTCCCCACCTGTGTCTCGACGCCTCTCTTTCGCCTCCACTCTTTCCCCTCCACTCTTTCCGTGCCTGTCTTTCCCTCCCTCAATTTCAACAACACTGTTTGATCTGTTTTGTGTACCTCATTTTAAACACACAAGTTCCAACCACTATGTTTTGGCCGCCTCTTTCCCCGCCTCTATTTATCCACCTATGTTTAACTGCCTCTGTATACCCGCCTGTTTCCCCGCCTCTGATTCCCCACCTTTCATTCCCCGCCTCTCTTTCCCTGCCTCTATTTCCGCGCCTCTTTCTCTGCCTCTCTTTCCCCACATCTCTTTTCCTCCCCCTGATTCCCCGCCTCTGATTCCCCGCCTCTGATTCCCTGCCTCTGATTCCCCGCCTCTGATTCCCTGCCTCAGATTCCCTGCCTCAGATTCCCTGCCTCAGATTCCCTGCCTCAGATTCCCTGCCTCAGATTCCCCGCCTCTGATTCCCCGCCTCTTATTCCCCGCCTCTGATTCCCCTCCTCTGATTCCCCACCTCTGATTCCCTGCCTCAAATTCCCCGGCTCTGATTCCCTGCATCAGATTCCCTGCCTCAGATTCCCTGCCTCTGATTCCCCGCCCCTGATTCCCTGCCTCTGATTCCCCGCCTCTGATTCCCTGCATCAGATTCCCTGCCTCAGATTCCCTGCCTCAGATTCCCTGCCTGTGATTCCCCGCCTTTGATTCCCCACCTCTTATTCCCCGCCTCTGATTCCCCACCTCTGATTCCGCGCCTCTGATTCCCTGCCTCTGTTTCCCCGCCTCTGATTCCCCGCCTCTGATTCCCCGCCTCAGATTCCCCGGCTATGATTCCCTGCCTGAGATTCCCTGCCTCACATACCCCGCCTCAGATTCCCCGCCTCAGATTCCCCGCCTCAGATTCACCGCCTCAGATTCCCCGCCTGAGATTCCCTGCCTCAGATTCTCCGCCTCAGATTCCCCGCCTCAGATTCCCCGCCTCAGATTCCCCGCCTCAGATTCCCTGCCTCAGATTCCCTGCCTCTGATTGCCTGCCACTGATTCCCTGCCTCTGATTCCCTGCCTCTGATTCCCTGCCTCTTATTCCCTGCCTCTGATTCCCTGCCTCTGATTCCCTGCCTCTGATTCCGAGCCTCTGATTCCACGCCTCTGATTCCCTGCCTCTGATACCCTGCCTCTCTTTGCCTGCCTCTATTTCGGTGCCTCTTTCTCTGCATCTAGTTTCCCACATCTCATTTGCCCCCTCTGATAACCCGCCTCTGATTCCATGCCTCTGATTCCCCGCCTCTGATTCCCCGCCTCTGATTCCCTGCCTCTGATTCCCCGCCTCTGATTCCCTGCCTCAGATTCCCTGCCTCAGATTCCCCGCCTCAGATTCCCTGCCTCTGATTCCCTGCCTCTGATTCCCCGCCTCTTATTCCCCGCCTCTGATTCCCCGCCTCTGATTCCCCGCCTCTGATTCCCTGCCTCTGTTTCCCCGCCTCTGATTCCCCGCCTCTGATTCCCCGCATCAGATTTCCCGGCTCTAATTCCCTGCCTGAGATTCCCTGCCTGAGATTGCCCGCCTCAGATTCCCTGCCTCAGATTCCCCGCCTCAGATTCCCCGCCTCATATTCCCTGCCTCAGATTCCCCATCTCAGATTCCCCGCCTCCGATTCCCCGCCTCAGATTCCCCGCCTCAGATTCCCTGCCTCAGATTCCCTGCCTCTGATTGCCTTCCTCTGATTCCCTGCCTCTGATTCCCTGCCTCTGATTCCCTGCCTCTGATTCCCTGCCTCTGATTCCCTGCCTCTAATTCCATGCCTCTGATACCGCACCTCTGATTCCACGCCTCTCTTTCCGTGTCTCTGATTCCCCGCCTCTGATTCCCTGCCTCTGATACCCTGCCTCTCTTTGCCTGCCTCTATTTCCGTGCCTCTTTCTCTGCATCTAGTTTCCCACATCTCATTTGCCCCCTCTGATAACCCGCCTCTGATTCCATGCCTCTGATTCCCCGCCTCTGATTCCCCGCCTCTGATTCCCCGCCTCTGATTCCCTGCCTCAGATTCCCTGCCTCAGATTCCTTGCCTCAGATTCCCTGCCTCTGATTCCCCGCCTCTGATTCCCCACCTCTTATTCCCCGCCTCTGATTCCCCGCCTCTGATTCCCCGCCTCTGATTCCCTGCCTCTGTTTCCCCGCCTCTGATTCCCCGCGTCTGATTCCCCGCCTCAGATTCCCCGGCTCTGATTCCCTGCCTGAGATTCCATGCCTCAGAATCCCCACCTCAGATTTCCTGCCTCAGATTCCCCGCCTTCGATTCCCCGCCTCAGATTCCCCGCCTCAGATTCCCTGCCTCAGATTCCCCGCCTCAGAATCCCCGCCTCAGATTCCCCGCCTCAGATTCCCCGCCTCAGATTCCCTGCCTCAGATTCCCTGCCTCAGATTCCCTGCCTCAGATTCCCTTCATCTGATTCCCTTCATCTGATTCCCCGCCTCAGATTCCCTGCCTCAGATTCCCTGCCTCAGATTCACTGCCTCTGATTCCCTGCCTCAGATTCCCTGCCTCAGATTCCATGCCTCAGATTCCCTGCCTCTGATTGCCAGCCTCTGATTCCCTGCCTCTGATTCCCTGCCTCTTATTGCCTGCCTCTGATTCCCTGCCTCTGATTCCCTGCCTCTGATTCCCTGCCTCTGATTCCGCACCTCTGATTCCATGCCTCTCTTTCCTTGTCTCTGATTCCCCGCCTCTGATTCCCTGCCTCTGATACCCTGCCTCTCTTTGCCTGCCTCTATTTCCGTGCCTCTTTCTCTGCATCTAGTTTCCCACATCTCATTTTCCCCCTCTGATAACACGCCTCTGATTCCATGCCTCTGATTCACTGCCTCAGATTCCCTGCCTCAGAAACCCCGACTCAGATTTACCACCTCAGATTCCCCGCCTCAGATTCCCTGCCTCAGATTCCCTGCCTCAGATTCCCCGCCTCAGATTCCCTACCTCAGATTCCCTGCCTCAGATTCCCTGCCTCAGATTCCCTTCATCTGATTCCCTTCATCTGATTCCCCGCCTCAGATTCCCTGCCTCAGATTCCCTGCCTCAGATTCCCTGCCTCTGATTCCCTGCCTCAGATTCCCTGCCTCAGATTCCCTGCCTCAGATTCCCTGCCTCTGATTCCCCGCCTCTGTTTCCCCACCTCTGATTCCCCGCCTCTAATTCCCCGCCTCTGATTCCAGGCCACTTATTCCCCGCCTCTGATTCCCCACCTCTGATTGCCTGCCACTGATTGCCCGCCTCTGATTCCCTGCCTCTGATTCCCCACCACTGTCTATATGCCTCTCTTTCGCCTCAGCTTTTTCCCCTACACTCTTTCCGCGCCTCTCTTTCCCTCCCTCAATTTCAACAACTCTGTTTGATCTGTTCTGTGTACCTCATTTTCAACACACAAGTTCCAACCACTATGTTTCACCCATCACTTTCCCCGCCTCTATTTTTCCGCCTATGTTTACCCGCCTCTGTTTATTCACCTGTTTCACCGCCTCTGATTCCCCGCCTCTGATTCCCCACCTGTGTCTCGACGCCTCTCTTTCGCCTCCACTCTTTCCCCTCCACTCTTTCCGTGCCTGTCTTTCCCTCCCTCAATTTCAACAACACTGTTTGATCTGTTTTGTGTACCTCATTTTAAACACACAAGTTCCAACCACTATGTTTTGGCCGCCTCTTTCCCCGCCTCTATTTATCCACCTATGTTTAACTGCCTCTGTTTACCCGCCTGTTTCCCCGCCTCTGATTCCCCACCTTTCATTCCCCGCCTCTCTTTCCCTGCCTCTATTTCCGCGCCTCTTTCTCTGCCTCTCTTTCCCCACATCTCTTTTCCTCCCCCTGATTCCCCGCCTCTGATTCCCCGCCTCTGATTCCCTGCCTCTGATTCCCCGCCTCTGATTCCCTGCCTCAGATTCCCTGCCTCAGATTCCCTGCCTCAGATTCCCTGCCTCAGATTCCCTGCCTCAGATTCCCCGCCTCTGATTCCCCGCCTCTTATTCCCCGCCTCTGATTCCCCTCCTCTGATTCCCCACCTCTGATTCCCTGCCTCAAATTCCCCGGCTCTGATTCCCTGCATCAGATTCCCTGCCTCAGATTCCCTGCCTCTGATTCCCCGCCCCTGATTCCCTGCCTCTGATTCCCCGCCTCTGATTCCCCGCCTCTGATTCCCCGCCTCTGATTCCGCGCCTCTGATTCCCTGCCTCTGTTTCCCCGCCTCTGATTCCCCGCCTCTGATTCCCCGCCTCAGATTCCCCGGCTATGATTCCCTGCCTGAGATTCCCTGCCTCACATACCCCGCCTCAGATTCCCCGCCTCAGATTCCCCACCTCAGATTCACCACCTCAGATTCCCCGCCTGAGATTCCCTGCCTCAGATTCTCCGCCTCAGATTCCCCGCCTCAGATTCCCCGCCTCAGATTCCCCGCCTCAGATTCCCTGCCTCAGATTCCCTGCCTCTGATTGCCTGCCACTGATTCCCTGCCTCTGATTCCCTGCCTCTGATTCCCTGCCTCTTATTCCCTGCCTCTGATTCCCTGCCTCTGATTCCCTGCCTCTGATTCCGAGCCTCTGATTCCACGCCTCTGATTCCCTGCCTCTGATACCCTGCCTCTCTTTGCCTGCCTCTATTTCGGTGCCTCTTTCTCTGCATCTAGTTTCCCACATCTCATTTGCCCCCTCTGATAACCCGCCTCTGATTCCATGCCTCTGATTCCCCGCCTCTGATTCCCCGCCTCTGATTCCCTGCCTCTGATTCCCCGCCTCTGATTCCCTGCCTCAGATTCCCTGCCTCAGATTCCCCGCCTCAGATTCCCTGCCTCTGATTCCCTGCCTCTGATTCCCCGCCTCTTATTCCCCGCCTCTGATTCCCCGCCTCTGATTCCCCGCCTCTGATTCCCTGCCTCTGTTTCCCCGCCTCTGATTCCCCGCCTCTGATTCCCCGCATCAGATTTCCCGGCTCTAATTCCCTGCCTGAGATTCCCTGCCTGAGATTGCCCGCCTCAGATTCCCTGCCTCAGATTCCCCGCCTCAGATTCCCCGCCTCATATTCCCCGCCTCAGATTCCCCATCTCAGATTCCCCGCCTCCGATTCCCCGCCTCAGATTCCCCGCCTCAGATTCCCTGCCTCAGATTCCCTGCCTCTGATTGCCTTCCTCTGATTCCCTGCCTCTGATTCCCTGCCTCTGATTCCCTGCCTCTGATTCCCTGCCTCTGATTCCCTGCCTCTAATTCCATGCCTCTGATACCGCACCTCTGATTCCACGCCTCTCTTTCCGTGTCTCTGATTCCCCGCCTCTGATTCCCTGCCTCTGATACCCTGCCTCTCTTTGCCTGCCTCTATTTCCGTGCCTCTTTCTCTGCATCTAGTTTCCCACATCTCATTTGCCCCCTCTGATAACCCGCCTCTGATTCCATGCCTCTGATTCCCCGCCTCTGATTCCCCGCCTCTGATTCCCCGCCTCTGATTCCCTGCCTCAGATTCCCTGCCTCAGATTCCTTGCCTCAGATTCCCTGCCTCTGATTCCCCGCCTCTGATTCCCCACCTCTTATTCCCCGCCTCTGATTCCCCGCCTCTGATTCCCCGCCTCTGATTCCCTGCCTCTGTTTCCCCGCCTCTGATTCCCCGCGTCTGATTCCCCGCCTCAGATTCCCCGGCTCTGATTCCCTGCCTGAGATTCCATGCCTCAGAATCCCCGCCTCAGATTTCCTGCCTCAGATTCCCCGCCTTCGATTCCCCGCCTCAGATTCCCCGCCTCAGATTCCCTGCCTCAGATTCCATGCCTCAGATTCCCTGCCTCTGATTGCCAGCCTCTGATTCCCTGCCTCTGATTCCCTGCCTCTTATTGCCTGCCTCTGATTCCCTGCCTCTGATTCCCTGCCTCTGATTCCCTGCCTCTGATTCCGCACCTCTGATTCCACGCCTCTCTTTCCTTGTCTCTGATTCCCCGCCTCTGATTCCCTGCCTCTGATACCCTGCCTCTCTTTGCCTGCCTCTATTTCCGTGCCTCTTTCTCTGCATCTAGTTTCCCACATCTCATTTTCCCCCTCTGATAACACGCCTCTGATTCCATGCCTCTGATTCACTGCCTCAGATTCCCTGCCTCAGATACCCCGACTCAGATTTACCACCTCAGATTCCCCGCCTCAGATTCCCTGCCTCAGATTCCCTGCCTCAGATTCCCCGCCTCAGATTCCCTACCTCAGATTCCCTGCCTCAGATTCCCTGCCTCAGATTCCCTTCATCTGATTCCCTTCATCTGATTCCCCGCCTCAGATTCCCTGCCTCAGATTCCCTGCCTCAGATTCCCTGCCTCTGATTCCCTGCCTCAGATTCCCTGCCTCAGATTCCCTGCCTCAGATTCCCTGCCTCTGATTGCCTGCCTCTGATTCCCTGCCTCTGATTCCCTGCCTCTTATTGCCTGCCTCTGATTCCCTGCCTCTGATTCCCTGCCTCTGATTCCCTGCCTCTGATTCCGCACCTCTGATTCCACGCCTCTCTTTCCCTGCCTCTGTTTCCCCGCCTCTGATTCCCCGCGTCTGATTCCCCGCCTCAGATTCCCCGGCTCTGATTCCCTGCCTGAGATTCCATGCCTCAGAATCCCCGCCTCAGATTTCCTGCCTCAGATTCCCCGCCTTCGATTCCCCGCCTCAGATTCCCCGCCTCAGATTCCCTGCCTCAGATTCCCCGCCTCAGAATCCCCGCCTCAGATTCCCCGCCTCAGATTCCCCGCCTCAGATTCCCTGCCTCAGATTCCCTGCCTCAGATTCCCTGCCTCAGATTCCCTTCATCTGATTCCCTTCATCTGATTCCCCGCCTCAGATTCCCTGCCTCAGATTCCCTGCCTCAGATTCACTGCCTCTGATTCCCTGCCTCAGATTCCCTGCCTCAGATTCCATGCCTCAGATTCCCTGCCTCTGATTGCCAGCCTCTGATTCCCTGCCTCTGATTCCCTGCCTCTTATTGCCTGCCTCTGATTCCCTGCCTCTGATTCCCTGCCTCTGATTCCCTGCCTCTGATTCCGCACCTCTGATTCCACGCCTCTGATTCCCCACCTCTGATTCCGCGCCTCTGATTCCCTGCCTCTGTTTCCCCGCCTCTGATTCCCCGCCTCTGATTCCCCGCCTCAGATTCCCCGGCTATGATTCCCTGCCTGAGATTCCCTGCCTCACATACCCCGCCTCAGATTCCCCGCCTCAGATTCCCCGCCTCAGATTCACCGCCTCAGATTCCCCGCCTGAGATTCCCTGCCTCAGATTCTCCGCCTCAGATTCCCCGCCTCAGATTCCCCGCCTCAGATTCCCCGCCTCAGATTCCCTGCCTCAGATTCCCTGCCTCTGATTGCCTGCCACTGATTCCCTGCCTCTGATTCCCTGCCTCTGATTCCCTGCCTCTTATTCCCTGCCTCTGATTCCCTGCCTCTGATTCCCTGCCTCTGATTCCGAGCCTCTGATTCCACGCCTCTGATTCCCTGCCTCTGATACCCTGCCTCTCTTTGCCTGCCTCTATTTCGGTGCCTCTTTCTCTGCATCTAGTTTCCCACATCTCATTTGCCCCCTCTGATAACCCGCCTCTGATTCCATGCCTCTGATTCCCCGCCTCTGATTCCCCCCCTCTGATTCCCTGCCTCTGATTCCCCGCCTCTGATTCCCTGCCTCAGATTCCCTGCCTCAGATTCCCCGCCTCAGATTCCCTGCCTCTGATTCCCTGCCTCTGATTCCCCGCCTCTTATTCCCCGCCTCTGATTCCCCACCTCTGATTCCCCGCCTCTGATTCCCTGCCTCTGTTTCCCCGCCTCTGATTCCCCGCCTCTGATTCCCCGCATCAGATTTCCCGGCTCTAATTCCCTACCTGAGATTCCCTGCCTGAGATTGCCCGCCTCAGATTCCCTGCCTCAGATTCCCCACCTCAGATTCCCCGCCTCATATTCCCCGCCTCAGATTCCCCATCTCAGATTCCCCGCCTCCGATTCCCCGCCTCAGATTCCCCGCCTCAGATTCCCTGCCTCAGATTCCCTGCCTCTGATTGCCTTCCTCTGATTCCCTGCCTCTGATTCCCTGCCTCTGATTCCCTGCCTCTGATTCCCTGCCTCTGATTCCCTGCCTCTAATTCCATGCCTCTGATACCGCACCTCTGATTCCACGCCTCTCTTTCCGTGTCTCTGATTCCCCGCCTCTGATTCCCTGCCTCTGATACCCTGCCTCTCTTTGCCTGCCTCTATTTCCGTGCCTCTTTCTCTGCATCTAGTTTCCCACATCTCATTTGCCCCCTCTGATAACCCGCCTCTGATTCCATGCCTCTGATTCCCCGCCTCTGATTCCCCGCCTCTGATTCCCCGCCTCTGATTCCCTGCCTCAGATTCCCTGCCTCAGATTCCTTGCCTCAGATTCCCTGCCTCTGATTCCCCGCCTCTGATTCCCCACCTCTTATTCCCCGCCTCTGATTCCCCGCCTCTGATTCCCCGCCTCTGATTCCCTGCCTCTGTTTCCCCGCCTCTGATTCCCCGCGTCTGATTCCCCGCCTCAGATTCCCCGGCTCTGATTCCCTGCCTGAGATTCCATGCCTCAGAATCCCCGCCTCAGATTTCCTGCCTCAGATTCCCCGCCTTCGATTCCCCGCCTCAGATTCCCCGCCTCAGATTCCCTGCCTCAGATTCCCCGCCTCAGAATCCCCGCCTCAGATACCCCGCCTCAGATTCCCCGCCTCAGATTCCCTGCCTCAGATTCCCTGCCTCAGATTCCCTGCCTCAGATTCCCTTCATCTGATTCCCTTCATCTGATTCCCCGCCTCAGATTCCCTGCCTCAGATTCCCTGCCTCAGATTCACTGCCTCTGATTCCCTGCCTCAGATTCCCTGCCTCAGATTCCATGCCTCAGATTCCCTGCCTCTGATTGCCGGCCTCTGATTCCCTGCCTCTGATTCCCTGCCTCTTATTGCCTGCCTCTGATTCCCTGCCTCTGATTCCCTGCCTCTGATTCCCTGCCTCTGATTCCGCACCTCTGATTCCACGCCTCTCTTTCCTTGTCTCTGATTCCCCGCCTCTGATTCCCTGCCTCTGATACCCTGCCTCTCTTTGCCTGCCTCTATTTCCGTGCCTCTTTCTCTGCATCTAGTTTCCCACATCTCATTTTCCCCCTCTGATAACACGCCTCTGATTCCATGCCTCTGATTCACTGCCTCAGATTCCCTGCCTCAGATACCCCGACTCAGATTTACCACCTCAGATTCCCCGCCTCAGATTCCCTGCCTCAGATTCCCTGCCTCAGATTCCCCGCCTCAGATTCCCTACCTCAGATTCCCTGCCTCAGATTCCCTGCCTCAGATTCCCTTCATCTGATTCCCTTCATCTGATTCCCCGCCTCAGATTCCCTGCCTCAGATTCCCTGCCTCAGATTCCCTGCCTCTGATTCCCTGCCTCAGATTCCCTGCCTCAGATTCCCTGCCTCAGATTCCCTGCCTCTGATTGCCTGCCTCTGATTCCCTGCCTCTGATTCCCTGCCTCTTATTGCCTGCCTCTGATTCCCTGCCTCTGATTCCCTGCCTCTGATTCCCTGCCTCTGATTCCGCACCTCTGATTCCACGCCTCTCTTTCCTTGTCTCTGATTCCCCGCCTCTGATTCCCTGCCTCTGATACCCTGCCTCTCTTTGCCTGCCTCTATTTCCGTGCCTCTTTCTCTGCATCTAGTTTCCCACATCTCATTTGCCCCCTCTGATAACACGCCTCTGATTCCATGCCTCTGATTCACTGCCTCAGATTCCCTGCCTCAGATACCCCGACTCAGATTTACCACCTCAGATTCCCCGCCTCAGATTCCCTGCCTCAGATTCCATGCCTTAGATTCCCAGCCTCAGATTCCCTGCCTCAGATTCCCTGCCTCCGATTCCCCGCCTCTGATTCCCCGCCTCTGATTCCCCGCCTCTGATACCCAGCCTCTGAATCCCCGCCTCTGAATCCCCGCCTCTGATTCCCCGCCTCTGTTTCCCCGCCTCTGATTCCCCGCCTCTGATTCCCCGCCTCTTATTCCCCGCCTCTGATTCCCCGCCTCTGATTCCCCGCCTCTGATTCCCTGCCTCTGTTTCCCCGCCTCTGATTCCCCGCCTCTGATTCCCCGCATCAGATTTCCCGGCTCTAATTCCCTGCCTGAGATTCCCTGCCTGAGATTCCCCGCATCAGATTCCCTGCCTCAGATTCCCCGCCTCAGATTCCCCGCCTCATATTCCCCGCCTCAGATTCCCCATCTCAGATTCCCCGCCTCAGATTCCCCGCCTCAGATTCCCCGCCTCAGATTCCCTGCCTCAGATTCCCTGCCTCTGATTGCCTTCCTCTGATTCCCTGCCTCTGATTCCCTGCCTCTGATTCCCTGCCTCTGATTCCCTGCCTCTGATTCCCTGCCTCTAATTCCCTGCCTCTGATTCCGCACCTCTGATTCCACGCATCTCTTTCCGTGTCTCTGATTCCCCGCCTCTGATTCCCTGCCTCTGATACCCTGCCTCTATTTGCCTGCCTCTATTTCCGTGCCTCTTTCTCTGCATCTAGTTTCCCACATCTCATTTGCCCCCTCTGATAACCCGCCTCTGATTCCATGCCTCTGATTCCCCGCCTCTAATTCCCCGCCTCTGATTCCCCGCCTCTGATTCCCTGCCTCAGATTCCCTGCCTCAGATTCCTTGCCTCAGATTCCCTGCCTCTGATTCCCCGCCTCTGATTCCCCACCTCTTATTCCCCGCCTCTGATTCCCCGCCTCAGTTTCCCCGCCTCTGATTCCCCACCTTTCATTCCCCGCCTCTCTTTCCCTGCCTCTATTTCCGCGCCTCTTTCTCCACATCTCTTTTCCTCCCGCTGATTCCCCGCCTCTGATTCCCCGCCTCTGATTCCCCGCCTCAGATTCCCTGCCTCAGATTCCCTGCCTCAGATTCCCCGCCTCCGATTCCCCGCCTCAGATTCCCCGCCTCAGATTCCCTGCCTCAGATTCCCCGCCTCAGAATCCCCGCCTCAGATTCCCCGCCTCAGATTCCCTGCCTCTGATTGCCTTCCTCTGATTCCCTGCCTCTGATTCCCTGCCTCTGATTCCCTGCCTCTGATTCCCTGCCTCTGATTCCCTGCCTCTAATTCCCTGCCTCTGATTCCGCACCTCTGATTCCACGCATCTCTTTCCGTGTCTCTGATTCCCCGCCTCTGATTCCCTGCCTCTGATACCCTGCCTCTATTTGCCTGCCTCTATTTCCGTGCCTCTTTCTCTGCATCTAGTTTCCCACATCTCATTTGCCCCCTCTGATAACCCGCCTCTGATTCCATGCCTCTGATTCCCCGCCTCTAATTCCCCGCCTCTGATTCCCCGCCTCTGATTCCCTGCCTCAGATTCCCTGCCTCAGATTCCTTGCCTCAGATTCCCTGCCTCTGATTCCCCGCCTCTGATTCCCCACCTCTTATTCCCCGCCTCTGATTCCCCGCCTCAGTTTCCCCGCCTCTGATTCCCCACCTTTCATTCCCCGCCTCTCTTTCCCTGCCTCTATTTCCGCGCCTCTTTCTCCACATCTCTTTTCCTCCCGCTGATTCCCCGCCTCTGATTCCCCGCCTCTGATTCCCCGCCTCAGATTCCCTGCCTCAGATTCCCTGCCTCAGATTCCCCGCCTCCGATTCCCCGCCTCAGATTCCCCGCCTCAGATTCCCTGCCTCAGATTCCCCGCCTCAGAATCCCCGCCTCAGATTCCCCGCCTCAGATTCCCCGCCTCAGATTCCCTGCCTCAGATTCCCTGCCTCAGATTCCCTGCCTCAGATTCCCTTCATCTGATTCCCCACCTCAGATTCCCTGCCTCAGATTCCCTGCCTCAGATTCCCTGCCTCTGATTCCCTGCCTCAGATTCCCTGCCTCAGATTCCCTGCCTCAGATTCCCTGCCTCTGATTGCCTGCCTCTGATTCCCTGCCTCTGATTCCCTGCCTCTTATTGCCTGACTCTGATTCCCTGCCTCTGATTCCCTGCCTCTGATTCCCTGCCTCTGATTCCGCACCTCTGATTCCACGCCTCTCTTTCCTTGTCTCTGATTCCCCGCCTCTGATTCCCTGCCTCTGATACCCTGCCTCTCTTTGCCTGCCTCTATTTCCGTGCCTCTTTCTCTGCATCTAGTTTCCCACATCTCATTTGCCCCCTCTGATAACACGCCTCTGATTCCATGCCTCTGATTCACAGCCTCAGATTCCCTGCCTCAGATACCCCGACTCAGATTTACCACCTCAGATTCCCCGCCTCAGATTCCCTGCCTCAGATTCCCTGCCTCACATTCCCTGCCTCAGATTCCCTGCCTCAGATTCCCTGCCTCAGATTCCCTGCCTCCGAATCCCCGCCTCTGATTCCCCGCCTCTGATTCCCCGCCTCTGATACCCAGCCTCTGAATCCCCGCCTCTGAATCCCCGCCTCTGATTCCCCGCCTCTGTTTCCCCGCCTCTGATTCCCCGCCTCTAATTCCCCGCCTCTGATTCCACGCCTCTAATTCCCCGCCTCTGATTCCAGGCCTCTTATTCCCCACCTCTGATTCCCCACCTGTGATTGCCTGCCACTGATTGCCCGCCTCTGATTCCCCGCCTCTGATTCCCCGCCTCTGATTCCCCACCACTGTCTGTATGCCTCTCTTTCGCCTCCGCTTTTTCCCCTACACTCTTTCCGCGCCTCTCTTTCCCTCCCTCAATTTCAACAACTCTGTTTGATCTGTTCTGTGTACCTCATTTTCAACACACAAGTTCCAACCACTATGTTTCACCCATCACTTTCCCCGCCTCTATTTTTCCGCCTATGTTTACCCGCCTCTGTTTATTCACCTGTTTCACCGCCTCTGATTCCCCGCCTCTGATTCCCCACCTCTGTCTCGACGCCTCTCTTTCGCCTCCACTCTTTCCCCTCCACTCTTTCCGTGCCTGTCTTTCCCTCCCTCAATTTCAACAACACTGTTTGATCTGTTTTGTGTACCTCATTTTAAACACACAAGTTCCAACCACTATGTTTTGCCCGCCTCTTTCCCCGCCTCTATTTATCCACCTATGTTTAACTGCCTCTGTTTACCCGCCTGTTTCCCCGCCTCTGATTCCCCACCTTTCATTCCCCGCCTCTCTTTCCCTGCCTCTATTTCCGCGCCTCATTCTCTGCCTCTCTTTCCCCACATCTCTTTTCCTCCCCCTGATTCCCCGCCTCTGATTCCCCGCCTCTGATTCCCTGCCTCTGATTCCCCGCCTCTGATTCCCTGCCTCAGATTCCCTGCCTCAGATTCCCTGCCTCAGATTCCCTGCCTCAGATTCCCTGCCTCAGATTCCCCGCCTCTGATTCCCCGCCTCTTATTCCCCGCCTCTGATTCCCCTCCTCTGATTCCCCACCTCTGATTCCCTGCCTCAGATTCCCTGTCTCTGATTCCCCGCCCCTGATTCCCTGCCTCTGATTCCCCGCCTCTGATTCCCTGCCTCAGATTCCCTGCCTCAGATTCCCTGCCTCAGATTCCCTGCCTGTGATTCCCCGCCTTTGATTCCCCACCTCTTATTTCCCGCCTCTGATTCCCCACCTCTGATTCCGCGCCTCTGATTCCCTGCCTCTGTTTCCCCGCCTCTGATTCCCCGCCTCTGATTCCCCGCCTCAGATTCCCCGGCTCTGATTCCCTGCCTGAGATTCCCTGCCTCACATACCCCGCCTCAGATTCCCCGCCTCAGATTCACCGCCTCAGATTCCCCGCCTCAGATTCCCCTCCTGAGATTCCCTGCCTCAGATTCTCCGCCTCAGATTCCCCACCTCAGATTCCCCGCCTCAGATTCCCCGCCTCTGATTGCCTGCCACTGATTCCCTGCCTCTGATTCCCTGCCTCTGATTCCCTGCCTCTTATTCCCTGCCTCTGATTCCCTGCCTCTGATTCCCTGCCTCTGATTCCGAGCCTCTGATTCCACGCCTCTCTTTCCGTATCTCTGATTCCCCGCCTCTGATTCCCTGCCTCTGATACCCTGCCTCTCTTTGGCTGCCTCTATTTCGGTGCCTCTTTCTCTGCATCTAGTTTCCCACATCTCATTTGCCCCCTCTGATAACCCGCCTCTAATTCCATGCCTCTGATTCCCCGCCTCTGATTCCCCGCCTCTGATTCCCTGCCTCTGATTCCCCGCCTCTGATTCCCTGCCTCAGATTCCCTGCCTCTGTTTCCCCGCCTCTGATTCCCCGCCTCTGATTCCCCGCATCAGATTTCCCGGCTCTAATTCCCTGCCTGAGATTCCCTGCCTGAGTTTGCCCGCCTCAGATTCCCTGCGTCAGATTCCCCGCCTCAGATTCCCCGCCTCATATTCCCCGCCTCAGATTCCCCATCTCAGATTCCCCGCCTCCGATTCCCCGCCTCAGATTCCCCGCCTCAGATTCCCTGCCTCAGATTCCCTGCCTCTGATTGCCTTCCTCTGATTCCCTGCCTCTGATTCCCTGCCTCTGATTCCCTGCCTCTGATTCCCTGCCTCTGATTCCCTGCCTCTAATTCCCTGCCTCTGATTCCGCACCTCTGATTCCACGCCTCTCTTTCCGTGTCTCTGATTCCCCGCCTCTGATTCCCTGCCTCTGATACCCTGCCTCTCTTTGCCTGCCTCTATTTCCGTGCCTCTTTCTCTGCATCTAGTTTCCCACATCTCATTTGCCCCCTCTGATAACCCGCCTCTGATTCCATGCCTCTGATTCCCCGCCTCTGATTCCCCGCCTCTGATTCCCCGCCTCTGATTCCCTGCCTCAGATTCCCTGCCTCAGATTCCTTGCCTCAGATTCCCTGCCTCTGATTCCCCGCCTCTGATTCCCCGCCTCTGATTTCCCGCCTCTGATTCCCCGCCTCTGATTCCCTGCCTCTGTTTCCCCGCCTCTGATTCCCCGCGTCTGATTCCCCGCCTCAGATTCCCCGGCTCTGATTCCCTGCCTGAGATTCCATGCCTCAGAATCCCCGCCTCAGATTTCCTGCCTCAGATTCCCCGCCTTCGATTCCCCGCCTCAGATTCCCCGCCTCAGATTCCCTGCCTCAGATTCCCCGCCTCAGAATCCCCGCCTCAGATTCCCCGCCTCAGATTCCCCGCCTCAGATTCCCTGCCTCAGATTCCCTGCCTCAGATTCCCTGCCTCAGATTCCCTTCATCTGATTCCCTTCATCTGATTCCCCGCCTCAGATTCCCTGCCTCAGAATCCCTGCCTCAGATTCACTGCCTCTGATTCCCTGCCTCAGATTCCCTGCCTCAGATTCCCTGCCTCAGATTCCCTGCCTCTGATTGCCTGCCTCTGATTCCCTGCCTCTGATTCCCTGCCTCTTATTGCCTGCCTCTGATTCCCTGCCTCTGATTCCCTGCCTCTGATTCCCTGCCTCTGATTCCGCACCTCTGATTCCACGCCTCTCTTTCCTTGTCTCTGATTCCCCGCCTCTGATTCCCTGCCTCTGATACCCTGCCTCTCTTTGCCTGCCTCTATTTCCGTGCCTCATTCTCTGCATCTAGTTTCCCACATCTCATTTTCCCCCTCTGATAACACGCCTCTGATTCCATGCCTCTGATTCACTGCCTCAGATTCCCTGCCTCAGATACCCCGACACAGATTTACCACCTCAGATTCCCCGCCTCAGATTCCCTGCCTCAGATTCCCTGCCTCAGATTCCCTGCCTCAGATTCCCCGCCTCAGATTCCCTGCCCCAGATTCCCTGCCTCAGATTCCCTGCCTCAGATTCCCTTCATCTGATTCCCTTCATCTGATTCCCCGCCTCAGATTCCCTGCCTCAGATTCCCTGCCTCAGACTCCCTGCCTCTGATTCCCTGCCTCAGATTCCCTGCCTCAGATTCCCTGCCTCAGATTCCCTGCCTCTGATTGCCTGCCTCTGATTCCCTGCCTCTGATTCCCTGCCTCTTATTGCCTGCCTCTGATTCCCTGCCTCTGATTCCCTGCCTCTGATTCCGCACCTCTGATTCCACGCCTCTCTTTCCTTGTCTCTGATTCCCCGCCTCTGATTCCCTGCCTCTGATACCCTGCCTCTCTTTGCCTGCCTCAGATTCCCTGCCTCAGATTCCCCGCCTCAGATTCCCTGCCTCTTTCTCTGCATCTAGTTTCCCACATCACATTTGCCCCCTCTGATAACACGCCTCTGATACCATGCCTCTGATTCACTGCCTCAGATTCCCTGCCTCAGATACCCCGCCTCTGTTTCCCCGCCTCTGATTCCCCGCCTCTGATTCCCCGCCTCTTATTCCCCGCCTCTGATTCCCCGCCTCTGATTCCCCGCCTCTGATTTCCTGCCTCTGTTTCCCCGCCTTTGATTCCCCGCCTCTGATTCCCCGCATCAGATTTCCCGGCTCTAATTCCCTGCCTGAGATTCCCTGCCTGAGATTCCCCGCATCAGATTCCCTGCCTCAGATTCCCCGCCTCAGATTCCCCGCCTCATATTCCCCACCTCAGATTCCCCATCTCAGATTCCCCGCCTCAGATTCCCCGCCTCAGATTCCCCGCCTCAGATTCCCTGCCTCAGATTCCCTGCCTCTGATTGCCTTCCTCTGATTCCCTGCCTCTGATTCCCTGCCTCTGATTCCCTGCCTCTGATTCCCTGCCTCTGATTCCCTGCCTCTAATTCCCTGCCTCTGATTCCGCACCTCTGATTCCACGCATCTCTTTCCGTGTCTCTGATTCCCCGCCTCTGATTCCCTGCCTCTGATACCCTGCCTCTATTTGCCTGCCTCTATTTCCGTGCCTCTTTCTCTGCATCTAGTTTCCCACATATCATTTGCCCCCTCTGATAACCCGCCTCTGATTCCATGCCTCTGATTCCCCGCCTCTGATTCCCCGCCTCTGATTCCCCGCCTCTGATTCCCTGCCTCAGATTCCCTGCCTCAGATTCCTTGCCTCAGATTCCCTGCCTCTGATTCCCCGCCTCTGTTTCCCCGCCTCTGATTCCCCGCCTCTGATTCCCCGCATCAGATTTCCCGGCTCTAATTCCCTGCCTGAGATTCCCTGCCTGAGATTCCCCGCATCAGATTCCCTGCCTCAGATTCCCCGCCTCAGATTCCCCGCCTCATATTCCCCACCTCAGATTCCCCATCTCAGATTCCCCGACTCAGATTCCCCGGCTCAGATTCCCCGCCTCAGATTCCCTGCCTCAGATTCCCAGCCTCTGATTGCCTTCCTCTGATTCCCTGCCTCTGATTCCCTGCCTCTGATTCCCTGCCTCTGATTCCCTGCCTCTGATTCCCTGCCTCTAATTCCCTGCCTCTGATTCCGCACCTCTGATTCCACGCATCTCTTTCCGTGTCTCTGATTCCCCGCCTCTGATTCCCCGCCTCTGATTCCCCGCCTCTGATTCCCCGCCTCTGATTCCCTGCCTCAGATTCCCTGCCTCAGATTCCTTGCCTCAGATTCCCTGCCTCTGATTCCCCGCCTCTGATTCCCCACCTCTTATTCCCCGCCTCTGATTCCCCGCCTCTGATTCCCCGCCTCTGATTCCCTGCCTCTGTTTCCCCGACTCTGATTCCCCGCGTCTGATTCCCCGCCTCAGATTCCCCGGCTCTGATTCCCTGCCTGAGATTCCATGCCTCAGATTCCCCGCCTCAGAATCCCCGCCTCAGATTCCCCGCCTCAGATTCCCCGCCTCAGATTCCCCGCCTCAGATTCCCTGCCTCAGATTCCCCGCCTCCGATTCCCCGCCTCAGATTCCCCGCCTCTGATACCCAGCCTCTGAATCCCCGCCTCTGAATCCCCGCCTCTGATTCCCCGCCTCTGTTTCCCCGCCTCTGATTCCCCGCCTCTGATTCCCCGCCTCTTATTCCCCGCCTCTGATACCCCGCCTCTGATTCCCCTCCTCTGATTCCCTGCCTCTGTTTCCCCGCCTCTGATTCCCCGCCTCTGATTCCCCGCATCAGATTTCCCGGCTCTAATTCCCTGCCTGAGATTCCCTGCCTGAGATTCCCCGCATCAGATTCCCTGCCTCAGATTCCCCGCCTCAGATTCCCCGCCTCATATTTCCCGCCTCAGATTCCCCATCTCAGATTCCCCGCCTCAGATTCCCCGCCTCAGATTCCCCGCCTCAGATTCCCTGCCTCAGATTCCCTGCCTCTGATTGCCTTCCTCTGATTCCCTGCCTCTGATTCCCTGCCTCTGATTCCCTGCCTCTGATTCCCTGCCTCTGATTCCCTGCCTCTAATTCCCTGCCTCTGATTCCGCACCTCTGATTCCACGCATCTCTTTCCGTGTCTCTGATTCCCCGCCTCTGATTCCCTGCCTCTGATACCCTGCCTCTATTTGCCTGCCTCTATTTCCGTGCCTCTTTCTCTGCATCTAGTTTCCCACATCTCATTTGCCCCCTCTGATAACCCGCCTCTGATTCCATGCCTCTGATTCCCCGCCTCTGATTCCCCGCCTCTGATTCCCCGCCTCTGATTCCCTGCCTCAGATTCCCTGCCTCAGATTCCTTGCCTCAGATTCCCTGCCTCTGATTCCCCGCCTCTGATTCCCCACCTCTTATTCCCCGCCTCTGATTCCCCGCCTCTGATTCCCCGCCTCTGATTCCCTGCCTCTGTTTCCCCGCCTCTGATTCCCCGCGTCTGATTCCCCGCCTCAGATTCCCCGGCTCTGATTCCCTGCCTGAGATTCCATTCCTCAGATTCCCCGCCTCAGAATCCCCGCCTCAGATTCCCCGCCTCAGATTCCCCGCCTCAGATTCCCCGCCTCAGATTCCCTGCCTCAGATTCCCCGCCTCCGATTCCCCGCCTCAGATTCCCCGCCTCAGATTCCCTGCCTCAGATTCCCCGCCTCAGAATCCCCGCCTCAGATTCCCCGCCTCAGATTCCCCACCTCAGATTCCCTGCCTCAGATTCCCTGCCTCAGATTCCCTGCCTCAGATTCCCTTCATCTGATTCCCTTCATCTGATTCCCCGCCTCAGATTCCCTGCCCCAGATTCCCTGCCTCAGATTCCCCGGCTCTGATTCCCTGCCTGAGATTCCATGCCTCAGAATCCCCGCCTCAGATTCCCTGCCTCAGATTCCCCGCCTCCGATTCCCCGCCTCAGATTCCCCGCCTCAGATTCCCTGCCTCACATTCCCCGCCTCAGAATCCCCGCCTCAGATTCCCTGCCTCAGATTCCCCGCCTCAGAATCCCCGCCTCAGATTCCCCGCCTCAGATTCCCCGCCTCAGATTCCCTGCCTCAGATTCCCTGCCTCAGATTCCCTGCCTCAGATTCCCTTCATCTGATTCCCTTCATCTGATTCCCCGCCTCAGATTCCCTGCCTCAGATTCCCTGCCTCAGATTCCCTGCCTCTGATTCCCTGCCTGAGATTCCATGCCTCAGAATCCCCGCCTCAGATTCCCTGCCTCAGATTTCCCGCCTCCGATTCCCCGACTCAGATTCCCCGCCTCAGATTCCCTGCCTCAGATTCCCCGCCTCAGAATCCCCGCCTCAGATTCCCCGCCTCAGATTCCCCGCCTCAGATTCCCTGCCTCAGATTCCCTGCCTCAGATTCCCTGCCTCAGATTCCCTTCATCTGATTCCCTTCATCTGATTCCCCGCCTCAGATTCCCTGCCTCAGATTCCCTGCCTCAGATTCCCGGCCTCTGATTCCCTGCCTCAGATTCCCTGCCTCAGATTCCCTGCCTCAGATTCCCTGCCTCTGGCTGCCTGCCTCTGATTCCCTGCCTCTGATTCCCTGCCTCTTATTGCCTGCCTCTGATTCCCTGCCTCTGATTCCCTGCCTCTGATTCCCTGCCTCTTATTCCGCACCTCTGATTCCACGCCTCTCTTTCCTTGTCTCTGATTCCCCGCCTCTGATTCCCTGCCTCTGATACCCTGCCTCTCTTTGCCTGCCTCTATTTCCGTGCCTCTTTCTCTGCATCTAGTTTCCCACATCTCATTTGCCCCCACTGATAACACGCCTCTGATTCCATGCCTCTGATTCACTGCCTCAGATTCCCTGCCTCAGATACCCCGACTCAGATTTACCACCTCAAATTCCCCGCCTCAGATTCCCTGCCTCAGATTCCCTGCCTCAGATTCCCTGCCTCAGATTCCCTGCCTCAGATTCCCTGCCTCAGATTCCCTGCCTCCGATTCCCCGCCTCTGATTCCCCGCCTCTGATTCCCCGCCTCTGATACCCAGCCTCTGAATCCCCGCCTCTGAATCCCCGCCTCTGATTCCCCGCCTCTGTTTCCCCGCCTCTGATTCCCCGCCTCTAATTCCCCGCCTCTGATTCCACGCCTCTAATTCCCCGCCTCTGATTCCAGGCCTCTTATTCCCCGCCTCTGATTCCCCACCTCTGATTGCCTGCCACTGATTGCCCGCCTCTGATTCCCCGCCTCTGATTCCCCGCCTCTGATTCCCCACCACTGTCTATATGCCTCTCTTTCGCCTCAGCTTTTTCCCCTACACTCTTTCCGCGCCTGTCTTTCCCTCCCTCAATTTCAACAACTCTGTTTGATCTGTTCTGTGTACCTCATTTTCAACACACAAGTTCCAACCACTAAGTTTCACCCATCACTTTCCCCGCCTCCATTTTTCCGCCTATGTTTATCCGCCTCTGTTTATTCACCTGTTTCACCGAATCTGATTCCCCGCCTCTGATTCCCCACCTCTGTCTCGACGCCTCTCTTTCGCCTCCACTCTTTCCCCTCCACTCTTTCCGTGCCTGTCTTTCCCTCCCTCAATTTCAACAACACTGTTTGATCTGTTTTGTGTGCCTCATTTTAAACACACAAGTTCAAACCACTATGTTTTGCCCGCCTCTTTCCCCGCCTCTATCTATCCACCTATGTTTAACTGCCTCTGTTTACCCGCCTGTTTCCCCGCCTCTGATTCCCCACCTTTCATTCCCCGCCTCTCTTTCCCTGCCTCTATTTCCGCGCCTCTTTCTCTGCCTCTCTTTCCCCACATCTCTTTTCCTCCCGCTGATTCCCCGCCTCTCATTCCCCGCCTCTGATTCCCCGCCTCAGATTCCCTGCCTCAGATTCCCCGCCTCAGAATCCCCGCCTCAGATTCCCCGCCTCAGATTCCCCGCCTCAGATTCCCCGCCTCAGATTCCATGCCTCAGATTCCCCGCCTCCGATTCCCCGCCTCTAATTCCCCGCCTCTGATTCCACGCCTCTAATTCCCCGCCTCTGATTCCAGGCCTCTTATTCCCCGCCTCTGATTCCCCACCTCTGATTGCCTGCCACTGATTGCCCGCCTCTGATTCCCCGCCTCTGATTCCCCGCCTCTGATTCCCCACCACTGTCTATATGCCTCTCTTTCGCCTCAGCTTTTTCCCCTACACTCTTTCCGCGCCTGTCTTTCCCTCCCTCAATTTCAACAACTCTGTTTGATCTGTTCTGTGTACCTCATTTTCAACACACAAGTTCCAACCACTATGTTTCACCCATCACTTTCCCCGCCTCTATTTTTCCGCCTATGTTTATCCGCCTCTGTTTATTCACCTGTTTCACCGCCTCTGATTCCCCGCCTCTGATTCCCCACCTCTGTCTCGACGCCTCTCTTTCGCCTCCACTCTTTCCCCTCCACTCTTTCCGTGCCTGTCTTTCCCTCCCTCAATTTCAACAACACTGTTTGATCTGTTTTGTGTACCTCATTTTAAACACACAAGTTCAAACCACTATGTTTTGCCCGCCTCTTTCCCCGCCTCTATTTATCCACCTATGTTTAACTGCCTCTGTTTACCCGCCTGTTTCCCCGCCTCTGATTCCCCACCTTTCATTCCCCGCCTCTCTTTCCCTGCCTCTATTTCCGCGCCTCTTTCTCTGCCTCTCTTTCCCCACATCTCTTTTCCTCCCGCTGATTCCCCGCCTCTGATTCCCCGCCTCTGATTCCCCGCCTCAGATTCCCTGCCTCAGATTCCCCGCCTCAGAATCCCCGCCTCAGATTCCCCGCCTCAGATTCCCCGCCTCAGATTCCCCGCTTCAGATTCCATGCCTCAGAATCCCCGCCTCCGATTCCCCGCCTCAGATTCCCCGCCTCAGATTCCCTGCCTCAGATTCCCCGCCTCAGAATCCCCGCCTCAGATTCCCCGCCTCAGATTCCCCGCCTCAGATTCCCTGCCTCAGATTCACTGCCTCAGATTCCCTGCCTCAGATTCCCTTCATCTGATTCCCTTCATCTTATTCCCCGCCTCAGATTCCTTGCCTCAGATTCCCTGCCTCAGATTCCCTGCCTCTGATTCCCTGCCTCAGATTCCCTGCCTCAGATTCCCTGCCTCAGATTGCCTGCCTCTGATTGCCTGCCTCTGATTCCCTGCCTCTGATTCCCTGCCTCTTATTGCCTGCCTCTGATTCCCTGCCTCTGATTCCCTGCCTCTGATTCCCTGCCTCTGATTCCGCACCTCTGATTCCACGCCTCTCTTTCCTTGTCTCTGATTCCCCGCCTCTGATTCCCTGCCTCTGATCCCCTGCCTCTCTTTGCCTGCCTCTATTTCCGTGCCTCTTTCTCTGCATCTAGTTTCCCACATCTCATTTGCCCCCTCTGATAACACGCCTGTGATTCCATGCCTCTGATTCACTGCCTCAGATTCCCTGCCTCAGATACCCCGACTCAGATTTACCACCTCAGATTCCCCGCCTCAGATTCCCTGCCTCAGATTCCCTGCCTCAGATTCCCTGCCTCAGATTCCCTGCCTCAGATTCCCTGCCTCAGATTCCCTGCCTCCGATTCCCCACCTCTGATTCCCCGCCTCTGAATCCCCGCCTCTGAATCCCCGCCTCTGATTCCCCGCCTCTGTTTCCCCGCCTCTGATTCCCCGCCTCTAATTCCCCGCCTCTGATTCCACGCCTCTAATTCCCCGCCTCTGATTCCAGGCCTCTTATTCCCCGCCTCTGATTCCCCACCTCTGATTGCCTGCCACTGATTGCCCGCCTCTGATTCCCCGCCTCTGATTCCCCGCCTCTGATTCCCCACCACTGTCTATATGCCTCTCTTTCGCCTCAGCTTTTTCCCCTACACTCTTTCCGCGCCTGTCTTTCCCTCCCTCAATTTCAACAACTCTGTTTGATCTGTTCTGTGTACCTCATTTTCAACACACAAGTTCCAACCACTATGTTTTGCCCGCCTCTTTCCCCGCCTCTATTTATCCACCTATGTTTAACTGCCTCTGTTTACCCGCCTGTTTCCCCGCCTCTGATTCCCCACCTTTCATTCCCCACCTCTCTTTCCCTGCCTCTATTTCCGCGCCTCTTTCTCTGCCTCTCTTTCCCCACATCTCTTTTCCTCCCGCTGATTCCCCACCTCTGATTCCCCGCCTCTGATTCCCTGCCTCTGATTCCCCGCCTCTGATTCCCTGCCTCAGATTCCCTGCCTCAGATTCCCTGCCTCAGATTCCCTGCTTCTGATTCCCCGCCTCTGATTCCCCGCCTCTTATTCCCCGCCTCTGATTCCCCGCCTCTGATTCCCCGCCTCTGATTCCCTGCCTCAGATTCCCCGGCTCTGATTCCCTGCATCAGATTCCCTGCCTCAGATTCCCTGCCTCTGATTCCACGCCTCTGATTCCCTGCCTCTGATTCCCCGCCTCTGATTCCCTGCCTCAGATTCCCTGCCTCAGATTCCCTGCCTCAGATTCCCCGCCTCTGATTCCCCGCCTTTGATTCCCCGCCTCTTATTCCCCGCCTCTGATTCCCCGCCTCTGATTCCCCGCTTCTGATTCCCTGCCTCTGTTTCCCCGCCTCTGATTCCCCGCCTCTGATTCCCCGCCTCAGATTCCCCGACTCTGATTCCCTGGCTGAGATTCCCTGCCTCAGATACCCCGCCTCAGATACCCCGCCTCAGATTCCCCGCCTCTGATTCCCTGCCTCTGATTCCCTGCCTCTAAATCCCTGCCTCTGATTCCCTGCCTCTGATACCCTGCCTCTCTTTGCCTGCCTCTATTTCGGTGCCTCTTTCTCTGCATCTAGTTTCCCACATCTCATTTGCCACCTCTGATAACCCGCCTCTGATTCCATGCCTCTGATTCCCCTCCTCTGATTCCCCGCCTCTGATTCCCTGCCTCTGATTCCCCGGCTCTGATTCCCTGCCTGAGATTCCATGCCTCAGAATCCCCGCCTCAGATTCCCTGCCTCAGATTCCCCGCCTCCGATTCCCCGCCTCAGATTCCCCGCCTCAGATTCCCTGCCTCAGATTCCCCGCCTCAGATTCCCCACCTCAGATACCCCGCCTCAGATTCCCCGCCTCAGATTCCCTGCCTCAGATTCCCTGCCTCAGATTCCCTGCCTCAGATTCCCTGCCTCTGAATCCCCGCCTCTGATTCCCCACCTCTTATTCCCCGCCTCTGATTCCCCGCCTCTGAATCCCCGCCTCTGATTCCCTGCCACTGTTTCCCCGCCTCTGTTTCCCCGCCTCTGATTCCCCGCCTCAGATTTCCCGGCTCTGATTCCCTGCCTGAGATTCCCTGCCTGAGATTCCCCGCATCAGATTCCCTGCCTCAGATTCCCCGCCTCAGATCTCCGCCTCAGATTCCCCGCCTCAGGTTCCCCGTCTCAGATTCCCCGCCTCAGATTCCCCGCCTCAGATTCCCTGCCTCAGATTCCCTGCCTCTGATTGCCTTCCTCTGATTCCCTGCCTCTGATTCCCTGCCTCTGATTCCCTGCCTCTGATTCCCTGCCTCTGATTCCCTGCCTCTGATTCCCTGCCTCTTATTCCGCACCTCTGATTCCACGCCTCTCTGACCGTGTCTCTGATTCCCCGCCTCTGATTCCCTGCCTCTGATACCCCACCTCTCTTTCCCTGCCTCTATTTCTGCGCCTCTTTCTCTGCCTCTCTTTCCCCACATCTCTTTTCCTCCCACTGATTCCCCACCTCTGATTCCCCGCCTCTGATTCCCTGCCTCTGATTCCCCGCCTCTGATTCCCTGCCTCAGATTCCCTGCCTCAGATTCCCTGCCTCAGATTCCCTGCTTCTGATTCCCCGCCTCTGATTCCCCGCCTCTTATTCCCCGCCTCTGATTCCCCGCCTCTGATTCCCCGCCTCTGATTCCCTGCCTCAGATTCCCCGGCTCTGATTCCCTGCATCAGATTCCCTGCCTCAGATTCCCTGCCTCTGATTCCACGCCTCTGATTCCCTGCCTCTGATTCCCCGCCTCTGATTCCCTGCCTCAGATTCCCTGCCTCAGATTCCCTTCCTCAGATTCCCCGCCTCTGATTCCCCGCCTTTGATTCCCCGCCTCTTATTCCCCGCCTCTGATTCCCCGCCTCTGATTCCCCGCTTCTGATTCCCTGCCTCTGTTTCCCCGCCTCTGATTCCCCGCCTCTGATTCCCCGCCTCAGATTCCCCGACTCTGATTCCCTGGCTGAGATTCCCTGCCTCAGATACCCCGCCTCAGATACCCCGCCTCAGATTCCCCGCCTCTGATTCCCTGCCTCTGATTCCCTGCCTCTAAATCCCTGCCTCTGATTCCCTGCCTCTGATACCCTGCCTCTCTTTGCCTGCCTCTATTTCGGTGCCTCTTTCTCTGCATCTAGTTTCCCACATCTCATTTGCCACCTCTGATAACCCGCCTCTGATTCCATGCCTCTGATTCCCCTCCTCTGATTCCCCGCCTCTGATTCCCTGCCTCTGATTCCCCGGCTCTGATTCCCTGCCTGAGATTCCATGCCTCAGAATCCCCGCCTCAGATTCCCTGCCTCAGATTCCCCGCCTCCGATTCCCCGCCTCAGATTCCCCGCCTCAGATTCCCTGCCTCAGATTCCCCGCCTCAGATTCCCCACCTCAGATACCCCGCCTCAGATTCCCCGCCTCAGATTCCCTGCCTCAGATTCCCTGCCTCAGATTCCCTGCCTCAGATTCCCTGCCTCTGAATCCCCGCCTCTGATTCCCCGCCTCTTATTCCCCGCCTCTGATTCCCCGCCTCTGAATCCCCGCCTCTGATTCCCTGCCACTGTTTCCCCGCCTCTGTTTCCCCGCCTCTGATTTCCCGGCTCTGATTCCCTGCCTGAGATTCCCTGCCTGAGATTCCCCGCATCAGATTCCCTGCCTCAGATTCCCCGCCTCAGATCTCCGCCTCAGATTCCCCGCCTCAGGTTCCCCGTCTCAGATTCCCCGCCTCAGATTCCCCGCCTCAGATTCCCTGCCTCAGATTCCCTGCCTCTGATTGCCTTCCTCTGATTCCCTGCCTCTGATTCCCTGCCTCTGATTCCCTGCCTCTGATTCCCTGCCTCTGATTCCCTGCCTCTGATTCCCTGCCTCTTATTCCGCACCTCTGATTCCACGCCTCTCTGACCGTGTCTCTGATTCCCCGCCTTTGATTCCCTGCCTCTGATACCCTGCCTCTCTTTGCCTGCCTCTATTTCCGTGCCTCTTCCTCTGCATCTAGTTTCCCACATCTCATTTGCCCCCTCTGATAACCCGCCTCTGATTCCATGCCTCTGATTCCCCGCCTCTGATTCCCCGCCTCTGATTCCCCGCCTCTGATTCCCTGCCTCAGATTCCCTGCCTCAGATTCCTTGCCTCAGATTCCCTGCCTCTGATTCCCCGCCTCTGATTCCCCACCTCTTATTCCCCGCCTCTGATTCCCCGCCTCTGATTCCCCACCACTGTCTATATGCCTCTCTTTCGCCTCAGCTTTTTCCCCTACACTCTTTCCGCGCCTGTCTTTCCCTCCCTCAATTTCAACAACTCTGTTTGATCTGTTCTGTGTACCTCATTTTCAACACACAAGTTCCAACCACTATGTTTTGCCCGCCTCTTTCCCCGCCTCTATTTATCCACCTATGTTTAACTGCCTCTGTTTACCCGCCTGTTTCCCCGCCTCTGATTCCCCACCTTTCATTCCCCACCTCTCTTTCCCTGCCTCTATTTCCGCGCCTCTTTCTCTGCCTCTCTTTCCCCACATCTCTTTTCCTCCCGCTGATTCCCCACCTCTGATTCCCCGCCTCTGATTCCCTGCCTCTGATTCCCCACCTCTGATTCCCTGCCTCAGATTCCCTGCCTCAGATTCCCTGCCTCAGATTCCCTGCTTCTGATTCCCCGCCTCTGATTCCCCGCCTCTTATTCCCCGCCTCTGATTCCCCGCCTCTGATTCCCCGCCTCTGATTCCCTGCCTCAGATTCCCCGTCTCTGATTCCCTGCATCAGATTCCCTGCCTCAGATTCCCTGCCTCTGATTCCACGCCTCTGATTCCCTGCCTCTGATTCCCCGCCTCTGATTCCCTGCCTCAGATTCCCTGCCTCAGATTCCCTGCCTCAGATTCCCCGCCTCTGATTCCCCGCCTTTGATTCCCCGCCTCTTATTCCCCGCCTCTGATTCCCCGCCTCTGATTCCCCGCTTCTGATTCCCTGCCTCTGTTTCCCCGCCTCTGATTCCCCGCCTCTGATTCCCCGCCTCAGATTCCCCGACTCTGATTCCCTGGCTGAGATTCCCTGCCTCAGATACCCCGCCTCAGATACCCCGCCTCAGATTCCCCGCCTCTGATTCCCTGCCTCTGATTCCCTGCCTCTAAATCCCTGCCTCTGATTCCCTGCCTCTGATACCCTGCCTCTCTTTGCCTGCCTCTATTTCGGTGCCTCTTTCTCTGCATCTAGTTTCCCACATCTCATTTGCCACCTCTGATAACCCGCCTCTGATTCCATGCCTCTGATTCCCCTCCTCTGATTCCCCGCCTCTGATTCCCTGCCTCTGATTCCCCGGCTCTGATTCCCTGCCTGAGATTCCATGCCTCAGAATCCCCGCCTCAGATTCCCTGCCTCAGATTCCCCGCCTCCGATTCCCCGCCTCAGATTCCCCGCCTCAGATTCCCTGCCTCAGATTCCCCGCCTCAGATTCCCCACCTCAGATACCCCGCCTCAGATTCCCCGCCTCAGATTCCCTGCCTCAGATTCCCTGCCTCAGATTCCCTGCCTCAGATTCCCTGCCTCTGAATCCCCGCCTCTGATTCCCCGCCTCTTATTCCCCGCCTCTGATTCCCCGCCTCTGAATCCCCGCCTCTGATTCCCTGCCACTGTTTCCCCGCCTCTGTTTCCCCGCCTCTGATTCCCCGCCTCAGATTTCCCGGCTCTGATTCCCTGCCTGAGATTCCCTGCCTGAGATTCCCCGCATCAGATTCCCTGCCTCAGATTCCCCGCCTCAGATCTCCGCCTCAGATTCCCCGCCTCAGGTTCCCCGTCTCAGATTCCCCGCCTCAGATTCCCCGCCTCAGATTCCCTGCCTCAGATTCCCTGCCTCTGATTGCCTTCCTCTGATTCCCTGCCTCTGATTCCCTGCCTCTGATTCCCTGCCTCTGATTCCCTGCCTCTGATTCCCTGCCTCTGATTCCCTGCCTCTTATTCCGCACCTCTGATTCCACGCCTCTCTGACCGTGTCTCTGATTCCCCGCCTCTGATTCCCTGCCTCTGATACCCCACCTCTCTTTCCCTGCCTCTATTTCTGCGCCTCTTTCTCTGCCTCTCTTTCCCCACATCTCTTTTCCTCCCACTGATTCCCCACCTCTGATTCCCCGCCTCTGATTCCCTGCCTCTGATTCCCCGCCTCTGATTCCCTGCCTCAGATTCCCTGCCTCAGATTCCCTGCCTCAGATTCCCTGCTTCTGATTCCCCGCCTCTGATTCCCCGCCTCTTATTCCCCGCCTCTGATTCCCCGCCTCTGATTCCCCGCCTCTGATTCCCTGCCTCAGATTCCCCGGCTCTGATTCCCTGCATCAGATTCCCTGCCTCAGATTCCCTGCCTCTGATTCCACGCCTCTGATTCCCTGCCTCTGATTCCCCGCCTCTGATTCCCTGCCTCAGATTCCCTGCCTCAGATTCCCTTCCTCAGATTCCCCGCCTCTGATTCCCCGCCTTTGATTCCCCGCCTCTTATTCCCCGCCTCTGATTCCCCGCCTCTGATTCCCCGCTTCTGATTCCCTGCCTCTGTTTCCCCGCCTCTGATTCCCCGCCTCTGATTCCCCGCCTCAGATTCCCCGACTCTGATTCCCTGGCTGAGATTCCCTGCCTCAGATACCCCGCCTCAGATACCCCGCCTCAGATTCCCCGCCTCTGATTCCCTGCCTCTGATTCCCTGCCTCTAAATCCCTGCCTCTGATTCCCTGCCTCTGATACCCTGCCTCTCTTTGCCTGCCTCTATTTCGGTGCCTCTTTCTCTGCATCTAGTTTCCCACATCTCATTTGCCACCTCTGATAACCCGCCTCTGATTCCATGCCTCTGATTCCCCTCCTCTGATTCCCCGCCTCTGATTCCCTGCCTCTGATTCCCCGGCTCTGATTCCCTGCCTGAGATTCCATGCCTCAGAATCCCCGCCTCAGATTCCCTGCCTCAGATTCCCCGCCTCCGATTCCCCGCCTCAGATTCCCCGCCTCAGATTCCCTGCCTCAGATTCCCCGCCTCAGATTCCCCACCTCAGATACCCCGCCTCAGATTCCCCGCCTCAGATTCCCTGCCTCAGATTCCCTGCCTCAGATTCCCTGCCTCAGATTCCCTGCCTCTGAATCCCCGCCTCTGATTCCCCGCCTCTTATTCCCCGCCTCTGATTCCCCGCCTCTGAATCCCCGCCTCTGATTCCCTGCCACTGTTTCCCCGCCTCTGTTTCCCCGCCTCTGATTTCCCGGCTCTGATTCCCTGCCTGAGATTCCCTGCCTGAGATTCCCCGCATCAGATTCCCTGCCTCAGATTCCCCGCCTCAGATCTCCGCCTCAGATTCCCCGCCTCAGGTTCCCCGTCTCAGATTCCCCGCCTCAGATTCCCCGCCTCAGATTCCCTGCCTCAGATTCCCTGCCTCTGATTGCCTTCCTCTGATTCCCTGCCTCTGATTCCCTGCCTCTGATTCCCTGCCTCTGATTCCCTGCCTCTGATTCCCTGCCTCTGATTCCCTGCCTCTTATTCCGCACCTCTGATTCCACGCCTCTCTGACCGTGTCTCTGATTCCCCGCCTTTGATTCCCTGCCTCTGATACCCTGCCTCTCTTTGCCTGCCTCTATTTCCGTGCCTCTTCCTCTGCATCTAGTTTCCCACATCTCATTTGCCCCCTCTGATAACCCGCCTCTGATTCCATGCCTCTGATTCCCCGCCTCTGATTCCCCGCCTCTGATTCCCCGCCTCTGATTCCCTGCCTTAGATTCCCTGCCTCAGATTCCTTGCCTCAGATTCCCTGCCTCTGATTCCCCGCCTCTGATTCCCCACCTCTTATTCCCCGCCTCTGATTCCCCGCCTCTGATTCCCCGCCTCTGATTCCCTGCCTCTGTTTCCCCGCCTCTGATTCCCCGCGTCTGATTCCCCGCCTCAGATTCCCCGGCTCTGATTCCCTGCCTGAGATTCCATTCCTCAGATTCCCCGCCTCAGAATCCCCGCCTCAGATTCCCCGCCTCAGATTCCCCGCCTCAGATTCCCCGCCTCAGATTCCCTGCCTCAGATTCCCCGCCTCCGATTCCCCGCCTCAGATTCCCCGCCTCAGATTCCCTGCCTCAGATTCCCCGCCTCAGAATCCCCGCCTCAGATTCCCCGCCTCAGATTCCCCACCTCAGATTCCCTGCCTCAGATTCCCTGCCTCAGATTCCCTGCCTCAGATTCCCTTCATCTGATTCCCTTCATCTGATTCCCCGCCTCAGATTCCCTGCCTCAGATTCCCTGCCTCAGATTCCCCGGCTCTGATTCCCTGCCTGAGATTCCATGCCTCAGAATCCCCGCCTCAGATTCCCTGCCTCAGATTCCCCGCCTCCGATTCCCCGCCTCAGATTCCCCGCCTCAGATTCCCTGCCTCACATTCCCCGCCTCAGAATCCCCGCCTCAGATTCCCTGCCTCAGATTCCCCGCCTCAGAATCCCCGCCTCAGATTCCCCGCCTCAGATTCCCCGCCTCAGATTCCCTGCCTCAGATTCCCTGCCTCAGATTCCCTGCCTCAGATTCCCTTCATCTGATTCCCTTCATCTGATTCCCCGCCTCAGATTCCCTGCCTCAGATTCCCTGCCTCAGATTCCCTGCCTCTGATTCCCTGCCTGAGATTCCATGCCTCAGAATCCCCGCCTCAGATTCCCTGCCTCAGATTTCCCGCCTCCGATTCCCCGCCTCAGATTCCCCGCCTCAGATTCCCTGCCTCAGATTCCCCGCCTCAGAATCCCCGCCTCAGATTCCCCGCCTCAGATTCCCCGCCTCAGATTCCCTGCCTCAGATTCCCTGCCTCAGATTCCCTGCCTCAGATTCCCTTCATCTGATTCCCTTCATCTGATTCCCCGCCTCAGATTCCCTGCCTCAGATTCCCTGCCTCAGATTCCCGGCCTCTGATTCCCTGCCTCAGATTCCCTGCCTCAGATTCCCTGCCTCAGATTCCCTGCCTCTGGCTGCCTGCCTCTGATTCCCTGCCTCTTATTGCCTGCCTCTGATTCCCTGCCTCTGATTCCCTGCCTCTGATTCCCTGCCTCTTATTCCGCACCTCTGATTCCACGCCTCTCTTTCCTTGTCTCTGATTCCCCGCCTCTGATTCCCTGCCTCTGATACCCTGCCTCTCTTTGCCTGCCTCTATTTCCGTGCCTCTTTCTCTGCATCTAGTTTCCCACATCTCATTTGCCCCCACTGATAACACGCCTCTGATTCCATGCCTCTGATTCACTGCCTCAGATTCCCTGCCTCAGATACCCCGACTCAGATTTACCACCTCAAATTCCCCGCCTCAGATTCCCTGCCTCAGATTCCCTGCCTCAGATTCCCTGCCTCAGATTCCCTGCCTCAGATTCCCTGCCTCAGATTCCCTGCCTCCGATTCCCCGCCTCTGATTCCCCGCCTCTGATTCCCCGCCTCTGATACCCAGCCTCTGAATCCCCGCCTCTGAATCCCCGCCTCTGATTCCCCGCCTCTGTTTCCCCGCCTCTGATTCCCCGCCTCTAATTCCCCGCCTCTGATTCCACGCCTCTAATTCCCCGCCTCTGATTCCAGGCCTCTTATTCCCCGCCTCTGATTCCCCACCTCTGATTGCCTGCCACTGATTGCCCGCCTCTGATTCCCCGCCTCTGATTCCCCGCCTCTGATTCCCCACCACTGTCTATATGCCTCTCTTTCGCCTCAGCTTTTTCCCTTACACTCTTTCCGCGCCTCTCTTTCCCTCCCTCAATTTCAACAACTCTGTTTGATCTGTTCTGTGTACCTCATTTTCAACACACAAGTTCCAACCACTAAGTTTCACCCATCACTTTCCCCGCCTCCATTTTTCCGCCTATGTTTATCCGCCTCTGTTTATTCACCTGTTTCACCGCCTCTGATTCCCCGCCTCTGATTCCCCACCTCTGTTTCGACGCCTCTCTTTCGCCTCCACTCTTTCCCCTCCACTCTTTCCGTGCCTGTCTTTCCCTCCCTCAATTTCAACAACACTGTTTGATCTGTTTTGTGTACCTCATTTTAAACACACAAGTTCAAACCACTATGTTTTGCCCGCCTCTTTCCCCGCCTCTATTTATCCACCTATGTTTAACTGCCTCTGTTTACCCGCCTGTTTCCCCGCCTCTGATTCCCCACCTTTCATTCCCCGCCTCTCTTTTCCTGCCTCTATTTCCGCGCCTCTTTCTCTGCCTCTCTTTCCCCACATCTCTTTTCCTCCCGCTGATTCCCCGCCTCTCATTCCCCGCCTCTGATTCCCCGCCTCAGATTCCCTGCCTCAGATTCCCCGCCTCAGAATCCCCGCCTCAGATTCCCCGCCTCAGATTCCCCGCCTCAGATTCCCCGCCTCAGATTCCATGCCTCAGATTCCCCGCCTCCGATTCCCCGCCTCTAATTCCCCGCCTCTGATTCCACGCCTCTAATTCCCCGCCTCTGATTCCAGGCCTCTTATTCCCCGCCTCTGATTCCCCACCTCTGATTGCCTGCCACTGATTGCCCGCCTCTGATTCCCCGCCTCTGATTCCCCGCCTCTGATTCCCCACCACTGTCTATATGCCTCTCTTTCGCCTCAGCTTTTTCCCCTACACTCTTTCCGCGCCTGTCTTTCCCTCCCTCAATTTCAACAACTCTGTTTGATCTGTTCTGTGTACCTCATTTTCAACACACAAGTTCCAACCACTATGTTTCACCCATCACTTTCCCCGCCTCTATTTTTCCGCCTATGTTTATCCGCCTCTGTTTATTCACCTGTTTCACCGCCTCTGATTCCCCGCCTCTGATTCCCCACCTCTGTCTCGACGCCTCTCTTTCGCCTCCACTCTTTCCCCTCCACTCTTTCCGTGCCTGTCTTTCCCTCCCTCAATTTCAACAACACTGTTTGATCTGTTTTGTGTACCTCATTTTAAACACACAAGTTCAAACCACTATGTTTTGCCCGCCTCTTTCCCCGCCTCTATTTATCCACCTATGTTTAACTGCCTCTGTTTACCCGCCTGTTTCCCCGCCTCTGATTCCCCACCTTTCATTCCCCGCCTCTCTTTCCCTGCCTCTATTTCCGCGCCTCTTTCTCTGCCTCTCTTTCCCCACATCTCTTTTCCTCCCGCTGATTCCCCGCCTCTGATTCCCCGCCTCTGATTCCCCGCCTCAGATTCCCTGCCTCAGATTCCCCGCCTCAGAATCCCCGCCTCAGATTCCCCGCCTCAGATTCCCCGCCTCAGATTCCCCGCTTCAGATTCCATGCCTCAGAATCCCCGCCTCCGATTCCCCGCCTCAGATTCCCCGCCTCAGATTCCCTGCCTCAGATTCCCCGCCTCAGAATCCCCGCCTCAGATTCCCCGCCTCAGATTCCCCGCCTCAGATTCCCTGCCTCAGATTCACTGCCTCAGATTCCCTGCCTCAGATTCCCTTCATCTGATTCCCTTCATCTTATTCCCCGCCTCAGATTCCTTGCCTCAGATTCCCTGCCTCAGATTCCCTGCCTCTGATTCCCTGCCTCAGATTCCCTGCCTCAGATTCCCTGCCTCAGATTCCCTGCCTCTGATTGCCTGCCTCTGATTCCCTGCCTCTGATTCCCTGCCTCTTATTGCCTGCCTCTGATTCCCTGCCTCTGATTCCCTGCCTCTGATTCCCTGCCTCTGATTCCGCACCTCTGATTCCACGCCTCTCTTTCCTTGTCTCTGATTCCCCGCCTCTGATTCCCTGCCTCTGATCCCCTGCCTCTCTTTGCCTGCCTCTATTTCCGTGCCTCTTTCTCTGCATCTAGTTTCCCACATCTCATTTGCCCCCTCTGATAACACGCCTGTGATTCCATGCCTCTGATTCACTGCCTCAGATTCCCTGCCTCAGATACCCCGACTCAGATTTACCACCTCAGATTCCCCGCCTCAGATTCCCTGCCTCAGATTCCCTGCCTCAGATTCCCTGCCTCAGATTCCCTGCCTCAGATTCCCTGCCTCAGATTCCCTGCCTCCGATTCCCCACCTCTGATTCCCCGCCTCTGAATCCCCGCCTCTGAATCCCCGCCTCTGATTCCCCGCCTCTGTTTCCCCGCCTCTGATTCCCCGCCTCTAATTCCCCGCCTCTGATTCCACGCCTCTAATTCCCCGCCTCTGATTCCAGGCCTCTTATTCCCCGCCTCTGATTCCCCACCTCTGATTGCCTGCCACTGATTGCCCGCCTCTGATTCCCCGCCTCTGATTCCCCGCCTCTGATTCCCCACCACTGTCTATATGCCTCTCTTTCGCCTCAGCTTTTTCCCCTACACTCTTTCCGCGCCTGTCTTTCCCTCCCTCAATTTCAACAACTCTGTTTGATCTGTTCTGTGTACCTCATTTTCAACACAGAAGTTCCAACCACTATGTTTTGCCCGCCTCTTTCCCCGCCTCTATTTATCCACCTATGTTTAACTGCCTCTGTTTACCCGCCTGTTTCCCCGCCTCTGATTCCCCACCTTTCATTCCCCACCTCTCTTTCCCTGCCTCTATTTCCACGCCTCTTTCTCTGCCTCTCTTTCCCCACATCTCTTTTCCTCCCGCTGATTCCCCACCTCTGATTCCCCGCCTCTGATTCCCTGCCTCTGATTCCCCGCCTCTGATTCCCTGCCTCAGATTCCCTGCCTCAGATTCCCTGCCTCAGATTCCCTGCTTCTGATTCCCCGCCTCTGATTCCCCGCCTCTTATTCCCCGCCTCTGATTCCCCGCCTCTGATTCCCCGCCTCTGATTCCCTGCCTCAGATTCCCCGGCTCTGATTCCCTGCATCAGATTCCCTGCCTCAGATTCCCTGCCTCTGATTCCACGCCTCTGATTCCCTGCCTCTGATTCCCCGCCTCTGATTCCCTGCCTCAGATTCCCTGCCTCAGATTCCCTGCCTCAGATTCCCCGCCTCTGATTCCCCGCCTTTGATTCCCCGCCTCTTATTCCCCGCCTCTGATTCCCCGCCTCTGATTCCCCGCTTCTGATTCCCTGCCTCTGTTTCCCCGCCTCTGATTCCCCGCCTCTGATTCCCCGCCTCAGATTCCCCGACTCTGATTCCCTGGCTGAGATTCCCTGCCTCAGATACCCCGCCTCAGATACCCCGCCTCAGATTCCCCGCCTCTGATTCCCTGCCTCTGATTCCCTGCCTCTAAATCCCTGCCTCTGATTCCCTGCCTCTGATACCCTGCCTCTCTTTGCCTGCCTCTATTTCGGTGCCTCTTTCTCTGCATCTAGTTTCCCACATCTCATTTGCCACCTCTGATAACCCGCCTCTGATTCCATGCCTCTGATTCCCCTCCTCTGATTCCCCGCCTCTGATTCCCTGCCTCTGATTCCCCGGCTCTGATTCCCTGCCTGAGATTCCATGCCTCAGAATCCCCGCCTCAGATTCCCTGCCTCAGATTCCCCGCCTCCGATTCCCCGCCTCAGATTCCCCGCCTCAGATTCCCTGCCTCAGATTCCCCGCCTCAGATTCCCCACCTCAGATACCCCGCCTCAGATTCCCCGCCTCAGATTCCCTGCCTCAGATTCCCTGCCTCAGATTCCCTGCCTCAGATTCCCTGCCTCTGAATCCCCGCCTCTGATTCCCCGCCTCTTATTCCCCGCCTCTGATTCCCCGCCTCTGAATCCCCGCCTCTGATTCCCTGCCACTGTTTCCCCGCCTCTGTTTCCCCGCCTCTGATTCCCCGCCTCAGATTTCCCGGCTCTGATTCCCTGCCTGAGATTCCCTGCCTGAGATTCCCCGCATCAGATTCCCTGCCTCAGATTCCCCGCCTCAGATCTCCGCCTCAGATTCCCCGCCTCATGTTCCCCGTCTCAGATTCCCCGCCTCAGATTCCCCGCCTCAGATTCCCTGCCTCAGATTCCCTGCCTCTGATTGCCTTCCTCTGATTCCCTGCCTCTGATTCCCTGCCTCTGATTCCCTGCCTCTGATTCCCTGCCTCTGATTCCCTGCCTCTGATTCCCTGCCTCTTATTCCGCACCTCTGATTCCACGCCTCTCTGACCGTGTCTCTGATTCCCCGCCTCTGATTCCCTGCCTCTGATACCCCACCTCTCTTTCCCTGCCTCTATTTCTGCGCCTCTTTCTCTGCCTCTCTTTCCCCACATCTCTTTTCCTCCCACTGATTCCCCACCTCTGATTCCCCGCCTCTGATTCCCTGCCTCTGATTCCCCGCCTCTGATTCCCTGCCTCAGATTCCCTGCCTCAGATTCCCTGCCTCAGATTCCCTGCTTCTGATTCCCCGCCTCTGATTCCCCGCCTCTTATTCCCCGCCTCTGATTCCCCGCCTCTGATTCCCCGCCTCTGATTCCCTGCCTCAGATTCCCCGGCTCTGATTCCCTGCATCAGATTCCCTGCCTCAGATTCCCTGCCTCTGATTCCACGCCTCTGATTCCCTGCCTCTGATTCCCCGCCTCTGATTCCCTGCCTCAGATTCCCTGCCTCAGATTCCCTGCCTCAGATTCCCCGCCTCTGATTCCCCGCCTTTGATTCCCCGCCTCTTATTCCCCGCCTCTGATTCCCCGCCTCTGATTCCCCGCTTCTGATTCCCTGCCTCTGTTTCCCCGCCTCTGATTCCCCGCCTCTGATTCCCCGCCTCAGATTCCCCGACTCTGATTCCCTGGCTGAGATTCCCTGCCTCAGATACCCCGCCTCAGATACCCCGCCTCAGATTCCCCGCCTCTGATTCCCTGCCTCTGATTCCCTGCCTCTAAATCCCTGCCTCTGATTCCCTGCCTCTGATACCCTGCCTCTCTTTGCCTGCCTCTATTTCGGTGCCTCTTTCTCTGCATCTAGTTTCCCACATCTCATTTGCCACCTCTGATAACCCGCCTCTGATTCCATGCCTCTGATTCCCCTCCTCTGATTCCCCGCCTCTGATTCCCTGCCTCTGATTCCCCGGCTCTGATTCCCTGCCTGAGATTCCATGCCTCAGAATCCCCGCCTCAGATTCCCTGCCTCAGATTCCCCGCCTCCGATTCCCCGCCTCAGATTCCCCGCCTCAGATTCCCTGCCTCAGATTCCCCGCCTCAGATTCCCCACCTCAGATACCCCGCCTCAGATTCCCCGCCTCAGATTCCCTGCCTCAGATTCCCTGCCTCAGATTCCCTGCCTCAGATTCCCTGCCTCTGAATCCCCGCCTCTGATTCCCCGCCTCTTATTCCCCGCCTCTGATTCCCCGCCTCTGAATCCCCGCCTCTGATTCCCTGCCACTGTTTCCCCGCCTCTGTTTCCCCGCCTCTGATTTCCCGGCTCTGATTCCCTGCCTGAGATTCCCTGACTGAGATTCCCCGCATCAGATTCCCTGCCTCAGATTCCCCGCCTCAGATCTCCGCCTCAGATTCCCCGCCTCAGGTTCCCCGTCTCAGATTCCCCGCCTCAGATTCCCCGCCTCAGATTCCCTGCCTCAGATTCCCTGCCTCTGATTGCCTTCCTCTGATTCCCTGCCTCTGATTCCCTGCCTCTGATTCCCTGCCTCTGATTCCCTGCCTCTGATTCCCTGCCTCTGATTCCCTGCCTCTTATTCCGCACCTCTGATTCCACGCCTCTCTGACCGTGTCTCTGATTCCCCGCCTCTGATTCCCTGCCTCTGATACCCTGCCTCTCTTTGCCTGCCTCTATTTCCGTGCCTCTTCCTCTGCATCTAGTTTCCCACATCTCATTTGCCCCCTCTGATAACCCACCTCTGATTCCATGCCTCTGATTCCCCGCCTCTGATTCCCCGCCTCTGATTCCCTGCCTCAGATTCCCTGCCTCAGATTCCTTGCCTCAGATTCCCTGCCTCTGATTCCCCGCCTCTGATACCCCTCCTCTTATTCCCCGCCTCTGATTCCCCGCCTCTGATTCCCCGCCTCTGATTCCCTGCCTCTGTTTCCCTGCCTCTGATTCCCTGCGTCTGATTCCCCGCCTCAGATTCCCCGGCTGTGATTCCCTGCCTGAGATTCCATGCCTCAGAATCCCCGCCTCAGATTCCCTGCCTCAGATTCCCCGCCTCAGATTCCCCGCCTCAGATTCCCCGCCTCAGATTCCCTGCCTCAGATTCCCCGCCTCAGATTCCCCGCCTCAGATTCCCCGCCTCAGATTCCCCGCCTCAGATTCCCTGCGTCAGATTCCCTGCCTCAGATTCCCTGCCTCAGATTCCCTTCATCTGATTCCCTTCATCTGATTCCCTGCCTCTGATTCCCTGCCTCTGATTCCCTGCCTCTGATTCCCCGCCTCTGATTCCCTGCCTCTGATTCCCTGCCTCTGATTGCCTGCCTCTGATTCCCTGCCTCTGATTCCCTGCCTCTGATTCCCTGCCTCTGATTCCGCGCCTCTGATTCCACGCCTAGCTTTCCTTGTCTCTGATTCCCCGCCTCTGATTCCCTGCCTCTGATACCCAGCCTCTCTTTGCCTGCCTCTATTTCCGTGCCTCTTTCTCTGCATCTAGTTTCCCACATCTCATTTGCCCCCTCTGATAACCCGCCTCTGATTCCATGCCTCTGATTCACTGCCTCAGATCCCCTGCCTCAGATACCCCGACTCAGATTTACTGCCTCAGATTCCCCGCCTCAGATTCCCTGCCTCAGATTCCCTGCCTCAGATTCCCTGCCTCAGATTCCCTGCCTCAGATTCCCTGCCTCCGATACCCCGCCTCTGATTCCCCGCCTCTGATTCCCCACCTCTGATTCCCAGCCTCTGAATCCTCGCCTCTGAATCCCCGCCTCTGATTCCCCGCCTCTGTTTCCCCGCCTCTGATTCCCCGCCTCTGATTCCCCGCCTTTGATTCCATGCCTCTGATTCCCCGCCTCTGATTCCAGGCCTCCTATTCCCCGCCTCTGATTCCCCTCCTCTGATTGCCTGCCACTGATTGCCCGCCTCTGATTCCCCGCCTCTGATTCCCCACCTCTGTCTGTATGCCTCTCTTTCACCTCCGCTTTTTCCCTTACACTCTTTCCGCGCCTCTCTTTCCCTCCCTCAGTTTCAACAACTCTGTTTGATCTGTTCTGTGTACCTCATTTTCAACACACAAGTTCCAACAACTATGTTTCAACCATCACTTTCCCCGCCTCTATTTTTCCGCCTATGTTTACCCGCCTCTGTTTACCCACCTGTTTCACCGCCTATGATTCCCCGCCTCTGATTCCCCACCTCTGTCTCGACGCCTCTCTTTCGCCTCCACTCTTTCCCCTCCACTCTTTCCGTGCCTGTCTTTCCCTCCCTCAATTTCAACAACACTGTTTGATCTGTTTTGTGTACCTCATTTTAAACACACAAGTTCCAACCACTATGTTTTGCCCGCCTCTTTACCCGCCTCTATTTATCCACCTATGTTTACCTGCCTCTGTTTACCCGCCTGTTTCCCCGCCTCTGATTCCCCACCTTTCATTCCCTGCCTCTCTTTCCCTGCCTCTATTTCTGCGCCTCTTTCTCTGCCTCTCTTTCCCCACATCTCTTTTCCTCCCCCTGATTCCCCGCCTCTGATTCCCCGCCTCTGATTCCCTGCCTCTGATTCCCCGCCTCTGATTCCCTGCCTCAGACTCCCTGCCTCAGATTCCCTGCCTCAGATTCCCTGCCTCAGATTCCCCGCCTCTGATTCCCCGCCTCTTATTCCCCGCCTCTGATTCCCCTCCTCTGATTCCCCACCTCTGATTCCCTGCCTCAAATTCCCCGGCTCTGATTCCCTGCATCAGATTCCCTGCCTCAGATTCCCTGCCTCTGATACCCCGCCCCTGATTCCCTGCCTCTGATTCCCCGCCTCGATTCCCTGCCTCAGATTCCCTGCCTAGGATTCCCTGCCTCAGATTCCCTGCCTGTGATTCCCCGCCTTTGATTCCCCACCTCTTATTCCCCGCCTCTGATTCCCCACCTCTGATTCCGCGCCTCTGATTCCCTGCCTCTGTTTCCCCGCCTCTTATTCCCCGCCTCTGATTCCCCGCCTCAGATTCCCCGGCTCTAATACCCTGCCTGAGATTCCCTGCCTCACATACCCCGCCTCAGATTCCCCGCCTCAGATTCCCCGCATCAGATTCCCCGCCTCAGATTCCCCGCTTCAGATTCCCCGCCTCAGATTCCCCGCCTCTGATTCCCTGCCTGAGATTCCCTGCCTGAGATTCCCCGCCTCAGATTCGCTGCCTCAGATTCCCCGCCTCAGATTCCCCGCCTCATATTCCCCGCCTCAGATTCCCCATCTCAGATTCCCTGCCTCAGATTCCCCGCCTCAGATTCCCCGCCTCAGATTCCCTGCCTCAGATTCCCTGCCTCTGATTGCCTTCCTCTGATTCCCTGCCTCTGATTCCCTGCCTCTGATTCCCTGCCTCTGATTCCCTTCCTCTGATTCCCTGCCTCTAATTCCCTGCCTCTGATTCCGCACCTCTGATTCCACGCCTCTCTTTCCGTGTCTCTGATTCCCCGCCTCTGATTCCCTGCCTCTGATACCCTGCCTCTCTTTGCCTGCCTCTATTTCCGTGCTTCTTTCTCTGCATCTAGTTTCCCACATTCATTTGCCCCCTCTGATAACCCGCCTCTGATTCCATGCCTCTGATTCCCCGCCTCTGATTCCCCGCCTCTGATTCCCCGCCTCTGATTCCCTGCCTCAGATTCCCTGCCTCAGATTCCTTGCCTCAGATTCCCTGCCTCTGATTCCCCGCCTCTGATTCCCCACCTCAGATTCCCCGCCTCAGATTCCCTGCCTCAGATTCCCCGCCTCAGAATCCCCGCCTCAGATTCCCCGCCTCAGAATCCCCGCCTCAGATTCCCCGCCTCAGATTCCCCGCCTCAGATTCCCTGCCTCTGATTCCGCACCTCTGATTCCACGCCTCTCTTTCCGTGTCTCTGATTCCCCGCCTCTGATTCCCTGCCTCTGATACCCTGCCTCTCTTTGCCTGCCTCTATTTCCGTGCCTCTTTCTCTGCATCTAGTTTCCCACATCTCATTTGCCCCCTCTGATAACCCGCCTCTGATTCCCCGCCTCTGATTCCCCGCCTCTGATTCCCTGCCTCTGTTTCCCCGCCTCTGATTCCCCGCGTCTGATTCCCCGCCTCAGATTCCCCGGCTCTGATTCCCTTCCTGAGTTTCCATGCCTCAGAATCCCCGCCTCAGATTCCCTGCCTCAGATTCCCCGCCTCCGATTCCCCACCTCAGATTCCCCGCCTCAGATTCCCTGCCTCAGATTCCCCGCCTCAGAATCCCCGCCTCAGATTCCCCGCCTCAGAATCCCCGCCTCAGATTCCCCGCCTCAGATTCCCCGCCTCAGATTCCCTGCCTCTGATTCCGCACCTCTGATTCCACGCCTCTCTTTCCGTGTCTCTGATTCCCCGCCTCTGATTCCCTGCCTCTGATACCCTGCCTCTCTTTGCCTGCCTCTATTTCCGTGCCTCTTTCTCTGCATCTAGTTTCCCACATCTCATTTGCCCCCTCTGATAACCCGCCTCTGATTCCATGCCTCTGATTCCCCGCCTCTGATTCCCCGCCTCTGATTCCCCGCCTCTGATTCCCTGCCTCAGATTCCCTGCCTCAGATTCCTTGCCTCAGATTCCCTGCCTCTGATTCCCCGCCTCTGATTCCCCACCTCTTATTCCCCGCCTCTGATTCCCCGCCTCTGATTCCCCGCCTCTGATTCCCTGCCTCTGTTTCCCCGCCTCCGATTCCCCGCCTCAGATTCCCCGCCTCAGATTCCCTGCCACAGATTCCCCACCTCAGAATCCCCGCCTCAGATTCCCCGCCTCAGATTCCCTGCCTCAGATTCCCTGCCTCAGATTCCCTGCCTCAGATTCCCTTCATCTGATTCCCTTCATCTGATTCCCTTCATCTGATTCCCTGCCTCTGATTCCCTGCCTCTGATTTCCTGCCTCTGATTCCCCACCTCTGATTCCCCGCCTCAGATTCCCTGCCTCAGATTCCCTGCTTCAGATTCCCTGCCTCTGATTCCCTGCCTCAGATTCCATGCCTCTTATTGCCTGCCTCTGATTCCCTGCCTCTGATTCCCAGCCTCTGATTCCCTGCCTCTGATTCCGCACCTCTGATTCCACGCCTCTCTTTCCTTGTCTCTGATTCCCCGCCTCTGATTCCCTGCCTCTGATAACCTGCCTCTCTTTGCCTGCCTCTATTTCAGTGCCTCTTTCTCTGCATCTTGTTTCCCACATCTCATTTGCCCCCTCTGATAACACGCCCCTGATTCCATGCCTCTGATTCACTGCCTCAGATTCCCTGCCTCAGATACCCCGACTCAGATTTACCACCTCAGATTCCCCGCCTCAGATTCCCTGCCTCAGATTCCCTGCCTCAGATTCCCTGCCTCAGATTCCCTGCCTCAGATTCCCTGCCTCAGATTCCCTGCCTCCGATTCCCCGCCTCTGATTCCCCGCCTCTGATTCCCCGCCTCTGATACCCAGCCTCTGAATCCCCGCCTCTGAATCCCCGCCTCTGATTCCCAGCCTCTGTTTCCCCGCCTCTGATTCCCCGCCTCTAATTCCCCGCCTCTGATTCCACACCTCTAATTCCCCGCCTCTGATTCCAGGCCTCTTATTCCCCGCCTCTGATTCCCCACCTCTGATTGCCTGCCACTGATTGCCCGCCTCTGATTCCCGCCTCTGATTCCCCGCCTCTCATTCCCCACCACTGTCTATATGCCTCTCTTTCGCCTCAGCTTTTTCCCCTACACTCTTTCCGCGCCTCTCTTTCCCTCCCTCAATTTCAACAACTCTGTTTGATCTGTTCTGTGTACCTCATTTTCAACACACAAGTTCCAACCACTATGTTTCACCCATCACTTTCCCTGCCTCTATTTTTCCGCCTATGTTTACCCGCCTCTGTTTATTCACCTGTTTCACCGCCTCTGATTCCCCGCCTCTGATTCCCCACCTCTGTATCGACGCCTCTCTTTCGCCTCCACTCTTTCCCCTCCACTCTTTCTGTGCCTGTCTTTCCCTCCCTCAATTTCAACAACACTGTTTGATCTGTTTTGTGTACCTCATTTTAAACACACAAGTTCCAACCACTATGTTTTGCCCGCCTCTTTCCCCGCCTCTATTTATCCACCTATGTTTAACTGCCTCTGTTTACCCGCCTGTTTCCCCGCCTCTGATTCCCCACCTTTCATTCCCCGCCTCTCTTTCCCTGCCTCTATTTCCGCGCCTCTTTCTCTGCCTCTCTTTCCCCACATCTCTTTTCCTCCCGCTGATTCCCCGCCTCTGATTCCCCGCCTCTGATTCCCTGCCTCTGATTCCCCGCCTCTGATTCCCTGCCTCAGATTCCCTGCCTCAGATTCCCTGCCTCAGATTCCCTGCTTCTGATTCCCCGCCTCTGATTCCCCGCCTCTTATTCCCCGCCTCTGATTCCCCGCCTCTGATTCCCCGCCTCTGATTCCCTGCCTCAGATTCCCCGGCTCTGATTCCCTGCATCAGATTCCCTGCCTCAGATTCCCTGCCTCAGATTCCCTGCCTCAGATTCCCCGCCTCTGATTCCCCGCCTTTGATTCCCCGCCTCTTATTCCCCGCCTCTGATTCCCCGCCTCTGATTCCCCGCTTCTGATTCCCTGCCTCTGTTTCCCCGCCTCTGATTCCCCGCCTCTGATTCCCCGCCTCAGATTCCCCGACTCTGATTCCCTGGCTGAGATTCCCTGCCTCAGATACCCCACCTCAGATACCCCACCTCAGATTCCCCGCCTCTGATTCCCTGCCTCTGATTCCTTGCCTCTAAATCCCTGCCTCTGATTCCCTGCCTCTGATACCCTGCCTCTCTTTGCCTGCCTCTATTTCGGTGCCTCTTTCTCTGCATCTAGTTTCCCACATCTCATTTGCCACCTCTGATAACCCGCCTCTGATTCCATGCCTCTGATTCCCCTCCTCTGATTCCCCGCCTCTGATTCCCTGCCTCTGATTCCCCGGCTCTGATTCCCTGCCTGAGATTCCATGCCTCAGAATCCCCGCCTCAGATTCCCTGCCTCAGATTCCCCGCCTCCGATTCCCCGCCTCAGATTCCCCGCCTCAGATTCCCTGCCTCAGATTCCCCGCCTCAGATTCCCCACCTCAGATTCCCCGCCTCAGATTCCCCGCCTCAGATTCCCTGCCTCAGATTCCCTGCCTCAGATTCCCTGCCTCAGATTCCCTGCCTCTGAATCCCCGCCTCTGATTCCCCGCCTCTTATTCCCCGCCTCTGATTCCCCGCCTCTGAATCCCCGCCTCTGATTCCCTGCCACTGTTTCCCCGCCTCTGTTTCCCCGCCTCTGATTCCCCGCCTCAGATTTCCCGGCTCTGATTCCCTGCCTGAGATTCCCTGCCTGAGATTCCCCGCATCAGATTCCCTGCCTCAGATTCCCCGCCTCAGATCTCCGCCTCAGATTCCCCGCCTCAGGTTCCCCGTCTCAGATTCCCCGCCTCAGATTCCCCGCCTCAGATTCCCTGCCTCAGATTCCCTGCCTCTGATTGCCTTCCTCTGATTCCCTGCCTCTGATTCCCTGCCTCTGATTCCCTGCCTCTGATTCCCTGCCTCTGATTCCCTGCCTCTGATTCCCTGCCTCTTATTCCGCACCTCTGATTCCACGCCTCTCTGACTGTGTCTCTGATTCCCCGCCTCTGATTCCCTGCCTCTGATACCCTGCCTCTCTTTGCCTGCCTCTATTTCCGTGCCTCTTCCTCTGCATCTAGTTTCCCACATCTCATTTGCCCCCTCTGATAACCCACCTCTGATTCCATGCCTCTGATTCCCCGCCTCTGATTCCCCGCCTCTGATTCCCTGCCTCAGATTCCCTGCCTCAGATTCCTTGCCTCAGATTCCCTGCCTCTGATTCCCCGCCTCTGATACCCCGCCTCTTATTCCCCGCCTCTGATTCCCCGCCTCTGCTTCCCCGCCTCTGATTCCCTGCCTCTGTTTCCCTGCCTCTGATTCCCTGCGTCTGATTCCCCGCCTCAGATTCCCCGGCTGTGATTCCCTGCCTGAGATTCCATGCCTCAGAATCCCCGCCTCAGATTCCCTGCCTCAGATTCCCCGCCTCAGATTCCCCGCCTCAGATTCCCCGCCTCAGATTCCCTGCCTCAGATTCCCCGCCTCAGATTCCCCGCCTCAGATTCCCCGCCTCAGATTCCCCGCCTCAGATTCCCTGCGTCAGATTCCCTGCCTCAGATTCCCTGCCTCAGATTCCCTTCATCTGATTCCCTTCATCTGATTCCCTGCCTCTGATTCCCTGCCTCTGATTCCCTGCCTCTGATTCCCCGCCTCTGATTCCCTGCCTCTGATTCCCTGCCTCTGATTGCCTGCCTCTGATTCCCTGCCTCTGATTCCCTGCCTCTGATTCCCTGCCTCTGATTCCGCGCCTCTGATTCCACGCCTCTCTTTCCTTGTCTCTGATTCCCCGCCTCTGATTCCCTGCCTCTGATACCCAGCCTCTCTTTGCCTGCCTCTATTTCCGTGCCTCTTTCTCTGCATCTAGTTTCCCACATCTCATTTGCCCCCTCTGATAACCCGCCTCTGATTCCATGCCTCTGATTCACTGCCTCAGATCCCCTGCCTCAGATACACCGACTCAGATTTACCGCCTCAGATTCCCCGCCTCAGATTCCCCGCCTCAGATTCCCTGCCTCAGATTCCCTGCCTCAGATTCCCTGCCTCAGATTCCCTGCCTCAGATTCCCTGCCTCCGATTCCCCGCCTCTGATTCCCCGCCTCTGATTCCCCGCCTCTGATTCCCAGCCTCTGAATCCTCGCCTCTGAATCCCCGCCTCTGATTCCCCGTTCTGTTTCCCCGCCTCTGATTCCCCGCCTCTGATTCCCCGCCTTTGATTCCATGACTCTGATTCCCCGCCTCTGATTCCAGGCCTCCTATTCCCCGCCTCTGATTCCCCACCTCTGATTGCCTGCCACTGATTGCCCGCCTCTGATTCCCCGCCTCTGATTCCCCACCTCTGTCTGTATGCATCTCTTTCACCTCCGCTTTTTCCCTTACACTCTTTCCGCGCCTCTCTTTCCCTCCCTCAGTTTCAACAACTCTGTTTGATCTGTTCTGTGTACCTCATTTTCAACACACAAGTTCCAACAACTATGTTTCACCCATCACTTTCCCCGCCTCTATTTTTCCGCCTATGTTTACCCGCCTCTGTTTACCCACCTGTTTCACCGCCTATGATTCCCCGCCTCTGATTCCCCACCTCTGTCTCGATGCCTCTCTTTCGCCTCCACTCTTTCCCCTCCACTCTTTCCGTGCCTGTCTTTCCCTCCCTCAATTTCAACAACACTGTTTGATCTGTTTTGTGTACCTCATTTTAAACACACACGTTCCAACCACTATGTTTTGCCCGCCTCTTTCCCCGCCTCTATTAATCCACCTATGTTTACCTGCCTCTGTTTACCCGCCTGTTTCCCCGCCTCTGATTCCCCACCTTTCATTCCCTGCCTCTCTTTCCCTGCCTCTATTTCTGCGCCTCTTTCTCTGCCTCTCTTTCCCCACATCTCTTTTCCTCCCCCTGATTCCCTGCCTCTGATACCCCGCCTCTGATTCCCTGCCTCTGATTCCCCGCCTCTGATTCCCTGCCTCAGATTCCCTGCCTCAGATTCCCTGCCTCAGATTCCCTGCCTCAGATTCCCCGCCTCTGATTCCCCGCCTCTTATTCCCCGCCTCTGATTCCCCTCCTCTGATTCCCCACCTCTGATTCCCTGCCTCAAATTCCCCGGCTCTGATTCCCTGCATCAGATTCCCTGCCTCAGATTCCCTGCCTCTGATTCCCCGCCCCTGATTCCCTGCCTCTGATTCCCCGCCTCGATTCCCTGCCTCAGATTCCCTGCCTCAGATTCCCTGCCTCAGATTCCCTGCCTGTGATTCCCCGCCTTTGATTCCCCACCTCTTATTCCCCGCCTCTGATTCCCCACCTCAGATTCCCCGCCTCAGATTCCCCGCATCAGATTCCCCGCCTCAGATTCCCCGCTTCAGATTCCCCGCCTCAGATTCCCCGCCTCTGATTCCCTGCCTGAGATTCCCTGCCTGAGATTCCCCGCCTCAGATTCGCTGCCTCAGATTCCCCGCCTCAGATTCCCCGCCTCATATTCCCCGCCTCAGATTCCCCATCTCAGATTCCCCGCCTCAGATTCCCCGCCTCAGATTCCCCGCCTCAGATTCCCTGCCTCAGATTCCCTGCCTCTGATTGCCTTCCTCTGATTCCCCGCCTCTGATTCCCTGCCTCTGATACCCTGCCTCTCTTTGCCTGCCTCTATTTCCGTGCCTCTTTCTCTGCATCTAGTTTCCCACATTCATTTGCCCCCTCTGATAACCCGCCTCTGATTCCATGCCTCTGATTCCCCGCGTCTGATTCCCCGCCTCTGATTCCCCGCCTCTGATTCCCTGCCTCAGATTCCCTGCCTCAGATTCCTTGCCTCAGATTCCCTGCCTCTGATTCCCCGCCTCTGATTCCCCACCTCTTATTCCCCGCCTCTGATTCCCTGCCTCTGATTCCCCGCCTCTGATTCCCTGCCTCTGTTTCCCCGCCTCTGATTCCCCGCGTCTGATTCCCCGCCTCAGATTCCCCGGCTCTGATTCCCTGCCTGAGATTCCATGCCTCAGAATCCCCGCCTCAGATTCCCTGCCTCAGATTGCCCGCCTCCGATTCCCCGCCTCAGATTCCCCGCCTCAGATTCCCTGCCTCAGATTCCCCGCCTCAGAATCCCCGCCTCAGATTCCCCGCCTCAGAATCCCCGCCTCAGATTCCCCGCCTCAGATTCCCCGCCTCAGATTCCCTGCCTCTGATTCCGCACCTCTGATTCCACGCCTCTCTTTCCGTGTCTCTGATTCCCCGCCTCTGATTCCCTGCCCCTGATACCCTGCCTCTCTTTGCCTGCCTCTATTTCCGTGCCTCTTTCTCTGCATCTAGTTTCCCACATCTCATTTGCCCCCTCTGATAACCCGCCTCTGATTCCATGCCTCTGATTCCCCGCCTCTGATTCCCCGCCTCTGATTCCCCGCCTCTGATTCCCTGCCTCAGATTCCCTGCCTCAGATTCCTTGCCTCAGATTCCCTGCCTCTGATTCCCCGCCTCTGATTCCCCACCTCTTATTCCCCGCCTATGATTCCCCGCCTCTGATTCCCCGCCTCTGATTCCCTGCCTCTGTTTCCCCGTCTCCGATTCCCCGCCTCAGATTCCCCGCCTCAGATTCCCTGCCACAGATTCCCCACCTCAGAATCCCCGCCTCAGATTCCCCGCCTCAGATTCCCTGCCTCAGATTCCCTGCCTCAGATTCCCTGCCTCAGATTCCCTTCATCTGATTCCCTTCATCTGATTCCCTTCATCTGATTCCCTGCCTCTGATTCCCTGCCTCTGATTTCCTGCCTCTGATTCCCCACCTCTGATTCCCCGCCTCAGATTCCCCGACTCTGATTCCCTGGCTGAGATTCCCTGCCTCAGATACCCCGCCTCAGATACCCCACCTCAGATTCCCCGCCTCTGATTCCCTGCCTCTGATTCCTTGCCTCTAAATCCCTGCCTCTGATTCCCTGCCTCTGATACCCTGCCTCTCTTTGCCTGCCTCTATTTCGGTGCCTCTTTCTCTGCATCTAGTTTCCCACATCTCATTTGCCACCTCTGATAACCCGCCTCTGATTCCATGCCTCTGATTCCCCTCCTCTGATTCCCCGCCTCTGATTCCCTGCCTCTGATTCCCCGGCTCTGATTCCCTGCCTGAGATTCCATGCCTCAGAATCCCCGCCTCAGATTCCCTGCCTCAGATTCCCCGCCTCCGATTCCCCGCCTCAGATTCCCCGCCTCAGATTCCCTGCCTCAGATTCCCCGCCTCAGATTCCCCACCTCAGATTCCCCGCCTCAGATTCCCCGCCTCAGATTCCCTGCCTCAGATTCCCTGCCTCAGATTCCCTGCCTCAGATTCCCTGCCTCTGAATCCCCGCCTCTGATTCCCCGCCTCTTATTCCCCGCCTCTGATTCTCCGCCTCTGAATCCCCGCCTCTGATTCCCTGCCACTGTTTCCCCGCCTCTGTTTCCCCGCCTCTGATTCCCCGCCTCAGATTTCCCGGCTCTGATTCCCTGCCTGAGATTCCCTGCCTGAGATTCCCCGCATCAGATTCCCTGCCTCAGATTCCCCGCCTCAGATCTCCGCCTCAGATTCCCCGCCTCAGGTTCCCCGTCTCAGATTCCCCGCCTCAGATTCCCCGCCTCAGATTCCCTGCCTCAGATTCCCTGCCTCTGATTGCCTTCCTCTGATTCCCTGCCTCTGATTCCCTGCCTCTGATTCCCTGCCTCTGATTCCCTGCCTCTGATTCCCTGCCTCTGATTCCCTGCCTCTTATTCCGCACCTCTGATTCCACGCCTCTCTGACCGTGTCTCTGATTCCCCGCCTCTGATTCCCTGCCTCTGATACCCTGCCTCTCTTTGCCTGCCTCTATTTCCGTGCCTCTTCCTCTGCATCTAGTTTCCCACATCTCATTTGCCCCCTCTGATAACCCACCTCTGATTCCATGCCTCTGATTCCCCGCCTCTGATTCCCCGCCTCTGATTCCCTGCCTCAGATTCCCTGCCTCAGATTCCTTGCCTCAGATTCCCTGCCTCTGATTCCCCGCCTCTGATACCCCGCCTCTTATTCCCCGCCTCTGATTCACCGCCTCTGCTTCCCCGCCTCTGATTCCCTGCCTCTGTTTCCCTGCCTCTGATTCCCTGCGTCTGATTCCCCGCCTCAGATTCCCCGGCTGTGATTCCCTGCCTGAGATTCCATGCCTCAGAATCCCCGCCTCAGATTCCCTGCCTCAGATTCCCCGCCTCAGATTCCCCGCCTCAGATTCCCCGCCTCAGATTCCCTGCCTCAGATTCCCCGCCTCAGATTCCCCGCCTCAGATTCCCCGCCTCAGATTCCCTGCGTCAGATTCCCTGCCTCAGATTCCCTGCCTCAGATTCCCTTCATCTGATTCCCTTCATCTGATTCCCTGCCTCTGATTCCCTGCCTCTGATTCCCTGCCTCTGATTCCCCGCCTCTGATTCCCTGCCTCTGATTCCCTGCCTCTGATTGCCTGCCTCTGATTCCCTGCCTCTGATTCCCTGCCTCTGATTCCCTGCCTCTGATTCCGCGCCTCTGATTCCACGCCTCTCTTTCCTTGTCTCTGATTCCCCGCCTCTGATTCCCTGCCTCTGATACCCAGCCTCTCTTTGCCTGCCTCTATTTCCGTGCCTCTTTCTCTGCATCTAGTTTCCCACATCTCATTTGCCCCCTCTGATAACCCGCCTCTGATTCCATGCCTCTGATTCACTGCCTCAGATCCCCTGCCTCAGATACCCCGACTCAGATTTACCGCCTCAGATTCCCCGCCTCAGATTCCCCGCCTCAGATTCCCTGCCTCAGATTCCCTGCCTCAGATTCCCTGCCTCAGATTCCCTGCCTCAGATTCCCTGCCTCCGATTCCCCGCCTCTGATTCCCCGCCTCTGATTCCCCGCCTCTGATTCCCAGCCTCTGAATCCTCGCCTCTGAATCCCCGCCTCTGATTCCCCGTTCTGTTTCCCCGCCTCTGATTCCCCGCCTCTGATTCCCCGCCTTTGATTCCATGACTCTGATTCCCCGCCTCTGATTCCAGGCCTCCTATTCCCCGCCTCTGATTCCCCACCTCTGATTGCCTGCCACTGATTGCCCGCCTCTGATTCCCCGCCTCTGATTCCCCACCTCTGTCTGTATGCATCTCTTTCACCTCCGCTTTTTCCCTTACACTCTTTCCGCGCCTCTCTTTCCCTCCCTCAGTTTCAACAACTCTGTTTGATCTGTTCTGTGTACCTCATTTTCAACACACAAGTTCCAACAACTATGTTTCACCCATCACTTTCCCCGCCTCTATTTTTCCGCCTATGTTTACCCGCCTCTGTTTACCCACCTGTTTCACCGCCTATGATTCCCCGCCTCTGATTCCCCACCTCTGTCTCGACGCCTCTCTTTCGCCTCCACTCTTTCCCCTCCACTCTTTCCGTGCCTGTCTTTCCCTCCCTCAATTTCAACAACACTGTTTGATCTGTTTTGTGTACCTCATTTTAAACACACAAGTTCCAACCACTATGTTTTGCCCGCCTCTTTCCCCGCCTCTATTAATCCACCTATGTTTACCTGCCTCTGTTTACCCGCCTGTTTCCCCGCCTCTGATTCCCCACCTTTCATTCCCTGCCTCTCTTTCCCTGCCTCTATTTCTGCGCCTCTTTCTCTGCCTCTCTTTCCCCACATCTCTTTTCCTCCCCCTGATTCCCTGCCTCTGATTCCCCGCCTCTGATTCCCTGCCTCTGATTCCCCGCCTCTGATTCCCTGCCTCAGATTCCCTGCCTCAGATTCCCTGCCTCAGATTCCCTGCCTCAGATTCCCCGCCTCTGATTCCCCGCCTCTTATTCCCCGCCTCTGATTCCCCTCCTCTGATTCCCCACCTCTGATTCCCTGCCTCAAATTCCCCGGCTCTGATTCCCTGCATCAGATTCCCTGCCTCAGATTCCCTGCCTCTGATTCCCCGCCCCTGATTCCCTGCCTCTGATTCCCCGCCTCGATTCCCTGCCTCAGATTCCCTGCCTCAGATTCCCTGCCTCAGATTCCCTGCCTGTGATTCCCCACCTTTGATTCCCCACCTCTTATTCCCCGCCTCTGATTCCCCGCCTCAGATTCCCCGGCTCTAATTCCCTGCCTGAGATTCCCTGCCTCACATACCCCGCCTCAGATTCCCCGCCTCAGATTCCCCGCATCAGATTCCCCGCCTCAGATTCCCCGCTTCAGATTCCCCGCCTCAGATTCCCCGCCTCTGATTCCCTGCCTGAGATTCCCCGCCTCAGATTCGCTGCCTCAGATTCCCCGCCTCAGATTCCCCGCCTCATATTCCCCGCCTCAGATTCCCCATCTCAGATTCCCCGCCTCAGATTCCCCGCCTCAGATTCCCCGCCTCAGATTCCCTGCCTCAGATTCCCTGCCTCTGATTGCCTTCCTCTGATTCCCCGCCTCTGATTCCCTGCCTCTGATACCCTGCCTCTCTTTGCCTGCCTCTATTTCCGTGCCTCTTTCTCTGCATCTAGTTTCCCACATTCATTTGCCCCCTCTGATAACCCGCCTCTGATTCCATGCCTCTGATTCCCCGCGTCTGATTCCCCGCCTCTGATTCCCCGCCTCTGATTCCCTGCCTCAGATTCCCTGCCTCAGATTCCTTGCCTCAGATTCCCTGCCTCTGATTCCCCGCCTCTGATTCCCCACCTCTTATTCCCCGCCTCTGATTCCCCGCCTCTGATTCCCCGCCTCTGATTCCCTGCCTCTGTTTCCCCGCCTCTGATTCCCCGCGTCTGATTCCCCGCCTCAGATTCCCCGGCTCTGATTCCCTGCCTGAGATTCCATGCCTCAGAATCCCCGCCTCAGATTCCCTGCCTCAGATTGCCCGCCTCCGATTCCCCGCCTCAGATTCCCCGCCTCAGATTCCCTGCCTCAGATTCCCCGCCTCAGAATCCCCGCCTCAGATTCCCCGCCTCAGAATCCCCGCCTCAGATTCCCCGCCTCAGATTCCCCGCCTCAGATTCCCTGCCTCTGATTCCGCACCTCTGATTCCACGCCTCTCTTTCCGTGTCTCTGATTCCCCGCCTCTGATTCCCTGCCCCTGATACCCTGCCTCTCTTTGCCTGCCTCTATTTCCGTGCCTCTTTCTCTGCATCTAGTTTCCCACATCTCATTTGCCCCCTCTGATAACCCGCCTCTGATTCCATGCCTCTGATTCCCCGCCTCTGATTCCCCGCCTCTGATTCCCCGCCTCTGATTCCCTGCCTCAGATTCCCTGCCTCAGATTCCTTGCCTCAGATTCCCTGCCTCTGATTCCCCGCCTCTGATTCCCCACCTCTTATTCCCCGCCTATGATTCCCCGCCTCTGATTCCCCGCCTCTGATTCCCTGCCTCTGTTTCCCCGCCTCCGATTCCCCGCCTCAGATTACCCGCCTCAGATTCCCTGCCACAGATTCCCCACCTCAGAATCCCCGCCTCAGATTCCCCGCCTCAGATTCCCTGCCTCAGATTCCCTTCATCTGATTCCCTTCATCTGATTCCCTTCATCTGATTCCCTGCCTCTGATTCCCTGCCTCTGATTTCCTGCCTCTGATTCCCCACCTCTGATTCCCCGCCTCAGATTCCCTGCCTCAGATTCCCTGCCTCAGATTCCCTGCCTCTGATTCCCTGCCTCAGATTCCATGCCTCTTATTGCCTGCCTCTGATTCCCTGCCTCTGATTCCCAGCCTCTGATTCCCTGCCTCTGATTCCGCACCTCTGATTCCACGCCTCTCTTTCCTTGTCTCTGATTCCCCGCCTCTGATTCCCTGCCTCTGATACCCTGCCTCTCTTTGCCTGCCTCTATTTCAGTGCCTCTTTCTCTGCATCTTGTTTCCCACATCTCATTTGCCCCCTCTGATAACACGCCCCTGATTCCATGCCTCTGATTCACTGCCTCAGATTCCCTGCCTCAGATACCCCGACTCAGATTTACCACCTCAGATTCCCCGCCTCAGATTCCCTGCCTCAGATTCCCTGCCTCAGATTCCCTGCCTCAGATTCCCTGCCTCAGATTCCCTGCCTCAGATTCCCTGCCTCCGATTCCCCGCCTCTGATTCCCCGCCTCTGATTCCCCGCCTCTGATACCCAGCCTCTGAATCCCCGCCTCTGAATCCCCGCCTCTGATTCCCCGCCTCTGTTTCCCCGTCTCTGATTCCCCGCCTCTAATTCCCCGCCTCTGATTCCACGCCTCTAATTCACCGCCTCTGATTCCAGGCCTCTTATTCCCCGCCTCTGATTCCCCACCTCTGATTGCCTGCCACTGATTGCCCGCCTCTGATTCCCGCCTCTGATTCCCCGCCTCTGATTCCCCACCACTGTCTATATGCCTCTCTTTCGCCTCAGCTTTTTCCCCTACACTCTTTCCGCGCCTCTCTTTCCCTCCCTCAATTTCAACAACTCTGTTTGATCTGTTCTGTGTACCTCATTTTCAACACACAAGTTCCAACCACTATGTTTCACCCATCACTTTCCCTGCCTCTATTTTTCCGCCTATGTTTACCCGCCTCTGTTTATTCACCTGTTTCACCGCCTCTGATTCCCCGCCTCTGATTCCCCACCTCTGTCTCGACGCCTCTCTTTCGCCTCCACTCTTTCCCCTCCACTCTTTCTGTGCCTGTCTTTCCCTCCCTCAATTTCAACAACACTGTTTGATCTGTTTTGTGTACCTCATTTTAAACACACAAGTTCCAACCACTATGTTTTTCCCGCCTCTTTCCCCGCCTCTATTTATCCACCTATGTTTAACTGCCTCTGTTTACCCGCCTGTTTCCCCGCCTCTGATTCCCCACCTTTCATTCCCCGCCTCTCTTTCCCTGCCTCTATTTCCGCACCTCTTTCTCTGCCTCTCTTTCCCCACATCTCTTTTCCTCCCGCTGATTCCCCGCCTCTGATTCCCCGCCTCTGATTCCCTGCCTCTGATTCCCCGCCTCTGATTCCCTGCCTCAGATTCCCTGCCTCAGATTCCCTGCCTCAGATTCCCTGCTTCTGATTCCCCGCCTCTGATTCCCCGCCTCTTATTCCCCGCCTCTGATTCCCCGCCTCTGATTCCCCGCCTCTGATTCCCTGCCTCAGATTCCCCGGCTCTGATTCCCTGCATCAGATTCCCTGCCTCAGATTCCCTGCCTCTGATTCCACGCCTCTGATTCCCTGCCTCTGATTCCCCGCCTCTGAATCCCTGCCTCAGATTCCCTGCCTCAGATTCCCTGCCTCAGATTCCCCGCCTCTGATTCCCCGCCTTTGATTCCCCGCCTCTTATTCCCCGCCTCTGATTCCCCGCCTCTGATTCCCCGCCTCTGATTCCCTGCCTCTGTTTCCCCGCCTCTGATTCCCCACCTCTGATTCCCCGCCTCAGATTCCCCGACTCTGATTCCCTGGCTGAGATTCCCTGCCTCAGATACCCCGCCTCAGATACCCCGCCTCAGATTCCCCGCCTCTGATTCCCTGCCTCTGATTCCCTGCCTCTAAATCCCTGCCTCTGATTCCCTGCCTCTGATACCCTGCCTCTCTTTGCCTGCCTCTATTTCGGTGCCTCTTTCTCTGCATCTAGTTTCCCACATCTCATTTGCCCCCTCTGATAACCCGCCTCTGATTCCATGCCTCTGATTCCCCGCCTCTGATTCCCCGCCTCTGATTCCCTGCCTCTGATTCCCCGCCTCTGATTCCCTGCCTCAGATTCCCTGCCTCTGATTCCCTGCCTCAGATTCCCCGCCTCTGATTCCCTGCCTCAGATTCCCTGCCTCTGATTGCCTGCCACTGATTCCCTGCCTCTGACTCCCTGCCTCTGATTCCCTGCCTCTTATTCCCTGCCTCTGATTCCCTGCCTCTGATTCCCTGCCTCTGATTCCGAGCCTCTGATTCCACGCCTCTCTTTCCGTATCTCTGATTCCCCGCCTCTGATTCCCCGCATCAGATTTCCCGGCTCTAATTCCCTGCCTGAGATTCCCTGCCTGAGATTCCCCGCCTCAGATTCCCTGCCTCAGATTCCCCGCCTCAGATTCCCCGCCTCATATTCCCCGCCTCAGATTCCTCATCTCAGATTCCCCGCCTCAGATTCCCCGCCTCAGATTCCCCGCCTCAGATTCCCTGCCTCAGATTCCCTGCCTCTGATTGCCTTCCTCTGATTCCCTGCCTCTGATTCCCTGCCTCTGATTCCCTGCCTCTGATTCCCTGCCTCTGATTCCCTGCCTCTAATTCCCTGCCTCTGATTCCGCACCTCTGATTCCACGCCTCTCTTTCCGTGTCTCTGATTCCCCGCCTCTGATTCCCTGCCTCTGATACCCTGCCTCTCTTTGCCTGCCTCTATTTCCGTGCCTCTTTCTCTGCATCTAGTTTCCCACATCTCATTTGCCCCCTCTGATAACCCGCCTCTGATTCCATGCCTCTGATTCCCCGCCTCTGATTCCCCGCCTCTGATTCCCCGCCTCTGATTCCCTGCCTCAGATTCCCTGCCTCAGATTCCTTGCCTCAGATTCCCTGCCTCTGATTCCCCGCCTCTGATTCCCCACCTCTTATTCCCCGCCTCTTATTCCCCGCCTCTGATTCCCCGCCTCTGATTCCCTGCCTCTGTTTCCCCGCCTCTGATTCCCCGCGTCTGATTCCCCGCCTCAGATTCCCCGGCTCTGATTCCCTGCCTGAGATTCCATGCCTCAGAATCCCCGCCTCAGATTCCCTGCCTCAGATTCCCCGCCTCCGATTCCCCGCCTCAGATTCCCCGCCTCAGATTCCCTGCCTCAGATTCCCCGCCTCAGAATCCCCGCCTCAGATTCCCCGCCTCAGAATCCCCGCCTCAGATTCCCCGCCTCAGATTCCCCGCCTCAGATTCCCTGCCTCTGATTCCGCACCTCTGATTCCACGCCTCTCTTTCCGTGTCTCTGATTCCCCGCCTCTGATTCCCTGCCTCTGATACCCTGCCTCTCTTTGCCTGCCTCTATTTCCGTGCCTCTTTCTCTGCATCTAGTTTCCCACATCTCATTTGCCCCCTCTGATAACCCGCCTCTGATTCCATGCCTCTGATTCCCCGCCTCTGATTCCCCGCCTCTGATTCCCCGCCTCTGATTCCCTGCCTCAGATTCCCTGCCTCAGATTCCTTGCCTCAGATTCCCTGCCTCTGATTCCCCGCCTCTGATTCCCCACCTCTTATTCCCCGCCTCTGATTCCCCGCCTCTGATTCCCCGCCTCTGATTCCCTGCCTCTGTTTCCCCGCCTCCGATTCCCCGCCTCAGATTCCCCGCCTCAGATTCCCTGCCTCAGATTCCCCGCCTCAGAATCCCCGCCTCACATTCCCCGCCTCAGATTCCCCGCCTCAGATTCCCTGCCTCAGATTCCCTGCCTCAGATTCCCTTCATCTGATTCCCTTCATCTGATTCCCTTCATCTGATTCCCTGCCTCTGATTCCCTGCCTCTGATTTCCTGCCTCTGATTCCCCACCTCTGATTCCCCGCCTCAGATTCCCTGCCTCAGATTCCCTGCCTCAGATTCCCTGCCTCTGATTCCCTGCCTCAGATTCCCTGCCTCTTATTGCCTGCCTCTGATTCCCTGCCTCTGATAACCTGCCTCTGATTCCGCACCTCTGATTCCACGCCTCTCTTTCCTTGTCTCTGATTCCCCGCCTCTGATTCCCTGCCTCTGATACCCTGCCTCTCTTTGCCTGCCTCTATTTCCGTGCCTCTTTCTCTGCATCTAGTTTCCCACATCTCATTTGCCCCCTCTGAAAACACGCCTCTGATTCCATGCCTCTGATTCACTGCCTCAGATTCCCTGCCTCAGATACCCCGACTCAGATTTACCACCTCAGATTCCCCGCCTCAGATTCCCTGCCTCAGATTCCCTGCCTCAGATTCCCTGCCTCAGATTCCCTGCCTCAGATTCCCTGCCTCAGATTCCCTGCCTCCGATTCCCCGCCTCTGATTCCCCGCCTCTGATTCCCCGCCTCTGATACCCAGCCTCTGAATCCCCGCCTCTGCATCCCCGCCTCTGATTCCCCGCCTCTGTTTCCCCGCCTCTGATTCCCCGCCTCTAATTCCCCGCCTCTGATTCCACGCCTCTAATTCCCCGCCTCTGATTCCAGGCATCTTATTCCCCGCCTCTGATTCCCCACCTCTGATTGCCTGCCACTGATTGCCCGCCTCTGATTCCCCGCCTCTGATTCCCCGCCTCTGATTCCCCACCACTGTCTATATGCCTCTCTTTCGCCTCAGCTTTTTCCCCTACACTCTTTCCGCGCCTCTCTTTCCCTCCCTCAATTTCAACAACTCTGTTTGATCTGTTCTGTGTACCTCATTTTCAACACACAAGTTCCAACCACTATGTTTCACCCATCACTTTCCCCGCCTCTATTTTTCCGCCTATGTTTACCCGCCTCTGTTTACCCACCTCTGTCTCGACGCCTCTCTTTTGCCTCCACTCTTTCCCCTCCACTCTTTCCGTGCCTGTCTTTCCCTCCCTCAATTTCAACAACACTGTTTGATCTGTATTGTGTACCTCATTTTAAACACACAAGTTCCAACCACTATGTTTTGCCCGCCTCTTTCCCCGCCTCTATTTATCCACCTATGTTTAACTGCCTCTGTTTACCCGCCTGTTTCCCCGCCTCTGATTCCCCACCTTTCATTCCCCTCCTCTCTTTCCCTGCCTCTATTTCCGCGCCTCTTTCTCTGCCTCTCTTTCCCCACATCTCTTTTCCTCCCGCTGATTCCCCGCCTCTGATTCCCCGCCTCCGATTCCCTGCCTCTGATTCCCCGCCTCTGATTCCCTGCCTCAGATTCCCTGCCTCAGATTCCCTGCCTCAGATTCCCTGCTTCTGATTCCCCGCCTCTGATTCCCCGCCTCTTATTCCCCGCCTCTGATTCCCCGCCTCTGATTCCCCGCCTCTGATTCCCTGCCTCAGATTCCCCGGCTCTGATTCCCTGCATCAGATTCCCTGCCTCAGATTCCCTGCCTCTGATTCCACGCCTCTTATTCCCTGCCTCTGATTCCCTGCCTCTGATTCCCTGCCTCAGATTCCCTGCCTCAGATTCCCTGCCTCAGATTCCCAGCCTCTGATTCCCCGCCTTTGATTCCCCGCCTCTTATTCCCCGCCTCTGATTCCCCGCCTCTGATTCCCCGCCTCTGATTCCCTGCCTCTGTTTCCCCGCCTCTGATTCCCCGCCTCTGATTCCCCGCCTCAGATTCCCCGACTCTGATTCCCTGGCTGAGATTCCCTGCCTCAGATACCCCGCCTCAGATACCCCGCCTCAGATTCCCCGCCTCTGATTCCCTGCCTCTGATTCCCTGCCTCTAAATCCCTGCCTCTGATTCCCTGCCTCTGATACCCTGCCTCTCTTTGCCTGCCTCTATTTCGGTGCCTCTTTCTCTGCATCTAGTTTCCCACATCTCATTTGCCCCCTCTGATAACCCGCCTCTGATTCCATGCCTCTGATTCCCCGCCTCTGATTCCCCGCCTCTGATTCCCTGCCTCTGATTCCCCGCCTCTGATTCCCTGCCTCAGATTCCCTGCCTCAGATTCCCTGCCTCAGTTTCCCTGCCTCAGATTCCCTGCCTCTGATTCCCCGCCTCTGATTCCCCGCCTCTTATTCCCCGCCTCTGATTCCCCGCCTCTGATTCCCCGCCTCTGATTCCCTGCCTCTGTTTCCCCGCCTCTGATTCCCCGCCTCTGATTCCCCGCATCAGATTTCCCGGCTCTAATTCCCTGCCTGAGATTCCCTGCCTGAGATTCCCCGCCTCAGATTCCCTGCCTCAGATTCCCCGCCTCAGATTCCCCGCCTCATATTCCCCGCCTCAGATGCCCCATCTCAGATTCCCCGCCTCAGATTCACCGCCTCAGATTCCCTGCCTCAGATTCCCTGCCTCTGATTGCCTTCCTCTGATTCCCTGCCACTGATTCCCTGCCTCTGATTCCCTGCCTCTGATTCCCTGCCTCTGATTCCCTGCCTCTAATTCCCTGCCTCTGATTCGGCACCTCTGATTCCACGCCTCTCTTTCCGTGTCTCTGATTCCCCACCTCTGATTCCCTGCCTCTGATACCCTGCCTCTCTTTGCCTGCCTCTATTTCCGTGCCTCTTTCTCTGCATCTAGTTTCCCACATCTCATTCGCCCCCTCTGATAACCCGCCTCTGATTCCATGCCTCTGACTCCCCGCCTCTGATTCCACGCCTCTGATTCCCCGCCTCTGATTCCCTGCCTCAGATTCCCTGCCTCAGATTCCTTGCCTCAGATTCCCTGCCTCTGATTCCCCGCCTCTGATTCCCCACCTCTTATTCCCCGCCTCTGATTCCCCGCCTCTGATTCCCCGCCTCTGATTCCCTGCCTCTGTTTCCCCGCCTCTGATTCCCCGCGTCTGATTCCCCGCCTCAGATTCCCCGGCTCTGATTCCTTGCCTGAGATTCCATGCCTCAGAATCCCCACCTCTGATTCCCTGCCTCTGATACCCTGCCTCTCTTTGCCTGCCTCTATTTCCGTGCCTCTTTCTCTGCATCTAGTTTCCCACATCTCATTTGACCCCTCTGATAACCCGCCTCTGATTCCATGCCTCTGATTCCCCGCCTCAGATTCCCCGCCTCAGATTCCCCGCCTCAGATTCCCTGCCTCAGATTCCCCGCCTCAGATTCCCCGCCTCAGATTCCCCGCCTCAGATTCCCCGCCTAAGATTCCCTGCCTCAGATTCCCTGCCTCAGATTCCCTGCCTCAGATTCCCTTCATCTGATTCCCTTCATCTGATTCCCTGCCTCTGATTCCCTGCCTCTGATTTCCTGCCTCTGATTCCCCACCTCTGATTCCCCGCCTCAGATTCCCTGCCTCAGATTTCCTGCCTCAGATTCCCTGCCTCTGATTCCCTGCCTCAGATTCCCTGCCTCAGATTCCCTGCCTCAGATTCCCTGCCTCTGATTGCCTGCCTCCGATTCCCTGCCTCTGATTCCCTGCCTCTTATTGCCTGCCTCTGATTCCCTGCCTCTGATTCCCTGCCTCTGATTCCCTGCCTCTGATTCCGCACCTCTGATTCCACGCCTCTCTTTCCTTGTCTCTGATTCCCCGCCTCTGATTCACTGCCTCTGATACCCTGCCTCTCTTTGCCTGCCTCTATTTCCGTGCCTCTTTCTCTGCATCTAGTTTCCCACATCTCATTTGCCCCCTCTGATAACACGCCTCTGATTCCATGCCTCTGATTCACTGCCTCAGATTCCCTGCCTCAGATACCCCGACTCAGATTTACCACCTCAGATTCCCCACCTCAGATTCCCTGCCTCAGATTCCCTGCCTCAGATTCCCTGCCTCAGATTCCCTGCCTCAGATTCCCTGCCTCAGATTCCCTGCCTCCGATTCCCCGCCTCTGATTTCCCGCCTCAGATTCCCTGCCTCAGATTCCCTGCCTCAGATTCCCTGCCTCTGATTCCCTGCCTCAGATTCCCTGCCTCAGAATCCCTGCCTCAGATTCCCTGCCTCTGATTCCCCGCCTCTGATTCCACGCCTCTGATTCCCCGCCTCTGATTCCAGGCCTCTTATTCCCCGCCTCTGATTCCCCACCTCTGATTGCCTGCCACTGATTGCCCGCCTCTGATTCCCCGCCTCTGATTCCCCGCCTCTGATTCCCCACCTCTGTCTCGACGCCTCTCTTTCGCCTCCACTCTTTCCACTCCACTCTTTCCGTGCCTGTCTTTCCCTCCCTCAATTTCAACAACACTGTTTGATCTGTTTTGTGTACCTGATTTTAAACACACAAGTTCCAACCACTATGTTTTGCCCGCCTCTTTCCCCGCCTCTATTTATCCACATATGTTTACCTGCCTCTGTCTACCCGCCTGTTTCCCCACCTCTGATTCCCCACCTTTCATTCCCCGCCTCTCTTTCCCTGCCTCTATTTCCGCGCCTCTTTCTCTGCCTCTCTTTCCCCACAACGCTTTTCCTCCCGCTGATTCCCCGCCTCTGATACCCCGCCTCTGATTCCCTGCCTCTGATTCCCCGCCTCTGATTCCCTGCCTCAGATTCCCTGCCTCAGATTCCCTGCCTCAGATTCCCTGCCTCTGATTCCCCGCCTCTGATTCCCCGCCTCTTATTCCCCGCCTCTGATTCCCCGCCTCTGATTCCCCGTGTCTGATTCCCTGCCTCAGATTCCCCGGCTCTGATTCCCTGCATCAGATTCCCTGCCTCAGATTCCCTGCCTCTGATTCCCCGCCTCTGATTCCCTGCCTCTGATTCCCCGCCTCTGATACCTGCCTCAGATTGCCTGCCTCAGATTCCCTGCCTCAGATTCACTGCTTCTGATTCCCTGCCTTTGATTCCCCGCCTCTTATTCCCCGCCTCTGAATCCCAGCCTCTGATTCCCCGCCTCTGATTACCTCCCTCTGTTTCCCCGCCTCTGATTCCCAGCCTCTGATTCCCCGCCTCAGATTCCCCGCCTCAGATTCCCTGCCACAGATTCCCCACCTGAGATTCCCCGCCTCAGATTCCCCGCCTCAGATTCCCCGCCTCAGATTCCCCGCCTCAGATTCCACGCCTCAGATTCCCCGCATCAGATTCCCCGCCTCAGATTACCCGCCTCAGATTCCCCGCCTCAGATTCCCCGCCTCAGATTCCCCGCCTCAGATTCCCCGCCTCAGATTCCCCGCCTCACATTCCCCGCCTCAGATTCCCCGCCTCAGATTACCCACCTCAGATTCCCTGCCTCTGATTGCCTGCCTCTGATTGCCTGCCTCTGATTCCCTGCCTCTGACTCCCTGCCTCTGATTCCCTGCCTCTGATTCCCTGCCTCTGATTCCCTGCCTCTGATTCCGCGCCTCTGATTCCACGCCTCTCTTTCCGTATCTCTGATTCCCCGCCTCTGATTCTCTGCCTCTGATGCCCTGCCTCTCTTTGCCTGCCTCTATTTTGGTGCCTCTTTCTCTGCATCTAGTTTCCCACATCTCATTTGCCCCCTCTGATAACCCGCCTCTGATTCCATGCCTCTGATTCCCCACCTCTGATTCCCTGCCTCTGATTCCCCGCCTCTGATACCCCGCCTCTGATTCCCTGCCTCAGATTCCCTGCCTCAGATTCCCTGCCTCAGATTCCCTGCATCTGATTCCCCTCCTATGATTCCCCGCCTCTTATTCCCCGCCTCTGATTACCCGCCTCTGATTCCCCGCCTCTGATTCCCTGCCTCTGTTTCCCAGCCTCTGATTCAACGCCTCTGATTCCCCGCCTCAGATTCCCCGGCTCTGATTCCCTGCCTGAGATTCCCTGCCTCAGATTCCCTGCCTATGATTCCCTGCCTCTGAGTCCCCGCGTCAGATTCCCCGGCTCTGATTCCCTGCCTGAGATTCCCTGCCTCAGAATCCCCGCCTCAGATTCCCTGCCTCAGATTCCCCGCCTCAGATTCCCCGCCTCAGATTCCCCGCCTCAGATTCCCCACCTCAGATTCCCCACCTCAGATTCCCCGCCTCAGATTCCCCGCCTCAGATTCCCCGCCTCAGATTCCTTGCCTCTGATTGCCTGCCTCTGATTCCCTGCCTCTGATTCCCTGCCTCTAAATCCCTGCCTCTGATTCACTGCCTCAGATTCCGCGCCTCTGATTCCCCGCCTCTCTTTCCGTGTCTCTGATTCCCCGCCTCAGATTCCCTGCCTCACATACCCTGCCTCTCTTTGCCTGCCTCTATTTCCGTGCCTCTTCCTCTGCATCTAGTTTCCCACATCTCATTTGCCCCCTCTGATAACCCGCCTCTGATTCCATGCCTCTGATTCCCCGCCTCTGATTCCCCGCCTCTGATTCCCCGCCTCTGGTTCCCTGCCTCAGAATCCCTGCCTCAGATTCCTTGCCTCAGATTCCCTGCCTCTGATTCCCCGCCTCTGATTCCCCGCCTCTTATTCCCCGCCTCTGATACCCCGCCTCTGATTACCCGCCTCTGATTCCCTGCCTCTGTATCCCCGCCTCTGATTCCCCGCGTCTGATTCCCCGCCTCAGATTCCCCGGCTCTGATTCCCAGCCTGAGATTCCATGCCTCAGATTCCCTGCCTCAGATTCCCTGCCTCAAATTCACCGCCTCAGACTCCCCGCCTCAGATTCCCCGCCTCAGATTCCCCACCTCAGATTCCCCGGCTCTGATTCCTTGCCTGAGATTCCATGCCTCAGAATCCCCACCTCTGATTCCCTGCCTCTGATACCCTGCCTCTCTTTGCCTGCCTCTATTTCCGTGCCTCTTTCTCTGCATCTAGTTTCCCACATCTCATTTGCCCCCTCTGATAACACGCCTCTGATTCCATGCCTCTGATTCCCCACCTCAGATTCCCCGCCTCAGATTCCCCGCCTCAGATTCCCTGCCTCAGATTCCCCGCCTCAGATTCCCCGCCTCAGATTCCCCGCCTCAGATTCCCCGCCTATGATTCCCTGCCTCAGATTCCCTGCCTCAGATTCCCTGCCTCAGATTCCCTTCATCTGATTCCCTTCATCTGATTCCCTGCCTCTGATTCCCTGCCTCTGATTTCCTGCCTCTGATTCCCCACCTCTGATTCCCCGCCTCAGATTCCCTGCCTCAGATTTCCTGCCTCAGATTCCCTGCCTCTGATTCCCTGCCTCAGATTCCCTGCCTCAGATTCCCTGCCTCAGATTCCCTGCCTCTGATTGCCTGCCTCCGGTTCCCTGCCTCTGATTCCCTGCCTCTTATTGCCTGCCTCTGATTCCCTGCCTCTGATTCCCTGCCTCTGATTCCCTGCCTCTGATTCCGCACCTCTGATTCCACGCCTCTCTTTCCTTGTCTCTGATTCCCCGCCTCAGATTCCCCGCCTAAGATTCCCTGCCTCAGATTCCCTGCCTCAGATTCCCTGCCTCAGATTCCCTTCATCTGATTCCCTTCATCTGATTCCCTGCCTCTGATTCCCTGCCTCTGATTTCCTGCCTCTGATTCCCCACCTCTGATTCCCCGCCTCAGATTCCCTGCCTCAGATTTCCTGCCTCAGATTCCCTGCCTCTGATTCCCTGCCTCAGATTCCCTGCCTCAGATTCCCTGCCTCAGATTCCCTGCCTCTGATTGCCTGCCTCCGATTCCCTGCCTCTGATTCCCTGCCTCTTATTGCCTGCCTCTGATTCCCTGCCTCTGATTCCCTGCCTCTGATTCCCTGCCTCTGATTCCGCACCTCTGATTCCACGCCTCTCTTTCCTTGTCTCTGATTCCCCGCCTCTGATTCACTGCCTCTGATACCCTGCCTCTCTTTGCCTGCCTCTATTTCCGTGCCTCTTTCTCTGCATCTAGTTTCCCACATCTCATTTGCCCCCTCTGATAACACGCCTCTGATTCCATGCCTCTGATTCACTGCCTCAGATTCCCTGCCTCAGATACCCCGACTCAGATTTACCACCTCAGATTCCCCACCTCAGATTCCCTGCCTCAGATTCCCTGCCTCAGATTCCCTGCCTCAGATTCCCTGCCTCAGATTCCCTGCCTCAGATTCCCTGCCTCCGATTCCCCGCCTCTGATTTCCCGCCTCAGATTCCCTGCCTCAGATTCCCTGCCTCAGATTCCCTGCCTCTGATTCCCTGCCTCAGATTCCCTGCCTCAGAATCCCTGCCTCAGATTCCCTGCCTCTGATTCCCCGCCTCTGATTCCACGCCTCTGATTCCCCGCCTCTGATTCCAGGCCTCTTATTCCCCGCCTCTGATTCCCCACCTCTGATTGCCTGCCACTGATTGCCCGCCTCTGATTCCCCGCCTCTGATTCCCCGCCTCTGATTCCCCACCTCTGTCTCGACGCCTCTCTTTCGCCTCCACTCTTTCCACTCCACTCTTTCCGTGCCTGTCTTTCCCTCCCTCAATTTCAACAACACTGTTTGATCTGTTTTGTGTACCTGATTTTAAACACACAAGTTCCAACCACTATGTTTTGCCCGCCTCTTTCCCCGCCTCTATTTATCCACATATGTTTACCTGCCTCTGTTTACCCGCCTGTTTCCCCACCTCTGATTCCCCACCTTTCATTCCCCGCCTCTCTTTCCCTGCCTCTATTTCCGCGCCTCTTTCTCTGCCTCTCTTTCCCCACAACGCTTTTCCTCCCGCTGATTCCCCGCCTCTGATACCCCGCCTCTGATTCCCTGCCTCTGATTCCCCGCCTCTGATTCCCTGCCTCAGATTCCCTGCCTCAGATTCCCTGCCTCAGATTCCCTGCCTCTGATTCCCCGCCTCTGATTCCCCGCCTCTTATTCCCCGCCTCTGATTCCCCGCCTCTGATTCCCCGTGTCTGATTCCCTGCCTCAGATTCCCCGGCTCTGATTCCCTGCATCAGATTCCCTGCCTCAGATTCCCTGCCTCTGATTCCCCGCCTCTGATTCCCTGCCTCTGATTCCCCGCCTCTGATACCTGCCTCAGATTGCCTGCCTCAGATTCCCTGCCTCAGATTCACTGCTTCTGATTCCCTGCCTTTGATTCCCCGCCTCTTATTCCCGGCCTCTGAATCCCAGCCTCTGATTCCCCGCCTCTGATTACCTCCCTCTGTTTCCCCGCCTCTGATTCCCAGCCTCTGATTCCCCGCCTCAGATTCCCCGCCTCAGATTCCCTGCCACAGATTCCCCACCTGAGATTCCCCGCCTCAGATTCCCCGCCTCAGATTCCCCGCCTCAGATTCCCCGCCTCAGATTCCACGCCTCAGATTCCCCGCATCAGATTCCCCGCCTCAGATTCCCCGCCTCAGATTCCCCGCCTCAGATTCCCCGCCTCAGATTCCCCGCCTCAGATTCCCCGCCTCAGATTCCCCGCCTCACATTCCCGCCTCAGATTCCCCGCCTCAGATTACCCACCTCAGATTCCCTGCCTCTGATTGCCTGCCTCTGATTGCCTGCCTCTGATTCCCTGCCTCTGACTCCCTGCCTCTGATTCCCTGCCTCTGATTCCCTGCCTCTGATTCCCTGCCTCTGATTCCGCGCCTCTGATTCCACGCCTCTCTTTCCGTATCTCTGATTCCCCGCCTCTGATTCTCTGCCTCTGATGCCCTGCCTCTCTTTGCCTGCCTCTATTTTGGTGCCTCTTTCTCTGCATCTAGTTTCCCACATCTCATTTGCCCCCTCTGATAACCCGCCTCTGATTCCATGCCTCTGATTCCCCACCTCTGATTCCCTGCCACTGATTCCCCGCCTCTGATACCCCGCCTCTGATTCCCTGCCTCAGATTCCCTGCCTCAGATTCCCTGCCTCAGATTCCCTGCATCTGATTCCCCTCCTATGATTCCCCGCCTCTTATTCCCCGCCTCTGATTACCCGCCTCTGATTCCCCGCCTCTGATTCCCTGCCTCTGTTTCCCAGCCTCTGATTCAACGCCTCTGATTCCCCGCCTCAGATTCCCCGGCTCTGATTCCCTGCCTGAGATTCCCTGCCTCAGATTCCCTGCCTATGATTCCCTGCCTCTGAGTCCCCGCGTCAGATTCCCCGGCTCTGATTCCCTGCCTGAGATTCCCTGCCTCAGAATCCCCGCCTCAGATTCCCTGCCTCAGATTCCCCGCCTCAGATTCCCCGCCTCAGATTCCCCGCCTCAGATTCCCCACCTCAGATTCCCCACCTCAGATTCCCCACCTCAGATTCCCCGCCTCAGATTCCCCGCCTCAGATTCCTTGCCTCTGATTGCCTGCCTCTGATTCCCTGCCTCTGATTCCCTGCCTCTAAATCCCTGCCTCTGATTCACTGCCTCAGATTCCGCGCCTCTGATTCCCCGCCTCTCTTTCCGTGTCTCTGATTCCCCGCCTCAGATTCCCTGCCTCACATACCCTGCCTCTCTTTGCCTGCCTCTATTTCCGTGCCTCTTTCTCTGCATCTAGTTTCCCACATCTCATTTGCCCCCTCTGATAACCCGCCTCTGATTCCATGCCTCTGATTCCCCGCCTCTGATTCCCCGCCTCTGATTCCCCGCCTCTGGTTCCCTGCCTCAGAATCCCTGCCTCAGATTCCTTGCCTCAGATTCCCTGCCTCTGATTCCCCGCCTCTGATTCCCCGCCTCTTATTCCCCGCCTCTGATACCCCGCCTCTGATTACCCGCCTCTGATTCCCTGCCTCTGTATCCCCGCCTCTGATTCCCCGCGTCTGATTCCCCGCCTCAGATTCCCCGGCTCTGATTCCCAGCCTGAGATTCCATGCCTCAGATTCCCTGCCTCAGATTCCCTGCCTCAGATTCACCGCCTCAGACTCCCCGCCTCAGATTCCCCGCCTCAGATTCCCCACCTCAGATTCCCCGCCTCAGATTCCCTGCCTCAGATTCCCTGTCTCAGATTCCCTGCCTCAGATTCCCTTAATCTGATTCCCTTCATCTGATTCCCTGCCTCTGATTCCCTGCCTCTGATTCCCTGCCTCTGATTCCCCGCCTCTGATTCCCCGCCTCAGATTGCCTGCCTCAGATTCCCTGCCTCAGATTCCCTGCCTCTGATTCCCCGCCTCTAAATCCCTGCCTCTGATTCCCTGCCTCTGATTCCGCACGGCTGATTCCACGCCTCTCTGACCGTGTCTCTGATTCCCCGCCTCTGATTCCCTGCCTCTGATACCCTGCCTCTCTTTGCCTGCCTCTATTTCCGTGCCTCTTCCTCTGCATCTAGTTTCCCACATCTCTATTGCCCCCTCTGATAACCCACCTCTGATTCCATGCCTCTGATTCCCCACCTCTGATTCCCCGCCTCTGATTCCCTGCCTCAGAATCCCTGCCTCAGATTCCTTGCCTCAGATTCCCTGCCTCTGATTCCCCGCCTCTTATTCCCCGCCTCTGATTCCCCGCCTCTGATTCCCCGCCTCTGATTCCCTGCCTCTGTTTCCCCGTGTCTGATTCCCCGCGTCTGATTCCCCGCCTCAGATTCCCCGGCTCTGATTCCCTGCCTGAGATTCCATGCCTCAGAATCCCCGCCTCAGATTCCCTGCATCAGATTCCCCGCCTCAGATTCCCTGCCTCAGATTCCCCGCCTCAGATTCCCTTCCTCAGATTCCCCGCCTCAGATTCCACGCCTCAGATTCCCCGCCTCAGGTTCCCCGCCTCAGATTCTCTGCCTCAGATTCCCTGCCTCAGATTCCCAGCCTCAGATTCCCTTCATCTGATTCCCTTCATCTGATTCCCTGCCTCTGATTCCCTGCCTCTGATTCCCTGCCTCTGATTCCCCGCCTCTGATTCCCTGCCTCTGATTCCCTGCCTCTGATTGCCTGCCTCTGATTCCCTGCCTCTGATTCCCTGCCTCTGATTCCCTGCCTCTGATTCCGCACCTCTGATTCCACGCCTCTCTTTCCTTGTCTCGGATTCCCTGCCTCTGATTCCCTGCCTCTGATACCCTGCCTCTCTTTGCCTGCCTCTATTTCCGTGCCTCTTTCTCTGCATCTAGTTTCCCACATCTCATTTGCCCCCTCTGATAACCCGCCTCTGATTCCATGCCTCTGATTCACTGCCTCAGATCCCCTGCCTCAGATACCCCGACTCAGATTTACCGCCTCAGATTCCCCGCCTCAGATTCCCTGCCTCAGATTCCCTGCCTCAGATTCCCTGCCTCAGATTCCCTGCCTCAGATTCCCTGCCGCCGATTCCCCGCCTCTGATTCCCCGCCTCTGATTCCCCGCCTCTGATTCCCAGCCTCTGAATCCACGCCTCTGAATCCCCGCCTCTGATTCCCCGCCTCTGTTTCCCCGCCTCTGATTCCCCGCCTCTGATTCCCCGCTTCTGATTCCACGCCTCTGATTCCCCGCCTCTGATTCCAGGCCTCTTATTCCCCGCCACTGATTCCCCACCTCTGATTGCCTGCCACTGATTGCCCGCATCTGATTCTCCGCCTCTGTTTCCCCGCCTCTGATTCCCCACCTCTGTCTGTAAGTCTCTCTTTCGCCTCCGCTTTTTCCCCTACACACTTTCCGCGCCTCTCTTTCCCTCCCTCAATTTCAACAACTCTGTTTGATCTGTTCTGTGTACCTCATTTTCAACACACATGTTCCAACCACTATGTTTCACCCATCACTTTCCCCGCCTCTATTTTTCCGCCTATGTTTACCCGCCTCTGTTTACCCACCTGTTTCACTGCCTCTGATTCCCCGCCTCTGATTCCCCACCTCTGTCTCGACGCCGCTCTGTCGCCTCCACTCTTTCCCCTCCACTCTTTCCGTGCCTGTCTTTCCCTCCCTCAATTTCAACAACACTGTTTGATCTGTTTTGTGTACCTCATTTTCAACGCACAAGTTCCAACCAATATGTTTCAGCCATCACTTTCCCCGCCTCTATTTATCCACCTATGTTTACCTGCCTCTGTTTACCCGACTGTTTCCCCGCCTCTGATTCCCCACCTTTCATTCCCCGCCTCTCTTTCCCTGCCTCTATTTCTGCACCTCTTTCTCTGCCTCTCTTTCCCCACATCTCTTTTCCTCCCGCTGATTCCCCGCCTCTGATTCCCCGCCTCTGATTCCCTACCTCTGATTCCCCACCTCTGATTCCCTGCCTCAGATTCCCTGCCTCTGATTCCCTGCCTCAGATTCCCTGCCTCTGATTCCCCGCCTCTGATTCCCCGCCTCTTATTCCCCGCCTCTGATTACCCACCTCTGATTCCCCGCCTCTGATTCCCTGCCTCTGTTTCCCAGCCTCTGATTCCCCGCCTCTGATTCCCCGCCTCAGATTCCCCGGCTCTGATTCCCTGCCTGAGATTCCCTGCCTCAGATTCCCTGCCTATGATTCCCTGCCTCTGAGTCCCCACGTCAGACTCCCCGGCTCTGATTCCCTGCCTGAGATTCCCTGCCTCAGAATCCCCGCCTCAGATTCCCTGCCTCAGATTCCCCGCCTCAGATTCCCCGCCTCAGATTCCCCGCCTCAGATTCCCCAACTCAGATTCCCCGCCTCAGATTCCCTGCCTCTGATTGCCTGCCTCTGATTCCCTGCCTCTGATTCCCTGCCTCTAAATCCCTGCCTCTGATTCACTGCCTCTGATTCCGTGCCTCTGAATCCCCGCCTCTCTTTCCGTGTCTCTGATTCCCCGCCTCAGATTCCCTGCCTCACATACCCTGCCTCTCTTTGCCTGCCTCTATTTCCGTGCCTCTTTCTCTGCATCTAGTTTCCCACATCTCATTTGCCCCCTCTGATAACCCACCTCTGATTCCCCGCCTCTGATTCCCCGCCTCTGATTCCCTGCCTCAGAATCCCTGCCTCTGATTCCTTGCCTCAGATTCCCTGCTTCTGATTCCCCGCCTCTGATTCCCCGCCTCTTATTCCCCGCCTCTGATACCCCGCCTCTGATTCCCCGCCTCTGATTCCCTGCCTCTGTATCCCCGCCTCTGATTCCCCGCGTCTGATTCCCCACCTCAGATTCCCCGGCTCTGATTCCCAGCCTGAGATTCCATGCATCAGATTCCCTGCCTCAGATTCCCTACCTCAGATTCACCGCCTCAGATTCCCCGCCTCAGATTCCCCGCCTCAGATTCCCCAGCTCAGATTCCCCGCCTCACATTCCCCACCTCAGATTCCCCGCCTCAGATTCCCTTTCTCAGATTCCCTGTCTCAGATTCCCTGCCTCAGATTCCCTTCATCTGATTCCCTTCATCTGATTCCCTGCCTCTGATTCCCTGCCTCTGATTCCCTGCCTCTGATTCCCCGCCTCTGATTACCTGCCTCAGATTGCCTGCCTCAGATTCCCTGCATCAGATTCCCTGCCTCTGATTCACCGCCTCTAAATCCCTGCCTCTGATTGCCTGCCTCTGATTCCCTGCCTCTGATTCCCTGCCTCTGATTCCCTGCCTCTGATTCCCTGCCTCTGATTCCCTGCCTCTGATTCCGCGCCTCTGATTCTCTGCCTCTGGTACCCTGCCTCTCTTTGCCTGCCTCTATTTTGGTGCCTCTTTCTCTGCATCTAGTTTCCCACATCTCATTTGCCCCTCTGATAAACCGCCTCTGATTCCATGCCTCTGATTCCCCGCCTCAGATTCCCCGGCTCTGATTCCCTGCCTGAGATTCCCTGCCTCAGATTCCCTGCCTATGATTCCCTGCCTCTGAGTCCCCGCGTCAGATTCCCCGGCTCTGATTCCCTGCCTGAGATTCCCTGCCTCAGAATCCCCGCCTCAGATTCCCTGCCTCAGATTCCCCGCCTCAGATTCCCCGCCTCAGATTCCCCGCCTCAGATTCCCCACCTCAGATTCCCCGCCTCAGATTCCCTGCCTCTGATTGCCTGCCTCTGATTTCCTGCCTCTGATTCCCTGCCTCTAAATCCCTGCCTCTGATTCACTGCCTCTGATTCCGCGCCTCTGATTCCCCGCCTCTTTTTCCGTGTCTCTGATTCCCCGCCTCAGATTCCCTGCCTCACATACCCTGCCTCTCTTTGCCTGCCTCTATTTCCGTGCCTCTTTCTCTGCATCTAGTTTCCCACATCTCATTTGCCCCCTCTGATAACCCGCCTCTGATTCCATGCCTCTGATTCCCCGCCTCTGATTCCCCGCCTCTGATTCCCCGCCTCTGATTCCCTGCCTCAGAATCCCTGCCTCAGATTCCTTGCCTCAGATTCCCTGCCTCTGATTCCCCGCCTCTGATTCCCCGCCTCTTATTCCCCGCCTCTGATACCCCGCCTCTGATTACCCGCCTCTGATTCCCTGCCTCTGTATCCCCGCCTCTGATTCCCCGCGTCTGATTCCCCGCCTCAGATTCCCCGGCTCTGATTCCCAGCCTGAGATTCCATGCCTCAGATTCCCTGCCTCAGATTCCCTGCCTCAGATTCACCGCCTCAGACTCCCCGCCTCAGATTCCCCGCCTCAGATTCCCCAGCTCAGATTCCCCGCCTCACATTCCCCACCTCAGATTCCCCGCCTCAGATTCCCTTTCTCAGATTCCCTGTCTCAGATTCCCTGCCTCAGATTCCCTTCATCTGATTCCCTTCATCTGATTCCCTGCCTCTGATTCCCTGCCTCTGATTCCCTGCCTCTGATTCCCCGCCTCTGATTACCTGCCTCAGATTGCCTGCCTCAGATTCCCTGCATCAGATTCCCTGCCTCTGATTCACCGCCTCTAAATCCCTGCCTCTGATTGCCTGCCTCTGATTCCCTGCCTCTGATTCCCTGCCTCTGATTCCCTGCCTCTGATTCCCTGCCTCTGATTCCCTGCCTCTGATTCCGCGCCTCTGATTCTCTGCCTCTGGTACCCTGCCTCTCTTTGCCTGCCTCTATTTTGGTGCCTCTTTCTCTGCATCTAGTTTCCCACATCTCATTTGCCCCTCTGATAAACCGCCTCTGATTCCATGCCTCTGATTCCCCGCCTCAGATTCCCCGGCTCTGATTCCCTGCCTGAGATTCCCTGCCTCAGATTCCCTGCCTATGATTCCCTGCCTCTGAGTCCCCGCGTCAGATTCCCCGGCTCTGATTCCCTGCCTGAGATTCCCTGCCTCAGAATCCCCGCCTCAGATTCCCTGCCTCAGATTCCCCGCCTCAGATTCCCCGCCTCAGATTCCCCGCCTCAGATTCCCCACCTCAGATTCCCCGCCTCAGATTCCCTGCCTCTGATTGCCTGCCTCTGATTTCCTGCCTCTGATTCCCTGCCTCTAAATCCCTGCCTCTGATTCACTGCCTCTGATTCCGCGCCTCTGATTCCCCGCCTCTTTTTCCGTGTCTCTGATTCCCCGCCTCAGATTCCCTGCCTCACATACCCTGCCTCTCTTTGCCTGCCTCTATTTCCGTGCCTCTTTCTCTGCATCTAGTTTCCCACATCTCATTTGCCCCCTCTGATAACCCGCCTCTGATTCCATGCCTCTGATTCCCCGCCTCTGATTCCCCGCCTCTGATTCCCCGCCTCTGATTCCCTGCCTCAGAATCCCTGCCTCAGATTCCTTGCCTCAGATTCCCTGCCTCTGATTCCCCGCCTCTGATTCCCCGCCTCTTATTCCCCGCCTCTGATACCCCGCCTCTGATTACCCGCCTCTGATTCCCTGCCTCTGTATCCCCGCCTCTGATTCCCCGCGTCTGATTCCCCGCCTCAGATTCCCCGGCTCTGATTCCCAGCCTGAGATTCCATGCCTCAGATTCCCTGCCTCAGATTCCCTGCCTCAGATTCACCGCCTCAGACTCCCCGCCTCAGATTCCCCGCCTCAGATTCCCCACCTCAGATTCCCCGCCTCAGATTCCCTGCCTCAGATTCCCTGTCTCAGATTCCCTGCCTCAGATTCCCTTCATCTGATTCCCTTCATCTGATTCCCTGCCTCTGATTCCCTGCCTCTGATTCCCTGCCTCTGATTCCCCGCCTCTGATTCCCCGCCTCAGATTGCCTGCCTCAGATTCCCTGCCTCAGATTCCCTGCCTCTGATTCCCCGCCTCTAAATCCCTGCCTCTGATTGCCTGCCTCTGATTCCGCGCCTCTTATTCCCCGCCTCTCTTTCCGTGTCTCTGATACCCCGCCTCAGATTCCCTGCCTCACATACCCTGCCGTTCTTTGCCTGCCTCTATTTCCGTGCCTCTTTCTCTGCATCTAGTTTCCCACATCTCATTTGCCCCCTCTGATAACCCGCCTCTGATTCCATGCCTCTGATTCCCCGCCTCTGATTTCCCCGCCTCTGCTTCCCCGCCTCTGATTCCCTGCCTCAGAATCCCTGCCTCAGATTCCTTGCCTCAGATTCCCTGCCTCTGATTCCCCGCCTCTGATTCCCCGCCTCCTATTCCCCGCCTCTGATTCCCCGCCTCTGATTCCCCGCCTCTGATTCCCTGCCTCAGATTCCCTGCCTCTGATTGCCTTCCTCTGATTCCCTGCCTCTGATTCCCTCCCTCTGATTCCCTGCCTCTGATTCCCTGCCTCTGATTCCCTGCCTCTGATTCCGCACGGCTGATTCCACGCCTCTCTGACCGTGTCTCTGATTCCCCGCCTCTGATTCCCTGCCTCTGATACCCTGCCTCTCTTTGCCTGCCTCTATTTCCGTGCCTCTTCCTCTGCATCTAGTTTCCCACATCTCTATTGCCCCCTCTGATAACCCACCTCTGATTCCATGCCTCTGATTCCCCACCTCTGATTCCCCGCCTCTGATTCCCTGCCTCAGAATCCCTGCCTCAGATTCCTTGCCTCAGATTCCCTGCCTCTGATTCCCCGCCTCTTATTCCCCGCCTCTGATTCCCCGCCTCTGATTCCCCGCCTCTGATTCCCTGCCTCTGTTTCCCCGTGTCTGATTCCCCGCGTCTGATTCCCCGCCTCAGATTCCCCGGCTCTGATTCCCTGCCTGAGATTCCATGCCTCAGAATCCCCGCCTCAGATTCCCTGCATCAGATTCCCCGCCTCAGATTCCCCGCCTCAGATTCCCCGCCTCAGATTCCCTTCCTCAGATTCCCCGCCTCAGATTCCACGCCTCAGATTCCCCGCCTCAGGTTCCCCGCCTCAGATTCTCTGCCTCAGATTCCCTGCCTCAGATTCCCAGCCTCAGATTCCCTTCATCTGATTCCCTTCATCTGATTCCCTGCCTCTGATTCCCTGCCTCTGATTCCCTGCCTCTGATTCCCCGCCTCTGATTCCCTGCCTCTGATTCCCTGCCTCTGATTGCCCGCCTCAGATTCCTTGCCTCTGATTGCCTGCCTCTGATTCCCTGCCTCTGATTCCCTGCCTCTAAATCCCTGCCTCTGATTCACTGCCTCAGATTCCGCGCCTCTGATTCCCCGCCTCTCTTTCCGTGTCTCTGATTCCCCGCCTCAGATTCCCTGCCTCACATACCCTGCCTCTCTTTGCCTGCCTCTATTTCCGTGCCTCTTTCTCTGCATCTAGTTTCCCACATCTCATTTGCCCCCTCTGATAACCCGCCTCTGATTCCATGCCTCTGATTCCCCGCCTCTGATTCCCCGCCTCTGATTCCCCGCCTCTGGTTCCCTGCCTCAGAATCCCTGCCTCAGATTCCTTGCCTCAGATTCCCTGCCTCTGATTCCCCGCCTCTGATTCCCCGCCTCTTATTCCCCGCCTCTGATACCCCGCCTCTGATTACCCGCCTCTGATTCCCTGCCTCTGTATCCCCGCCTCTGATTCCCCGCGTCTGATTCCCCGCCTCAGATTCCCCGGCTCTGATTCCCAGCCTGAGATTCCATGCCTCAGATTCCCTGCCTCAGATTCCCTGCCTCAGATTCACCGCCTCAGACTCCCCGCCTCAGATTCCCCGCCTCAGATTCCCCACCTCAGATTCCCCGCCTCAGATTCCCTGCCTCAGATTCCCTGTCTCAGATTCCCTGCCTCAGATTCCCTTAATCTGATTCCCTTCATCTGATTCCCTGCCTCTGATTCCCTGCCTCTGATTCCCTGCCTCTGATTCCCCGCCTCTGATTCCCCGCCTCAGATTGCCTGCCTCAGATTCCCTGCCTCAGATTCCCTGCCTCTGATTCCCCGCCTCTAAATCCCTGCCTCTGATTCCCTGCCTCTGATTCCGCACGGCTGATTCCACGCCTCTCTGACCGTGTCTCTGATTCCCCGCCTCTGATTCCCTGCCTCTGATACCCTGCCTCTCTTTGCCTGCCTCTATTTCCGTGCCTCTTCCTCTGCATCTAGTTTCCCACATCTCTATTGCCCCCTCTGATAACCCACCTCTGATTCCATGCCTCTGATTCCCCACCTCTGATTCCCCGCCTCTGATTCCCTGCCTCAGAATCCCTGCCTCAGATTCCTTGCCTCAGATTCCCTGCCTCTGATTCCCCGCCTCTTATTCCCCGCCTCTGATTCCCCGCCTCTGATTCCCTGCCTCTGTTTCCCCGTGTCTGATTCCCCGCGTCTGATTCCCCGCCTCAGATTCCCCGGCTCTGATTCCCTGCCTGAGATTCCATGCCTCAGAATCCCCGCCTCAGATTCCCTGCATCAGATTCCCCGCCTCAGATTCCCCGCCTCAGATTCCCCGCCTCAGATTCCCTTCCTCAGATTCCCCGCCTCAGATTCCACGCCTCAGATTCCCCGCCTCAGGTTCCCCGCCTCAGATTCTCTGCCTCAGATTCCCTGCCTCAGATTCCCAGCCTCAGATTCCCTTCATCTGATTCCCTTCATCTGATTCCCTGCCTCTGATTCCCTGCCTCTGATTCCCTGCCTCTGATTCCCCGCCTCTGATTCCCTGCCTCTGATTCCCTGCCTCTGATTGCCTGCCTCTGATTCCCTGCCTCTGATTCCCTGCCTCTGATTCCCTGCCTCTGATTCCGCACCTCTGATTCCACGCCTCTCTTTCCTTGTCTCTGATTCCCTGCCTCTGATTCCCTGCCTCTGATACCCTGCCTCTCTTTGCCTGCCTCTATTTCCGTGCCTCTTTCTCTGCATCTAGTTTCCCACATCTCATTTGCCCCCTCTGATAACCCGCCTCTGATTCCATGCCTCTGATTCACTGCCTCAGATCCCCTGCCTCAGATACCCCGACTCAGATTTACCGCCTCAGATTCCCCGCCTCAGATTCCCTGCCTCAGATTCCCTGCCTCAGATTCCCTGCCTCAGATTCCCTGCCTCAGATTCCCTGCCGCCGATTCCCCGCCTCTGATTCCCCGCCTCTGATTCCCCGCCTCTGATTCCCAGCCTCTGAATCCACGCCTCTGAATCCCCGCCTCTGATTCCCCGCCTCTGTTTCCCCGCCTCTGATTCCCCGCCTCTGATTCCCCGCTTCTGATTCCACGCCTCTGATTCCCCGCCTCTGATTCCAGGCCTCTTATTCCCCGCCACTGATTCCCCACCTCTGATTGCCTGCCACTGATTGCCCGCATCTGATTCTCCGCCTCTGTTTCCCCGCCTCTGATTCCCCACCTCTGTCTGTAAGTCTCTCTTTCACCTCCGCTTTTTCCACCAACACACTTTCCGCGCCTCTCTTTCCCTCCCTCAATTTCAACAACTCTGTTTGATCTGTTCTGTGTACCTCATTTTCAACACACATGTTCCAACCACTATGTTTCACCCATCACTTTCCCCGCCTCTATTTTTCCGCCTATGTTTACCCGCCTCTGTTTACCCACCTGTTTCACTGCCTCTGATTCCCCGCCTCTGATTCCCCACCTCTGTCTCGACGCCGCTCTGTCGCCTCCACTCTTTCCCCTCCACTCTTTCCGTGCCTGTCTTTCCCTCCCTCAATTTCAACAACACTGTTTGATCTGTTTTGTGTACCTCATTTTCAACGCACAAGTTCCAACCAATATGTTTCAGCCATCACTTTCCCCGCCTCTATTTATCCACCTATGTTTACCTGCCTCTGTTTACCCGACTGTTTCCCCGCCTCTGATTCCCCACCTTTCATTCCCCGCCTCTCTTTCCCTGCCTCTATTTCTGCACCTCTTTCTCTGCCTCTCTTTCCCCACATCTCTTTTCCTCCCGCTGATTCCCCGCCTCTGATTCCCCGCCTCTGATTCCCTGCCTCTGATTCCCCACCTCTGATTCCCTGCCTCAGATTCCCTGCCTCTGATTCCCTGCCTCAGATTCCCTGCCTCTGATTCCCCGCCTCTGATTCCCCGCCTCTTATTCCCCGCCTCTGATTACCCACCTCTGATTCCCCGCCTCTGATTCCCTGCCTCTGTTTCCCAGCCTCTGATTCCCCGCCTCTGATTCCCCGCCTCAGATTCCCCGGCTCTGATTCCCTGCCTGAGATTCCCTGCCTCAGATTCCCTGCCTATGATTCCCTGCCTCTGAGTCCCCACGTCAGACTCCCCGGCTCTGATTCCCTGCCTGAGATTCCCTGCCTCAGAATCCCCGCCTCAGATTCCCTGCCTCAGATTCCCCGCCTCAGATTCCCCGCCTCAGATTCCCCGCCTCAGATTCCCCAACTCAGATTCCCCGCCTCAGATTCCCTGCCTCTGATTGCCTGCCTCTGATTCCCTGCCTCTGATTCCCTGCCTCTAAATCCCTGCCTCTGATTCACTGCCTCTGATTCCGTGCCTCTGAATCCCCGCCTCTCTTTCCGTGTCTCTGATTCCCCGCCTCAGATTCCCTGCCTCACATACCCTGCCTCTCTTTGCCTGCCTCTATTTCCGTGCCTCTCTCTCTGCATCTAGTTTCCCACATCTCATTTGCCCCCTCTGATAACCCACCTCTGATTCCCCGCCTCTGATTCCCCGCCTCTGATTCCCTGCCTCAGAATCCCTGCCTCTGATTCCTTGCCTCAGATTCCCTGCTTCTGATTCCCCGCCTCTGATTCCCCGCCTCTTATTCCCCGCCTCTGATACCCCGCCTCTGATTCCCCGCCTCTGATTCCCTGCCTCTGTATCCCCGCCTCTGATTCCCCGCGTCTGATTCCCCACCTCAGATTCCCCGGCTCTGATTCCCAGCCTGAGATTCCATGCATCAGATTCCCTGCCTCAGATTCCCTACCTCAGATTCACCGCCTCAGATTCCCCGCCTCAGATTCCCCGCCTCAGATTCCCCAGCTCAGATTCCCCGCCTCACATTCCCCACCTCAGATTCCCCGCCTCAGATTCCCTTTCTCAGATTCCCTGTCTCAGATTCCCTGCCTCAGATTCCCTTCATCTGATTCCCTTCATCTGATTCCCTGCCTCTGATTCCCTGCCTCTGATTCCCTGCCTCTGATTCCCCGCCTCTGATTACCTGCCTCAGATTGCCTGCCTCAGATTCCCTGCCTCAGATTCCCTGCCTCTGATTCCCCGCCTCTAAATCCCTGCCTCTGATTGCCTGCCTCTGATTCCCTGCCTCTGATTCCCTGCCTCTGATTCCCTGCCTCTGATTCCCTGCCTCTGATTCCCTGCCTCTGATTCCGCGCCTCTGATTCTCTGCCTCTGGTACCCTGCCTCTCTTTGCCTGCCTCTATTTTGGTGCCTCTTTCTCTGCATCTAGTTTCCCACATCTCATTTGCCCCTCTGATAAACCGCCTCTGATTCCATGCCTCTGATTCCCCGCCTCAGATTCCCCAGCTCTGATTCCCTGCCTGAGATTCCCTGCCTCAGATTCCCTGCCTATGATTCCCTGCCTCTGAGTCCCCGCGTCAGATTCCCCGGCTCTGATTCCCTGCCTGAGATTCCCTGCCTCAGAATCCCCGCCTCAGATTCCCTCCCTCAGATTCCCCGCCTCAGATTCCCCGCCTCAGATTCCCCGCCTCAGATTCCCCACCTCAGATTCCCCGCCTCAGATTCCCTGCCTCTGATTGCCTGCCTCTGATTTCCTGCCTCTGATTCCCTGCCTCTAAATCCCTGCCTCTGATTCACTGCCTCTGATTCCGCGACTCTGATTCCCCGCCTCTTTTTCCGTGTCTCTGATTCCCCGCCTCAGATTCCCTGCCTCACATATCCTGCCTCTCTTTGCCTGCCTCTATTTCCGTGCCTCTTTCTCTGCATCTAGTTTCCCACATCTCATTTGCCCCCTCTGATAACCCGCCTCTGATTCCATGCCTCTGATTCCCCGCCTCTGATTCCCCGCCTCTGATTCCCCGCCTCTGATTCCCTGCCTCAGAATCCCTGCCTCAGATTCCTTGCCTGAGATTCCCTGCCTCTGATTCCCCGCCTCTGATTCCCCGCCTCTTATTCCCCGCCTCTGATACCCCGCCTCTGATTACCCGCCTCTGATTCCCTGCCTCTGTATCCCCGCCTCTGATTCCCCGCGTCTGATTCCCCGCCTCAGATTCCCCGGCTCTGATTCCCAGCCTGAGATTCCATGCCTCAGATTCCCTGCCTCAGATTCCCTGCCTCAGATTCACCGCCTCAGACTCCCCGCCTCAGATTCCCCGCCTCAGATTCCCCACCTCAGATTCCCCGCCTCAGATTCCCTGCCTCAGATTCCCTGTCTCAGATTCCCTGCCTCAGATTCCCTTCATCTGATTCCCTTCATCTGATTCCCTGCCTCTGATTCCCTGCCTCTGATTCCCTGCCTCTGATTCCCCGCCTCTGATTCCCCGCCTCAGATTGCCTGCCTCAGATTCCCTGCCTCAGATTCCCTGCCTCTGATTCCCCGCCTCTAAATCCCTGCCTCTGATTGCCTGCCTCTGATTCCGCGCCTCTTATTCCCCGCCTCTCTTTCCGTGTCTCTGATTCCCCGCCTCAGATTCCCTGCCTCACATACCCTGCCGTTCTTTGCCTGCCTCTATTTCCGTGCCTCTTTCTCTGCATCTAGTTTCCCACATCTCATTTGCCCCCTCTGATAACCCGCCTCTGATTCCATGCCTCTGATTCCCCGCCTCTGATTTCCCCGCCTCTGCTTCCCCGCCTCTGATTCCCTGCCTCAGAATCCCTGCCTCAGATTCCTTGCCTCAGATTCCCTGCCTCTGATTCCCCGCCTCTGATTCCCCGCCTCCTATTCCCCGCCTCTGATTCCCCGCCTCTGATTCCCCGCCTCTGATTCCCTGCCTCAGATTCCCTGCCTCTGATTGCCTTCCTCTGATTCCCTGCCTCTGATTCCCTCCCTCTGATTCCCTGCCTCTGATTCCCTGCCTCTGATTCCCTGCCTCTGATTCCGCACGGCTGATTCCACGCCTCTCTGACCGTGTCTCTGATTCCCCGCCTCTGATTCCCTGCCTCTGATACCCTGCCTCTCTTTGCCTGCCTCTATTTCCGTGCCTCTTCCTCTGCATCTAGTTTCCCACATCTCTATTGCCCCCTCTGATAACCCACCTCTGATTCCATGCCTCTGATTCCCCACCTCTGATTCCCCGCCTCTGATTCCCTGCCTCAGAATCCCTGCCTCAGATTCCTTGCCTCAGATTCCCTGCCTCTGATTCCCCGCCTCTTATTCCCCGCCTCTGATTCCCCGCCTCTGATTCCCCGCCTCTGATTCCCTGCCTCTGTTTCCCCGTGTCTGATTCCCCGCGTCTGATTCCCCGCCTCAGATTCCCCGGCTCTGATTCCCTGCCTGAGATTCCATGCCTCAGAATCCCCGCCTCAGATTCCCTGCATCAGATTCCCCGCCTCAGATTCCCCGCTCAGATTCCCCACCTCAGATTCCCTTCCTCAGATTCCCCGCCTCAGATTCCACGCCTCAGATTCCCCGCCTCAGGTTCCCCGCCTCAGATTCTCTGCCTCAGATTCCCTGCCTCAGATTCCCAGCCTCAGATTCCCTTCATCTGATTCCCTTCATCTGATTCCCTGCCTCTGATTCCCTGCCTCTGATTCCCTGCCTCTGATTCCCCGCCTCTGATTCCCTGCCTCTGATTCCCTGCCTCTGATTGCCTGCCTCTGATTCCCTGCCTCTGATTCCCTGCCTCTGATTCCCTGCCTCTGATTCCGCACCTCTGATTCCACGCCTCTCTTTCCTTGTCTCTGATTCCCTGCCTCTGATTCCCTGCCTCTGATACCCTGCCTCTCTTTGCCTGCCTCTATTTCCGTGCCTCTTTCTCTGCATCTAGTTTCCCACATCTCATTTGCCCCCTCTGATAACCCGCCTCTGATTCCATGCCTCTGATTCACTGCCTCAGATCCCCTGCCTCAGATACCCCGACTCAGATTTACCGCCTCAGATTCCCCGCCTCAGATTCCCTGCCTCAGATTCCCTGCCTCAGATTCCCTGCCTCAGATTCCCTGCCTCAGATTCCCTGCCGCCGATTCCCCGCCTCTGATTCCCCGCCTCTGATTCCCCGCCTCTGATTCCCAGCCTCTGAATCCACGCCTCTGAATCCCCGCCTCTGATTAGCCGCCTCTGTTTCCCCGCCTCTGATTCCCCGCCTCTGATTCCCCGCCTCTGATTCCACGCCTCTGATTCCCCGCCTCTGATTCCAGGCCTCTTATTCCCCGCCACTGATTCCCCACCTCTGATTGCCTGCCACTGATTGCCCGCATCTGATTCTCCGCCTCTGTTTCCCCGCCTCTGATTCCCCACCTCTGTCTGTAAGTCTCTCTTTCGCCTCCGCTTTTTCCCCTACACACTTTCCGCGCCTCTCTTTCCCTCCCTCAATTTCAACAACTCTGTTTGATCTGTTCTGTGTACCTCATTTTCAACACACATGTTCCAACCACTATGTTTCACCCATCACTTTCCCCGCCTCTATTTTTCCGCCTATGTTTACCCGCCTCTGTTTACCCACCTGTTTCACTGCCTCTGATTCCCCGCCTCTGATTCCCCACCTCTGTCTCGACGCCTCTCTGTCGCCTCCACTGTTTCCCCTCCACTCTTTCCGTGCCTGTCTTTCCCTCCCTCAATTTCAACAACACTGTTTGATCTGTTTTGTGTACCTCATTTTCAACGCACAAGTTCCAACCAATATGTTTCAGCCATCACTTTCCCCGCCTCTATTTATCCACCTATGTTTACCTGCCTCTGTTTACCCGACTGTTTCCCCGCCTCTGATTCCCCACCTTTCATTCCCCGCCTCTCTTTCCCTGCCTCTATTTCTGCACCTCTTTCTCTGCCTCTCTTTCCCCACATCTCTTTTCCTCCCGCTGATTCCCCGCCTCTGATTCCCCGCCTCTGATTCCCTGCCTCTGATTCCCCGCCTCTGATTCCCTGCCTCAGATTCCCTGCCTCTGATTCCCTGCCTCAGATTCCCTGCCTCTGATTCCCCGCCTCTGATTCCCCGCCTCTTATTCCCCGCCTCGGATTCCCCGCCTCTGATTCCCCGCCTCTGATTCCCTGCCTCAGATTCCCCGGCTCTGATTCCCTGCATCAGATTCCCTGCCTCAGATTCCCTGCCTCAGATTCCCTGCCTCTGATTCCCCGCCTTTGATTACCCGCCTCTTATTCCCCGCCTCTGATTCCCCGCCTCTGATTCCCCGCCTCTGATTCCCTGCCTCAGATTCCCCGCCTCTGATTCCCCGCCTCTGATTCCCCGCCTCAGATTCCCCGGCTCTGATTCCCTGCCTGAGATTCCCTGCCTCAGATACCCCGCCTCAGATTCCCCGCCTCAGATTCCCCGCCTCAGATTCCCCGCCTCAGATTCCCCGCCTCAGATTCCCCACCTCATATTCCCCGTCTCAGATTCCCCGCCTCAGATTCCCCGCCTCAGATTCCCCGCCTCAGATTCCCCGCCTCAGATTCCCCGCATCAGATTCCCCGCCTCAGATTCCCCGCCTCAGATTCCCCACCTCAGATTCCCCACCTCAGATTCCCTGCCTCAGATTCCCTGCCTCTGATTGCCTGCCTCTGATTCCCTGCCTCTGATTCCCTGCCTCTGATTCCCTGCCTCTGATTCCCTGCCTCTGATTCCATGCCTCTGATTCCCCACCTCTGATTCCCTGCCTCTGATTCCCCGCCTCTGATACCCCGCCTCTGATTCCCTGCCTCAGATTCCCTGCCTCTGATTCCCTGCCTCAGATTCCCTGCCTCTGATTCCCCGCCTCTGATTCCCCACCTCTTATTCCCCGCCTCTGATTACCCACCTCTGATTCCCCGCCTCTGATTCCCTGCCTCTGTTTCCCAGCCTCTGATTCCCCGCCTCTGATTCCCCGCCTCAGATTCCCCGGCTCTGATTCCCTGCCTGAGATTCCCTGCCTCAGATTCCCTGCCTATGATTCCCTGCCTCTGAGTCCCCACGTCAGACTCCCCGGCTCTGATTCCCTGCCTGAGATTCCCTGCCTCAGAATCCCCGCCTCAGATTCCCTGCCTCAGATTCCCCGCCTCAGATTCCCCGCCTCAGATTCCCCGCCTCAGATTCCCCACCTCAGATTCCCCGCCTCAGATTCCCTGCCTCTGATTGCCTGCCTCTGATTCCCTGCCTCTGATTCCCTGCCTCTAAATCCCTGCCTCTGATTCACTGCCTCTGATTCCGTGCCTCTGAATCCCCGCCTCTCTTTCCGTGTCTCTGATTCCCCGCCTCAGATTCCCTGCCTCACATACCCTGCCTCTCTTTGCCTGCCTCTATTTCCGAGCCTCTTTCTCTGCATCTAGTTTCCCACATCTCATTTGCCCCCTCTGATAACCCACCTCTGATTCCCCGCCTCTGATTCCCCGCCTCTGATTCCCTGCCTCAGAATCCCTGCCTCTGATTCCTTGCCTCAGATTCCCTGCCTCTGATTCCCCGCCTCTGATTCCCCGCCTCTTATTCCCCGCCTCTGATACCCCGCCTCTGATTCCCCGCCTCTGATTCCCTGCCTCTGTATCCCCGCCTCTGATTCCCCGCGTCTGATTCCCCACCTCAGATTCCCCGGCTCTGATTCCCAGCCTGAGATTCCATGCCTCAGATTCCCTGCCTCAGATTCCCTGCCTCAGATTCACCGCCTCAGATTCCCCACCTCAGATTCCCCGCCTCAGATTCCCCAGCTCAGATTCCCCGCCTCACATTCCCCACCTCAGATTCCCCGCCTCAGATTCCCTGCCTCAGATTCCCTGTCTCAGATTCCCTGCCTCAGATTCCCTTCATCTGATTCCCTTCATCTGATTCCCTGCCTCTGATTCCCTGCCTCTGATTCCCTGCCTCTGATTCCCCGCCTCTGATTACCTGCCTCAGATTGCCTGCCTCAGATTCCCTGCCTCAGATTCCCTGCCTCTGATTCCCCGCCTCTAAATCCCTGCCTCTGATTGCCTGCCTCTGATTCCCTGCTTCTGATTCCCTGCCTCTGATTCCCTGCCTCTGATTCCCTGCCTCTGATTCCCTGCCTCTGATTCCGCGCCTCTGATTCTCTGCCTCTGGTACCCTGCCTCTCTTTGCCTGCCTCTATTTTGGTGCCTCTTTCTCTGCATCTAGTTTCCCACATCTCATTTGCCCCTCTGATAAACCGCCTCTGATTCCATGCCTCTGATTCCCTGCCTCAGATTCCCCGGCTCTGATTCCCTGCCTGAGATTCCCTGCCTCAGATTCCCTGCCTATGATTCCCTGCCTCTGAGTCCCCGCGTCAGATTCCCCGGCTCTGATTCCCTGCCTGAGATTCCCTGCCTCAGAATCCCCGCCTCAGATTCCCTGCCTCAGATTCCCCGCCTCAGATTCCCCGCCTCAGATTCCCCGCCTCAGATTCCCCACCTCAGATTCCCCGCCTCAGATTCCCTGCCTCTGATTGCCTGCCTCTGATTTCCTGCCTCTGATTCCCTGCCTCTAAATCCCTGCCTCTGATTCACTGCCTCTGATTCCGCGCCTCTGATTCCCCGCCTCTTTTTCCGTGTCTCTGATTCCCCGCCTCAGATTCCCTGCCTCACATACCCTGCCTCTCTTTGCCTGCCTCTATTTCCGTGCCTCTTTCTCTGCATCTAGTTTCCCACATCTCATTTGCCCCCTCTGATAACCCGCCTCTGATTCCATGCCTCTGATTCCCCGTTTCTGATTCCCCGCCTCTGATTCCCCGCCTCTGATTCGCTGCCACAGAATCCCTGCCTCAGATTCCTTGCCTCAGATTCCCTGCCTCTGATTCCCCGCCTCTGATACCCCGCCTCTGATTCCCCGCGTCTGATTCCCCGCATCAGATTCCCCGGCTCTGATTCCCAGCCTGAGATTCCATACCTCAGATTCCCTGCCTCAGATTCACCGCCTCAGATTCCCCGCCTCAGATTCCCCGCCTCAGATTCCCCAGCTCAGATTCCCCGCCTCACATTCCCCACCTCAGATTCCCCGCCTCAGATTCCCTGCCTCAGATTCCCTGTCTCAGATTCCCTGCCTCAGATTCCCTTCATCTGATTCCCTTCATCAGATTCCCTGCCTCTGATTCCCTGCCTCTGATTCCCTGCCTCTGATTCCCCGCCTCTGATTCCCCGCCTCAGATTGCCTGCCTCAGATTGCCTGCCTCAGATTCCCTGCCTCTGATTCCCCGCCTCTAAATCCCTGCCTCTGATTGCCTGCCTCTGATTCTGCGCCTCTGATTCCCCGCCTCTCTTTCCGTGTCTCTGATTCCCCGCCTCAGATTCCCTGCCTCACATACCCTTCCTCTCTTTGCCTGCCTCTATTTCTGTGCTTCTTTCTCTGCATCTAGTTTCCCACATCTCATTTGCCCCCTCTGATAACCCGCCTCTGATTTCATGCCTCTGATTGCCCGCCTCTGATTCCCCGCCTCTGCTTCCCCGCCTCTGATTCCCTGCCTCAGAATCCCTGCCTCAGATACCTTGCCTCAGATTCCCTGCCTCTGATTCCCCGCCTCTGATTCCCCGCCTCCTATTCCCCGCCTCTGATTCCCCGCCTCTGATTCCCCGCCTCTGATTCCCTGCCTCTGTTTCCCCGCCTCTGATTCCCCACGTCTGATTCCCCGCCTCACATTCCCCGGCTCTGATTCCCTGCCTGAGATTCCATGCCTCAGATTTCCCGCCTCAGATTCCCTGCCTCAGATTCACCGCCTCAGATTCCCCGCCTCAGATTCCCCGCCTCAGATTCCCCGCCTCAAATTACCCGCCTCACATTCCCCGCCTCAGATTCCCCGCCTCAGATTCCCTGCCTCAGATTCCCTGTCTCAGATTCCCTGCCTCAGATTCCCTTCATCTGATTCCCTTCATCTGATTCCCTGCCTCTGATTCCCTGCCTCTGATTCCCCGCCTCTGATTCCCTGCCTCTGATTCCCCGCCTCAGATTCCCTGCCTCAGATTCCCTGCCTCAGATTCCCTGCCTCTGATTCCCTGCCTCAGATTCCCTGCCTCAGATTCCCTGCCTAAGATTCCCTGCCTCTGATTCCCTGCCTCCGATTCCCTGCCTCTGATTCCCTGCCTCTGATTCCCTGCCTCTGATTCCCTGCCTCTGATTCCGCGCCTCTGATTCCACGCCTTTCTTTCCTTGTCTCTGATTCCCCGCCTCTGAGTCCCTGCCTCTGATACCCTGCCTCTCTTTGCCTGTTTCTATTTCCGTGCCTCTTTCTCTGCATCTAGTTTCCCACATCTCATTTGCCCCCTCTGATAACCCGCCTCTGATTCCATGCCTCTGATTCACTGCCTCAGATTCCCTACCTCAGATTCCCCGACTCAGATTTACCGCCTCAGATTCCCCGCCTCAGATTCCCTGCCTCAGATTCCCTGCCTCAGAATCCCTGCCTCAGATTCCCTGCCTCAGATTCCCTTCATCTGATGCCCTTCATCAATTCCCTGCCTCTGATTCCCTGCCTCTGATTCCCCACCTCTGATTCCCCGCCTTAGATTCCCTGGCTCTGATTCTCTGGCTCAGATTCCCTGCCTTAGATTCCCTGCCTCTGATTCCCTGCATCTGATTCCAGGCCTCTTATTCCCCACCTCTGATTCCCCGCCTCTGATTGCCTGCCACTGATTGCCCGCCTCTGATTCCTCGCCTCTGATTCCCCGCCTCTGATTCCCCACCTCTGTCTGTATGCCTCTCTTTCGCCTCCGCTTTTTCCCCTCCACTCTTTCCGCGCCTCTCTTTGCCTCCCTCAATTTCAACAACTCTGTTTGATCTGTTCAGTGCACCTCATTTTCAACACACAAGTTCCAACCACTATGTTTCACCCATCTCTTTCCCCGCCTCTATCTATCCGCCTATGTTTACCCGCCTCTGTTTACCCACCTGTTTCACCGCCTCTGATTCCCCGCCTCTGATTCCCCACCTCTGTCTCTACGCCTCTCTTTCGCCTCCACTCTTTCCCCTCCACTCATTCCGTGCCTGTCTTTCCCTCCCTCAATTTCAACAACACTGTTTGATCTGTTTTGTGTACCTCATTTTAAACACACAAGTTCCAACCACTATGTTTTGCCCGCCTCTTTCCCCGCCTCTATTTATCCACCTATGTTTACCTGCCACTGTTTACCCGCCTGTTTCCCCGCCTCTGATTCCCCACCTTTCATTCCCCGCCTCTCTTTACCTGCCTCTATTTCCGCACTTCTTTCTCTGCCTCTCTTTCCCCACATCTCTTTTCCTCCCGCTGATTCCCCGCCTCTGAATCCCCGCCTCTGATTCCCTGCCTCTGACTCCCCGCTTCTGATTCCCTGCCTCAGATTCCCTGCCTCAGATTCCCTGCCTCAGATTCCCTGCCTCAGATTCCCTGCCTCAGATTCCCTGCCTCAGATTCCCCGCCTCAGATACCCCGCCTCAGATTCCCCGCCTCAGATTCCCCGCCACAGATTCCCCGCCTCAGATTCCCCGCCTCAGATTCCCCGCCTCAGATTCCCCGCCTCAGATTCCCTGCCTCAGATTCCCTGTCTCAGATTCCCTGCCTCAGATTCCCTTCATCTGATTCCCTTCATCAGATTCCCTGCCTCTGATTCCCTGCCTCTGATTCCCTGCCTCTGATTCCCCGCCTCTGATTCCCCGCCTCAGATTGCCTGCCTCAGATTGCCTGCCTCAGATTCCCTGCCTCTGATTCCCCGCCTCTAAATCCCTGCCTCTGATTGCCTGCCTCTGATTCAGCGCCTCTGATTCCCCGCCTCTCTTTCCGTGTCTCTGATTCCCCGCCTCAGATTCCCTGCCTCACATACCCTGCCTCTCTTTGCCTGCCTCTATTTCCGTGCCTCTTTCTCTGCATCTAGTTTCCCACATCTCATTTGCCCCCTCTGATAACCCGCCTCTGATTTCATGCCTCTGATTGCCCGCCTCTGATTCCCCGCCTCTGCTTCCCCGCCTCTGATTCCCTGCCTCAGAATCCCTGCCTCAGATACCTTGCCTCAGATTCCCTGCCTCTGATTCCCCGCCTCTGATTCCCCGCCTCCTATTCCCCGCCTCTGATTCCCCGCCTCTGATTCCCCGCCTCTGATTCCCTGCCTCTGTTTCCCCGCCTCTGATTCCCCACGTCTGATTCCCCGCCTCACATTCCCCGGCTCTGATTCCCTGCCTGAGATTCCATGCCTCAGATTTCCCGCCTCAGATTCCCTTCCTCAGATTCACCGCCTCAGATTCCCCGCCTCAGATTCCCCGCCTCAGATTCCCCGCCTCAAATTACCCGCCTCACATTCCCCGCCTCAGATTCCCCGCCTCAGATTCCCTGCCTCAGATTCCCTGTCTCAGATTCCCTGCCTCAGATTCTCTTCATCTGATTCCCTTCATCTGATTCCCTGCCTCTGATTCCCTGCCTCTGATTCCCCGCCTATGATTCCCTGCCTCTGATTCCCCGCCTCAGATTCCCTGCCTCAGATTCCCTGCCTCAGATTCCCTGCCTCTGATTCCCTGCCTCAGATTCCCTGCCTCAGATTCCCTGCCTAAGATTCCCTGCCTCTGATTCCCTGCCTCTGATTCCCTGCCTCTGATTCCCTGCCTCTGATTCCCTGCCTCTGATTCCCTGCCTCTGATTCCGCGCCTCTGATTCCACGCCTTTCTTTCCTTGTCTCTGATTCCCCGCCTCTGAGTCCCTGCCTCTGATACCCTGCCTCTCTTTGCCTGTTTCTATTTCCGTGCCTCTTTCTCTGCATCTAGTTTCCCACATCTCATTTGCCCCCTCTGATAACCCGCCTCTGATTCCATGCCTCTGATTCACTGCCTCAGATTCCCTACCTCAGATTCCCCGACTCAGATTTACCGCCTCAGATTCCCCGCCTCAGATTCCCTGCCTCAGATTCCCTGCCTCAGATTCCCTGCCTCAGATTCCCTGCCTCAGATTCCCTTCATCTGATGCCCTTCATCAATTCCCTGCCTCTGATTCCCTGCCTCTGATTCCCCACCTCTGATTCCCCGCCTTTGATTCCCTGGCTCTGATTCTCTGGCTCAGATTCCCTGCCTTAGATTCCCTGCCTCTGATTCCCTGCATCTGATTCCAGGCCTCTTATTCCCCACCTCTGATTCCCCGCCTCTGATTGCCTGCCACTGATTGCCCGCCTCTGATTCCTCGCCTCTGATTCCCCGCCTCTGATTCCCCACCTCTGTCTGTATGCCTCTCTTTCGCCTCCGCTTTTTCCCCTCCACTCTTTCCGCGCCTCTCTTTGCCTCCCTCAATTTCAACAACTCTGTTTGATCTGTTCAGTGCACCTCATTTTCAACACACAAGTTCCAACCACTATGTTTCACCCATCTCTTTCCCCGCCTCTATCTATCCGCCTATGTTTACCCGCCTCTGTTTACCCACCTGTTTCACCGCCTCTGATTCCCCGCCTCTGATTCCCCACCTCTGTCTCTACGCCTCTCTTTCGCCTCCACTCTTTCCCCTCCACTCATTCCGTGCCTGTCTTTCCCTCACTCAATTTCAACAACACTGTTTGATCTGTTTTGTGTACCTCATTTTAAACACACAAGTTCCAACCACTATGTTTTGCCCGCCTCTTTCCCCGCCTCTATTTATCCACCTATGTTTACCTGCCACTGTTTACCCGCCTGTTTCCCCGCCTCTGATTCCCCACATTTCATTCCCCGCCTCTCTTTACCTGCCTCTATTTCCGCACTTCTTTCTCTGCCTCTCTTTCCCCACATCTCTTTTCCTCCCGCTGATTCCCCGCCTCTGAATCCCCGCCTCTGATTCCCTGCCTCTGACTCCCCGCTTCTGATTCCATGCCTCAGATTCCCTGCCTCAGATTCCCTGCCTCAGATTCCCTGCCTCAGATTCCCTGCCTCAGATTCCCTGCCTCAGATTCCCCGCCTCAGATACCCCGCCTCAGATTCCCCGCCTCAGATTCCCCGCCTCAGATTCCCCGCATCAGATTCCCCGCCTCAGATTCCCCGCCTCAGATTCCCCGCCTCAGATTCCCCGCCTCAGATTCCCCGCCTCAGATTCCCCGCCTCAGATTCCCCACCTCAGATTCCCCGCCTCAGATTCCCTGCCTAAGATTCCCTGCCTCTGATTCCCTGCCTCTGATTCCCTGCCTCTGATTCCCTGCCTCTGATTCCCTGCCTCTGATTCCCTGCCTCTGATTCCCTGCCTCTGATTCCCTGCCTCTGATTCCCTGCCTCTGATTCCGCGCCTCTGATTCCACGCCTTTCTTTCCTTGTCTCTGATTCGCCGCCTCTGAGTCCCTGCCTCTGATACCCTGCCTCTCTTTGCCTGTTTCTATTTCCGTGCCTCTTTCTCTGCATCTAGTTTCCCACATCTCATTTGCCCCCTCTGATAACCCGCCTCTGATTCCATGCCTCTGATTCACTGCCTCAGATTCCCTACCTCAGATTCTCCGACTCAGATTTACCGCCTCTGATTCCCCGCCTCAGATTCCCTGCCTCAGATTCCCTGCCTCAGATTCCCTGCCTCAGATTCCCTGCCTCAGATTCCCTTCATCTGATGTCCTTCATCAATTCCCTGCCTCTGATTCCCTGCCTCTGATTCCCCACCTCTGATTCCCCGCCTTAGATTCCCTGGCTCTGATTCTCTGGCTCAGATTCCCTGCCTTAGATTCCCTGCCTCTGATTCCCTGCATCTGATTCCAGGCCTCTTATTCCCCACCTCTGATTCCCCGCCTCTGATTGCCTGCCACTGATTGCCCGCCTCTGATTCCTCGCCTCTGATTCCCCGCCTCTGATTCCCCACCTCTGTCTGTATGCCTCTCTTTCGCCTCCGCTTTTTCCCCTCCACTCTTTCCGCGCCTCTCTTTGCCTCCCTCAATTTCAACAACTCTCTTTGATCTGTTCAGTGCACCTCATTTTCAACACACAAGTTCCAACCACTATGTTTCACCCATCTCTTTCCCCGCCTCTATCTATCCGCCTATGTTTACCCGCCTCTGTTTACCCACCTGTTTCACCGCCTCTGATTCCCCGCCTCTGATTCCCCACCTCTGTCTCTACGCCTCTCTTTCACCTCCACTCTTTCCCCTCCACTCATTCCGTGCCTGTCTTTCCCTCCCTCAATTTCAACAACACTGTTTGATCTGTTTTGTGTACCTCATTTTAAACACACAAGTTCCAACCACTATGTTTTGCCCGCCTCTTTCCCCGCCTCTATTTATCCACCTATGTTTACCTGCCACTGTTTACCCGCCTGTTTCCCCGCCTCTGATTCCCCACCTTTCATTCCCCGCCTCTCTTTACCTGCCTCTATTTCCGCACTTCTTTCTCTGCCTCTCTTTCCCCACATCTCTTTTCCTCCCGCTAATTCCCCGCCTCTGAATCCCCGCCTCTGATTCACTGCCTCTGACTCCCCGCTTCTGATTCCCTGCCTCAGATTCCCTGCCTCAGATTCCCTGCCTCAGATTCCCTGCCTCAGATTCCCTGCCTCAGATTCCCTGCCTCAGATTCCCCGCCTCAGATACCCCGCCTCAGATTCCCCGCCTCAGATTCCCTGCCTCAGATTCCCTGCCTCAGATTCCCTGCCTCAGATTCCCTGCCTCAGATTCCCTTCATCTGATGCCCTTCATCAATTCCCTGCCTCTGATTCCCTGCCTCTGATTCCCCACCTCTGATTCCCCGCCTTAGATTCCCTGGCTCTGATTCTCTGGCTCAGATTCCCTGCCTTAGATTCCCTGCCTCTGATTCCCTGCATCTGATTCCAGGCCTCTTATTCCCCACCTCTGATTCCCCGCCTCTGATTGCCTGCCACTGATTGCCCGCCTCTGATTCCTCGCCTCTGATTCCCCGCCTCTGATTCCCCACCTCTGTCTGTATGCCTCTCTTTCGCCTCCGCTTTTTCCCCTCCACTCTTTCCGCGCCTCTCTTTGCCTCCCTCAATTTCAACAACTCTGTTTGATCTGTTCAGTGCACCTCATTTTCAACACACAAGTTCCAACCACTATGTTTCACCCATCTCTTTCCCCGCCTCTATCTATCCGCCTATGTTTACCCGCCTCTGTTTACCCACCTGTTTCACCGCCTCTGATTCCCCGCCTCTGATTCCCCACCTCTGTCTCTACGCCTCTCTTTCGCCTCCACTCTTTCCCCTCCACTCATTCCGTGCCTGTCTTTCCCTCCCTCAATTTCAACAACACTGTTTGATCTGTTTTGTGTACCTCATTTTAAACACACAAGTTCCAACCACTATGTTTTGCCCGCCTCTTTCCCCGCCTCTATTTATCCACCTATGTTTACCTGCCACTGTTTACCCGCCTGTTTCCCCGCCTCTGATTCCCCACATTTCATTCCCCGCCTCTCTTTACCTGCCTCTATTTCCGCACTTCTTTCTCTGCCTCTCTTTCCCCACATCTCTTTTCCTCCCGCTGATTCCCCGCCTCTGAATCCCCGCCTCTGATTCCCTGCCTCTGACTCCCCGCTTCTGATTCCCTGCCTCAGATTCCCTGCCTCAGATTCCCTGCCTCAGATTCCCTGCCTCAGATTCCCTGCCTCAGATTCCCTGCCTCAGATTCCCTGCCTCAGATTCCCTGCCTCAGATTCCCTGCCTCAGATTCCCCGCCTCAGATACCCCGCCTCAGATTCCCCGCCTCAGATTCCCCGCCTCAGATTCCCCGCATCAGATTCCCCGCCTCAGATTCCCCGCCTCAGATTCCCTGCCTAAGATTCCCTGCCTCTGATTCCCTGCCTCTGATTCCCTGCCTCTGATTCCCTGCCTCTGATTCCCTGCCTCTGATTCCCTGCCTCTGATTCCCTGCCTCTGATTCCCTGCCTCTGATTCCCTGCCTCTGATTCCCTGCCTCTGATTCCGCGCCTCTGATTCCACGCCTTTCTTTCCTTGTCTCTGATTCGCCGCCTCTGAGTCCCTGCCTCTGATACCCTGCCTCTCTTTGCCTGTTTCTATTTCCGTGCCTCTTTCTCTGCATCTAGTTTCCCACATCTCATTTGCCCCCTCTGATAACCCGCCTCTGATTCCATGCCTCTGATTCACTGCCTCAGATTCCCTACCTCAGATTCTCCGACTCAGATTTACCGCCTCTGATTCCCCGCCTCAGATTCCCTGCCTCAGATTCCCTGCCTCAGATTCCCTGCCTCAGATTCCCTGCCTCAGATTCCCTTCATCTGATGCCCTTCATCAATTCCCTGCCTCTGATTCCCTGCCTCTGATTCCCCACCTCTGATTCCCCGCCTTAGATTCCCTGGCTCTGATTCTCTGGCTCAGATTCCCTGCCTTAGATTCCCTGCCTCTGATTCCCTGCATCTGATTCCAGGCCTCTTATTCCCCACCTCTGATTCCCCGCCTCTGATTGCCTGCCACTGATTGCCCGCCTCTGATTCCTCGCCTCTGATTCCCCGCCTCTGATTCCCCACCTCTGTCTGTATGCCTCTCTTTCGCCTCCGCTTTTTCCCCTCCACTCTTTCCGCGCCTCTCTTTGCCTCCCTCAATTTCAACAACTCTGTTTGATCTGTTCAGTGCACCTCATTTTCAACACACAAGTTCCAACCACTATGTTTCACCCATCTCTTTCCCCGCCTCTATCTATCCGCCTATGTTTACCCGCCTCTGTTTACCCACCTGTTTCACCGCCTCTGATTCCCCGCCTCTGATTCCCCACCTCTGTCTCTACGCCTCTCTTTCGCCTCCACTCTTTCCCCTCCACTCATTCCGTGCCTGTCTTTCCCTCCCTCAATTTCAACAACACTGTTTGATCTGTTTTGTGTACCTCATTTTAAACACACAAGTTCCAACCACTATGTTTTGCCCGCCTCTTTCCCCGCCTCTATTTATCCACCTATGTTTACCTGCCACTGTTTACCCGCCTGTTTCCCCGCCTCTGATTCCCCACCTTTCATTCCCCGCCTCTCTTTACCTGCCTCTATTTCCGCACTTCTTTCTCTGCCTCTCTTTCCCCACATCTCTTTTCCTCCCGCTAATTCCCCGCCTCTGAATCCCCGCCTCTGATTCACTGCCTCTGACTCCCCGCTTCTGATTCCCTGCCTCAGATTCCCTGCCTCAGATTCCCTGCCTCAGATTCCCTGCCTCAGATTCCCTGCCTCAGATTCCCTGCCTCAGATTCCCCGCCTCAGATACACCGCCTCAGATTCCCCGCCTCAGATTCCCCGCCTCAGATTCCCCGCATCAGATTCCCCGCCTCAGATTCCCCGCCTCAGATTCCCCGCCTCAGATTCCCCGCCTCAGATTCCCCGCCTCAGATTCCCCGCCTCAGATTCCCCACCTCAGATTCCCCGCCTCAGATTCCCCGCCTCTGATTCCCCGCCTCTGATTCCCTGCCTCTGATTCCCTGCCTCTGATTCCCTGCCTCTGATTCCCTGCCTTTGATTCCCTGCCTCTGATTCCCTGCCTCTGATTCCGCGCATCTGATTCCACGCCTCTCTTTTCGTATCTCTGATTCCCCGCCTCTAATTCCCTGCCTCTGATACCCTGCCTCTCTTTGCCTTCCTCAATTTCTGTGCCTCTTTCTCTGCATCTAGTTTCCCACATCTCATTTGCCCCCTCTGATCACCCGCCTCTGATTCCATGCCTCTGATTCCCTGCCTCTGATTCCCCGCCTCTGATTCCCTGCCTCAGATTCCCTGCCTCAGATTCCCTTCCTCAGATTCCCTGCCTCTGATTCCCCGCCTCTGATTTCCTGCCTCTTATTCCCCGCCTCTGATTCCCCGCCTCTGATTCCCCGCATCTGATTCCCTGCCTCAGATTCCCCGGGTCTGATTCCCTGCATTAGATTCCCTGCCTCAGATTCCCTGCCTCTGATTCCCCGCCTCTGATTCCCTGCCTCTGATTCCCCGCCTCTGATTTCTGCTTTAGATTCCCTGCCACAGATTCCCTGCATCAGATTCCCTGCCTCTGATTCCCTGCCTTTGATTCCCCGCCTCTTATTCCCCGCCTTTGATTCGCAGCCTCTGATTCCCCGCCTATGATTCCCTGCCTCTGTTTCCCCGCCTCTGATTCCCCGCCTCTGATTCCCCGCCTCAGATTCCCTGCCTCAGTTTCCCTGCATCAGGTTCCCCGCCTGAGATTCCCCGCCTGAGATTCCCCGCCTGAGATTCCCCGCCTCAGATTCCCCGCCTCAGATTCCCCGCCTCAGATTCCCCTCCTCAGATTCCCCGCCTCACATTCCCCACCTCAGATTCCCCGCCTCAGATTCCCCGCCTCAGATTCCCCGCCTCAGATTCCCTGCCTCTGATTGCCTGCCTCTGATTCCCTGCCTCTGATTCCCTGCCTCTGATTCCATGCCTCTGATTCCCTGCCTCTGATTCCCTGCCTCTGAATCCCTACCTCTGATTCCGCGCCTCTGATTCCACGCCTCTCTTTCCGTATCTCTGATTCCCCGCCTCTGATTCCCATCCTCTGATACCCTGCCTCTCTTTGCCTGCCTCTATTTCGGTGCCTCTTTCTCTGCATCTAGTTTCCCACATCTCATTTGCCCCCTCTGATAACCCGCCTCTGATTCCATGCCTCTGATTCCCCGCCTCTGATTCCCCGCCTCTGATTCCCCGCCTCTGATTCCCCGCCTCTGATTCCCTGCCTCATATTCCCTGCCTCAGATTCCCTGCCTCAGATTCCCTGCATCTGATTCCCCGCCCTGATTCCCCGCCTCTTATTCCCCGCCTCTGATTCCCCACCTCTGATTCCCTGCCTCTGATTCCCTGCCTCTGTTTCCCCGCCTCTGATTCCCCGCCTCTGATTCCCCGCCTCAGATTCCCCGGCTCTGATTCCCTGCCTGAGATTCCCTGCCTCAGATTCCCTGCCTATGATTCCCTGCCTCTGAGTCCCCGCGTCAGATTCCCCGGCTCTGATTTCCTGCCTGAGATTCCCTGCCTCAGATTCCCCGCCTCAGATTCCCTGCCTCAGATTTCCCACCTCAGATTCCCTGCCTCAGGTTCCCTGCCTCTCTTTGCCTGCCTCTATTTCCGTGCCTCTTTCTCTGCATCTAGTTTCCCACATCTCATTTGCCCCCTCTGATAACCCGCCTCTGATTCCATGCCTCTGATTCCCCGCCTCTGATTCCCCACCTCTGATTCCCCGCCTCTGATTCCCTGCCTCAGATTCCCTGCCTCAGATTCCTTGCCTCAGATTCCCTGCCTCTGTTTCCCCGCCTCTGATTCCCCACGTCTGATTCCCCGCCTCAGATTCACCGGCTCTGATTCCCTGCCTGAGATTCCATGCCTCAGATTCCCCGCCTCAGATTCCCTGCCTCAGATTCCCCGCCTCAGATTCCCCGCCTCAGATTCCCCGCCTCAGATTCCCCGCCTCAGATTCCCCGCCTCAGATACCCCGCCTCAGATTCCCCACCTCAGATTCCCCGCCTCAGATTCCCTGCCTCAGTTTCCCTGCCTCAGATTCCCTGCCTCAGATTCCCTTCATCTGATTCCCTTCATCTGAATCCCTGCCTCTGATTCCCTGCCTCTGATTCCCCACCTCTGATTCCCCGCCTCAGATTCCCTGGCTCTGATTCTCTGGCTCAGATTCCCTGGCTCTGATTCCCTGCCTCTGATTCCCTGCATCTGATTCCAGGCCTCTTATTCCCCACCTCTGATTCCCCGCCTCTGATTGCCTGCCACTGATTGCCCACCTCTGATTCCCCACCTCTGATTCCCCGCCTCTGATTCCCCACCTCTGTCTGTATGCCTCTCTTTCGCCTCCGCTTTTTCCCCTACACTCTTTCCGCGCCTCTCTTTCCCTCCCTCAATTTCAACAACTCTGTTTGATCTGTTCTGTGTACCTCATTTTCAACACACAAGTTCCAACCACTATGTTTCACCCATCTCTTTCCACGCCTCTATTTATCCGCCTATGTTTACCCGCCTCTGTTTACCCACCTGTTTCACCGCCTCTGATTCCCCGCCTCTGATTCCCCACCTCTGTCTCTATGCCTCTCTTTCGCCTCCACTCTTTCCCCTCCACTCATTCCGTGCCTGTCTTTCCCTCCCTCAATTTCAACAACACTGTTTGATCTGTTTTGTGTACCTCATTTTAAACACACAAGTTCCAACCACTATGTTTTGCCCGCCTCTTTCCCCGCCTCTATTTATCCAACTATGTTTACCTGCCACTGTTTACCCGCCTGTTTCCCCGCCTCTGATTCCCCACCTTTCATTCCCCGCATCTCTTTCCCTGCCTCTATTTCCGCACCTCTTTCTCTGCCTCTCTTTCCCCACATCACTTTTCCTCCAGCTGATTCCCCGCCTCTGATTCCCCGCCTCTGATTCCCTGCCTCTGATTCCCCGCCTCTGATTCTCTGCCTCAGATTCCCTGCCTCAGATGCCCTGCCTCACATTAGCTGCCTCTGATTCCCCGACTCTGATTCCCCGCCTCTTATTCCCCGCCTCTGATTCCCCGCCTCTGATTCCCCGCCTCTGATTCCCTGCCTCTGTTTCCCCACCTCTGATTCCCCTCCTCTGATTCCCCGCCTCAGATTCCCTGCCTCTGATTCCCTGCCTCTGATTCCCTGCCTCTGATTCCGCGCCTCTGATTCTCTGCCTCTGGTACCCTGCCTCTCTTTGCCTGCCTCTATTTTGGTGCCTCTTTCTCTGCATCTAGTTTCCCACATCTCATTTGCCCCTCTGATAAACCGCCTCTGATTCCATGCCTCTGATTCCCCGCCTCAGATTCCCCGGCTCTGATTCCCTGCCTGAGATTCCCTGCCTCAGATTCCCTGCCTATTATTCCCTGCCTCTGAGTCCCCGCGTCAGATTCCCCTGCTCTGATTCCCTGCCTGAGATTCCCTGCCTCAGAATCCCCGCCTCAGATTCCCTGCCTCAGATTCCCCGCCTCAGATTCCCCGCCTCAGATTCCCCGCCTCAGATTCCCCACCTCAGATTCCCCGCCTCAGATTCCCTGCCTCTGATTGCCTGCCTCTGATTTCCTGCCTCTGATTCCCTGCCTCTAAATCCCTGCCTCTGATTCACTGCCTCTGATTCCGCGCCTCTGATTCCCCGCCTCTTTTTCCGTGTCTCTGATTCCCCGCCTCAGATTCCCTGCCTCACATACCCTGCCTCTCTTTGCCTGCCTCTATTTCCGTGCCTCTTTCTCTGCATCTAGTTTCCCACATCTCATTTGCCCCCTCTGATAACCCGCCTCTGATTCCATGCCTCTGATTCCCCGTTTCTGATTCCCCGCCTCTGATTCCCCGCCTCTGATTCGCTGCCTCAGAATCCCTGCCTCAGATTCCTTGCCTCAGATTCCCTGCCTCTGATTCCCCGCCTCTGATTCCCCGCCTCTTATTCCCCGCCTCTGATACCCCGCCTCTGATTCCCCGCCTCTGATTCCCTGCCTCTGTATCCCCGCCTCTGATTCCCCGCGTCTGATTCCCCGCATCAGATTCCCCGGCTCTGATTCCCAGCCTGAGATTCCATACCTCAGATTCCCTGCCTCAGATTCCCTGCCTCAGATTCACCGCCTCAGATTCCCCGTCTCAGATTCCCCGCCTGAGATTCCCCAGCTCAGATTCCCCGCCTCACATTCCCCACCTCAGATTCCCCGCCTCAGATTCCCTGCCTCAGATTCCCTGTCTCAGATTCCCTGCCTCAGATTCCCTTCATCTGATTCCCTTCATCAGATTCCCTGCCTTTGATTCCCTGCCTCTGATTCCCTGCCTCTGATTCCCCGCCTCTGATTCCCCGCTTCAGATTGCCTGCCTCAGATTGCCTGCCTCAGATTCCCTGCCTCTGATTCCCCGCCTCAGATTCCCTGCCTCAGATTCCCTGCCTAAGATTCCCTGCCTCTGATTCCCTGCCTCTGATTCCCTGCCTCTGATTCCCTGCCTCTGATTCCCTGCCTCTGATTCCCTGCCTCTGATTCCGCGCCTCTGATTCCACGCCTTTCTTTCCTTGTCTCTGATTCCCCGCCTCTGAGTCCCTGCCTCTGATACCCTGCCTCTCTTTGCCTGTTTCTATTTCCGTGCCTCTTTCTCTGCATCTAGTTTCCCACATCTCATTTGCCCCCTCTGATAACCCGCCTCTGATTCCATGCCTCTGATTCACTGCCTCAGATTCCCTACCTCAGATTCCCCGACTCAGATTTACCGCCTCAGATTCCCCGCCTCAGATTCTCTGCCTCAGATTCCCTGCCTCAGATTCCCTGCCTCAGATTCCCTGCCTCAGATTCCCTTCATCTGATGCCCTTCATCAATTCCCTGCCTCTGATTCCCTGCCTCTGATTCCCCACCTCTGATTCCCCGCCTTAGATTCCCTGGCTCTGATTCTCTGGCTCAGATTCCCTGCCTTAGATTCCCTGCCTCTGATTCCCTGCATCTGATTCCAGGCCTCTTATTCCCCACCTCTGATTCCCCGCCTCTGATTGCCTGCCACTGATTGCCCGCCTCTGATTCCTCGCCTCTGATTCCCCGCCTCTGATTCCCCACCTCTGTCTGTATGCCTCTCTTTCGCCTCCGCTTTTTCCCCTCCACTCTTTCCGCGCCTCTCCTTCCCTCCCTCAATTTCAACAACTCTGTTTGATCTGTTCTGTGTACCTCATTTTCAACACACAAGTTCCAACAACTATGTTTCACCCATCTCTTTCCACGCCTCTATTTATCCGCCTATGTTTACCCGCCTCTGTTTACCCACCTGTTTCACCGCCTCTGATTCCACGCCTCTGATTCCCCGCCTCTGAATCCCCGCCTCTGATTCCCTGCCTCTGACTCCCCGCCTCTGATTCCCTGCCTCAGATTCCCTGCCTCAGATTCCCTGCCTCAGATTCCCTGCCTCAGATTCCCTGCCTCAGATTCCCTGCCTCAGATTCCCCACCTCAGATACCCCGCCTCAGATTCCCCGCCACAGATTCCCCGCCTCAGATTCCCCGCCTCAGATTCCCCGCCTCAGATTCCCCGCCTCAGATTCCCCGCCTCAGATTCCCCGCCTCAGATTCCCCGCCTCAGATTCCCCACCTCAGATTCCCCGCCTCAGATTCCCCGCCTCTGATTCCCCGCCTCTGATTCCCTGCCTCTGATTCCCTGCCTCTGATTCCCTGCCTCTGATTCCCTGCCTCTGATTCCCTGCCTCTGATTCCCTGCCTCTGATTCCGCGCATCTGATTCCACGCCTCTCTTTTCGTATCTCTTATTCCCCGCCTCTAATTCCCTGCCTCTGATACCCTGCGTCTCTTTGCCTTCCTCAATTTCTGCGCCTCTTTCTCTGCATCTAGTTTCCCACATCTCATTTGCCCCCTCTGATAACCCGCCTCTGATTCCATGCATCTGATTCCCTGCCTCTGATTCCCCGCCTCTGATTCCCTGCCTCAGATTCCCTGCCTCAGATTCCCTGCCTCAGATTCACTGCCTCTGATTCCCCGCCTCTGATTCCCCGCCTCTTATTCCCCGCCTCTGATTCCCCGCCTCTGATTCCCCGCATCTGATTCCCTGCCTCAGATTCCCCGGGTCTGATTCCCTGCATTAGATTCCCTGCCTCAGATTCCCTGCCTCTGATTCCCCGCCTCTGATTCCCTGCCTCTGATTCCCCGCCTCTGATTTCTGCTTCAGATTCCCTGCCACAGATTCCCTGCATCAGATTCCCTGCCTCTGATTCCCTGCCTTTGATTCCCCGCCTCTTATTCCCCGCCTCTGATTCGCAGCCTCTGATTCCCCGCCTATGATTCCCTGCCTCTGTTTCCCCGCCTCTGATTCCCCGCCTCTGATTCCCCTCCTCAGATTCCCTGCCTCAGTTTCCCTGCATCAGGTTCCCCGCCTGAGATTCCCCGCCTGAGATTCCCCGCCTGAGATTCCCCGCCTGAGATTCCCACCTCAGATTCCCCGCCTCAGATTCCCCGCCTCAGATTCCCCGCCTCACATTCCCCACCTCAGATTCCCCGCCTCAGATTCCCCGCCTCAGATTCCCCGCCTCAGATTCCCTGCCTCTGATTGCCTGCCTCTGATTCCCTGCCTCTGATTCCCTGCCTCTGATTCCATGCCGCTGATTCCCTGCCTCTGATTCCCTGCCTCTGAATCCCTGCCTCTGATTCCGCGCCTCTGATTCCACGCCTCTCTTTCCGTATCTCTGATTCCCCGCCTCTGATTCCCTGCCTCTGATACCCTGCCTCTCTTTGCCTGCCTCTATTTCGGTGCCTCTTTCTCTGCATCTAGTTTCCCACATCTCATTTGCCCCCTCTGATAACCCGCCTCTGATTCCATGCCTCTGATTCCCCGCCTCTGATTCCCCGCCTCTGATTCCCCGCCTCTGATTCCCCGCCTCTGATTCCCTGCCTCATATTCCCTGCCTCAGATTCCCTGCCTCAGATTCCCTGCATCTGATTCCCCGCCCTGATTCCACGCCTCTTATTCCCCGCCTCTGATTCCCCACCTCTGATTCCCTGCCTCTGTTTCCCCGCCTCTGATTCCCCGCCTCTGATTCCCCGCCTCAGATTCCCCGCCTCTGATTCCCCGCCTCAGATTCCCCGGCTCTGATTCCCTGCCTGAGATTCCCTGCCTCAGATTCCCTGCCTATGATTCCCTGCCTCTGAGTCCCCGCGTCAGATTCCCCGGCTCTGATTCCCTGCCTGAGATTCCCTGCATCAGATTCCCCGCCTCAGATTCCCTGCCTCAGATTCCCCACCTCAGATTCCCTGCCTCAGGTTCCCTGCCTCTCTTTGCCTGCCTCTATTTCCGTGCCTCTTTCTCTGCATCTAGTGTCCCACATCTCATTTGCCCCCTCTGATAACCCGCCTCTGATTCCATGCCTCTGATTCCCCGCCTCTGATTCCCCACCTCTGATTCCCCGCCTCTGATTCCCTGCCTCAGATTCCCTGCCTCAGATTCCTTGCCTCAGATTCCCTGCCTCTGTTTCCCCGCCTCTGATTCCCCACGTCTGATTCCCCGCCTCAGATTCACCGGCTCTGATTCCCTGCCTGAGATTCCATGCCTCAGATTCCCCGCCTCAGATTCCCTGCCTCAGATTCCCCGCCTCAGATTCCCCGCCTCAGATTCCCCGCCTCAGATTCCCCGCCTCAGATTCCCCGCCTCAGATTCCCCGCCTCAGATTCCCCACCTCAGATTCCCCGCCTCAGATTCCCTGCCTCAGTTTCCCTGCCTCAGATTCCCTGCCTCAGATTCCCTTCATCTGATTCCCTTCATCTGATTCCCTGCCTCTGATTCCCTGCCTCTGATTCCCCACCTCTGATTCCCCGCCTCAGATTCCCTGGCTCTGATTCTCTGGCTCAGATTCCCTGGCTCTGATTCCCTGCCTCTGATTCCCTGCATCTGATTCCAGGCCTCTTATTCCCCACCTCTGATTCCCCGCCTCTGATTGCCTGCCACTGATTGCCCACCTCTGATTCCCCACCTCTGATTCCCCGCCTCTGATTCCCCACCTCTGTCTGTATGCCTCTCTTTCGCCTCCGCTTTTTCCCCTACACTCTTTCCGCACCTCTCTTTCCCTCCCTCAATTTCAACAACTCTGTTTGATCTGTTCTGTGTACCTCATTTTCAACACACAAGTTCCAACCACTATGTTTCACCCATCTCTTTCCACGCCTCTATTTATCCGCCTATGTTTACCCGCCTCTGTTTACCCACCTGTTTCACCGCCTCTGATTCCCCGCCTCTGATTCCCCACCTCTGTCTCTACGCCTCTCTTTCGCCTCCACTCTTTCCCCTCCACTCATTCCGTGCCTGTCTTTCCCTCCCTCAATTTCAACAACACTGTTTGATCTGTTTTGTGTACCTCATTTTAAACACACAAGTTCCAACCACTATGTTTTGCCCGCCTCTTTCCCCGCCTCTATTTATCCAACTATGTTTACCTGCCACTGTTTACCCGCCTGTTTCCCCGCCTCTGATTCCCCACCTTTCATTCCCCGCATCTCTTTCCCTGCCTCTATTTCCGCACCTCTTTCTCTGCCTCTCTTTCCCCACATCACTTTTCCTCCAGCTGATTCCCCGCCTCTGATTCCCCGCCTCTGATTCCCTGCCTCTGATTCCCCGCCTCTGATTCTCTGCCTCAGATTCCCTGCCTCAGATGCCCTGCCTCACATTAGCTGCCTCTGATTCCCCGACTCTGATTCCCCGCCTCTTATTCCCCGCCTCTGATTCCCCGCCTCTGATTCCCCGCCTCTGATTCCCTGCCTCTGTTTCCCCACCTCTGATTCCCCTCCTCTGATTCCCCGCCTCAGATTCCCTGCCTCTGATTCCCTGCCTCTGATTCCGCGCCTCTGATTCCACGCCTCTCTTTCCGTATCTCTGATTCCCCGCCTCTAATTCCCTGCCTCTGATACCCTGCCTCTCTTTGCCTTCCTCAATTTTGGTGCCTCTTTCTCTGCATCTAGTTTCCCACATCTCATTTGCCCCCTCTGATAACCCACCTCTGATTCCATGCCTCTGATTCCCTGCCTCTGATTCCCCTCCTCAGATTCCCTGCCTCAGTTTCCCTGCATCAGGTTCCCCGCCTGAGATTCCCCGCCTGAGATTCCCCGCCTGAGATTCCCCGCCTGAGATTCCCACCTCAGATTCCCCGCCTCAGATTCCCCGCCTCAGATTCCCCGCCTCACATTCCCCACCTCAGATTCCCCGCCTCAGATTCCCCGCCTCAGATTCCCCGCCTCAGATTCCCTGCCTCTGATTGCCTGCCTCTGATTCCCTGCCTCTGATTCCCTGCCTCTGATTCCATGCCGCTGATTCCCTGCCTCTGATTCCCTGCCTCTGAATCCCTGCCTCTGATTCCGCGCCTCTGATTCCACGCCTCTCTTTCCGTATCTCTGATTCCCCGCCTCTGATTCCCTGCCTCTGATACCCTGCCTCTCTTTGCCTGCCTCTATTTCGGTGCCTCTTTCTCTGCATCTAGTTTCCCACATCTCATTTGCCCCCTCTGATAACCCGCCTCTGATTCCATGCCTCTGATTCCCCGCCTCTGATTCCCCGCCTCTGATTCCCCGCCTCTGATTCCCCGCCTCTGATTCCCTGCCTCATATTCCCTGCCTCAGATTCCCTGCCTCAGATTCCCTGCATCTGATTCCCCGCCCTGATTCCCCGCCTCTTATTCCCCGCCTCTGATTCCCCACCTCTGATACCCTGCCTCTCTTTGCCTTCCTCAATTTCTGTGCCTCTTTCTCTGCATCTAGTTTCCCACATCTCATTTGCCCCCTCTGATCACCCGCCTCTGATTCCATGCCTCTGATTCCCTGCCTCTGATTCCCCGCCTCTGATTCCCTGCCTCAGATTCCCTGCCTCAGATTCCCTTCCTCAGATTCCCTGCCTCTGATTCCCCGCCTCTGATTTCCTGCCTCTTATTCCCCGCCTCTGATTCCCCGCCTCTGATTCCCCGCATCTGATTCCCTGCCTCAGATTCCCCGGGTCTGATTCCCTGCATTAGATTCCCTGCCTCAGATTCCCTGCCTCTGATTCCCCGCCTCTGATTCCCTGCCTCTGATTCCCCGCCTCTGATTTCTGCTTTAGATTCCCTGCCACAGATTCCCTGCATCAGATTCCCTGCCTCTGATTCCCTGCCTTTGATTCCCCGCCTCTTATTCCCCGCCTTTGATTCGCAGCCTCTGATTCCCCGCCTATGATTCCCTGCCTCTGTTTCCCCGCCTCTGATTCCCCGCCTCTGATTCCCCGCCTCAGATTCCCTGCCTCAGTTTCCCTGCATCAGGTTCCCCGCCTGAGATTCCCCGCCTGAGATTCCCCGCCTGAGATTCCCCGCCTCAGATTCCCCGCCTCAGATTCCCCGCCTCAGATTCCCCTCCTCAGATTCCCCGCCTCACATTCCCCACCTCAGATTCCCCGCCTCAGATTCCCCGCCTCAGATTCCCCGCCTCAGATTCCCTGCCTCTGATTGCCTGCCTCTGATTCCCTGCCTCTGATTCCCTGCCTCTGATTCCATGCCTCTGATTCCCTGCCTCTGATTCCCTGCCTCTGAATCCCTACCTCTGATTCCGCGCCTCTGATTCCACGCCTCTCTTTCCGTATCTCTGATTCCCCGCCTCTGATTCCCATCCTCTGATACCCTGCCTCTCTTTGCCTGCCTCTATTTCGGTGCCTCTTTCTCTGCATCTAGTTTCCCACATCTCATTTGCCCCCTCTGATAACCCGCCTCTGATTCCATGCCTCTGATTCCCCGCCTCTGATTCCCCGCCTCTGATTCCCCGCCTCTGATTCCCCGCCTCTGATTCCCTGCCTCATATTCCCTGCCTCAGATTCCCTGCCTCAGATTCCCTGCATCTGATTCCCCGCCCTGATTCCCCGCCTCTTATTCCCCGCCTCTGATTCCCCACCTCTGATTCCCTGCCTCTGATTCCCTGCCTCTGTTTCCCCGCCTCTGATTCCCCGCCTCTGATTCCCCGCCTCAGATTCCCCGGCTCTGATTCCCTGCCTGAGATTCCCTGCCTCAGATTCCCTGCCTATGATTCCCTGCCTCTGAGTCCCCGCGTCAGATTCCCCGGCTCTGATTTCCTGCCTGAGATTCCCTGCCTCAGATTCCCCGCCTCAGATTCCCTGCCTCAGATTTCCCACCTCAGATTCCCTGCCTCAGGTTCCCTGCCTCTCTTTGCCTGCCTCTATTTCCGTGCCTCTTTCTCTGCATCTAGTTTCCCACATCACATTTGCCCCCTCTGATAACCCGCCTCTGATTCCATGCCTCTGATTCCCCGCCTCTGATTCCCCACCTCTGATTCCCCGCCTCTGATTCCCTGCCTCAGATTCCCTGCCTCAGATTCCTTGCCTCAGATTCCCTGCCTCTGTTTCCCCGCCTCTGATTCCCCACGTCTGATTCCCCGCCTCAGATTCACCGGCTCTGATTCCCTGCCTGAGATTCCATGCCTCAGATTCCCCGCCTCAGATTCCCTGCCTCAGATTCCCCGCCTCAGATTCCCCGCCTCAGATTCCCCGCCTCAGATTCCCCGCCTCAGATTCCCCGCCTCAGATACCCCGCCTCAGATTCCCCACCTCAGATTCCCCGCCTCAGATTCCCTGCCTCAGTTTCCCTGCCTCAGATTCCCTGCCTCAGATTCCCTTCATCTGATTCCCTTCATCTGAATCCCTGCCTCTGATTCCCTGCCTCTGATTCCCCACCTCTGATTCCCCGCCTCAGATTCCCTGGCTCTGATTCTCTGGCTCAGATTCCCTGGCTCTGATTCCCTGCCTCTGATTCCCTGCATCTGATTCCAGGCCTCTTATTCCCCACCTCTGATTCCCCGCCTCTGATTGCCTGCCACTGATTGCCCACCTCTGATTCCCCACCTCTGATTCCCCGCCTCTGATTCCCCACCTCTGTCTGTATGCCTCTCTTTCGCCTCCGCTTTTTCCCCTACACTCTTTCCGCGCCTCTCTTTCCCTCCCTCAATTTCAACAACTCTGTTTGATCTGTTCTGTGTACCTCATTTTCAACACACAAGTTCCAACCACTATGTTTCACCCATCTCTTTCCACGCCTCTATTTATCCGCCTATGTTTACCCGCCTCTGTTTACCCACCTGTTTCACCGCCTCTGATTCCCCGCCTCTGATTCCCCACCTCTGTCTCTATGCCTCTCTTTCGCCTCCACTCTTTCCCCTCCACTCATTCCGTGCCTGTCTTTCCCTCCCTCAATTTCAACAACACTGTTTGATCTGTTTTGTGTACCTCATTTTAAACACACAAGTTCCAACCACTATGTTTTGCCCGCCTCTTTCCCCGCCTCTATTTATCCAACTATGTTTACCTGCCACTGTTTACCCGCCTGTTTCCCCGCCTCTGATTCCCCACCTTTCATTCCCCGCATCTCTTTCCCTGCCTCTATTTCCGCACCTCTTTCTCTGCCTCTCTTTCCCCACATCACTTTTCCTCCAGCTGATTCCCCGCCTCTGATTCCCCGCCTCTGATTCCCTGCCTCTGATTCCCCGCCTCTGATTCTCTGCCTCAGATTCCCTGCCTCAGATGCCCTGCCTCACATTAGCTGCCTCTGATTCCCCGACTCTGATTCCCCGCCTCTTATTCCCCGCCTCTGATTCCCCGCCTCTGATTCCCCGCCTCTGATTCCCTGCCTCTGTTTCCCCACCTCTGATTCCCCTCCTCTGATTCCCCGCCTCAGATTCCCTGCCTCTGATTCCCTGCCTCTGATTCCCTGCCTCTGATTCCGCGCCTCTGATTCTCTGCCTCTGGTACCCTGCCTCTCTTTGCCTGCCTCTATTTTGGTGCCTCTTTCTCTGCATCTAGTTTCCCACATCTCATTTGCCCCTCTGATAAACCGCCTCTGATTCCATGCCTCTGATTCCCCGCCTCAGATTCCCCGGCTCTGATTCCCTGCCTGAGATTCCCTGCCTCAGATTCCCTGCCTATTATTCCCTGCCTCTGAGTCCCCGCGTCAGATTCCCCTGCTCTGATTCCCTGCCTGAGATTCCCTGCCTCAGAATCCCCGCCTCAGATTCCCTGCCTCAGATTCCCCGCCTCAGATTCCCCGCCTCAGATTCCCCGCCTCAGATTCCCCACCTCAGATTCCCCGCCTCAGATTCCCTGCCTCTGATTGCCTGCCTCTGATTTCCTGCCTCTGATTCCCTGCCTCTAAATCCCTGCCTCTGATTAACTGCCTCTGATTCCGCGCCTCTGATTCCCCGCCTCTTTTTCCGTGTCTCTGATTCCCCGCCTCAGATTCCCTGCCTCACATACCCTGCCTCTCTTTGCCTGCCTCTATTTCCGTGCCTCTTTCTCTGCATCTAGTTTCCCACATCTCATTTGCCCCCTCTGATAACCCGCCTCTGATTCCATGCCTCTGATTCCCCGTTTCTGATTCCCCGCCTCTGATTCCCCGCCTCTGATTCGCTGCCTCAGAATCCCTGCCTCAGATTCCTTGCCTCAGATTCCCTGCCTCTGATTCCCCGCCTCTGATTCCCCGCCTCTTATTCCCCGCCTCTGATACCCCGCCTCTGATTCCCCGCCTCTGATTCCCTGCCTCTGTATCCCCGCCTCTGATTCCCCGCGTCTGATTCCCCGCATCAGATTCCCCGGCTCTGATTCCCAGCCTGAGATTCCATACCTCAGATTGCCTGCCTCAGATTCCCTGCCTCAGATTCACCGCCTCAGATTCCCCGTCTCAGATTCCCCGCCTGAGATTCCCCAGCTCAGATTCCCCGCCTCACATTCCCCACCTCAGATTCCCCGCCTCAGATTCCCTGCCTCAGATTCCCTGTCTCAGATTCCCTGCCTCAGATTCCCTTCATCTGATTCCCTTCATCAGATTCCCTGCCTTTGATTCCCTGCCTCTGATTCCCTGCCTCTGATTCCCCGCCTCTGATTCCCCGCTTCAGATTGCCTGCCTCAGATTGCCTGCCTCAGATTCCCTGCCTCTGATTCCCCGCCTCAGATTCCCTGCCTCAGATTCCCTGCCTAAGATTCCCTGCCTCTGATTCCCTGCCTCTGATTCCCTGCCTCTGATTCCCTGCCTCTGATTCCCTGCCTCTGATTCCCTGCCTCTGATTCCGCGCCTCTGATTCCACGCCTTTCTTTCCTTGTCTCTGATTCCCCGCCTCTGAGTCCCTGCCTCTGATACCCTGCCTCTCTTTGCCTGTTTCTATTTCCGTGCCTCTTTCTCTGCATCTAGTTTCCCACATCTCATTTGCCCCCTCTGATAACCCGCCTCTGATTCCATGCCTCTGATTCACTGCCTCAGATTCCCTACCTCAGATTCCCCGACTCAGATTTACCGCCTCAGATTCCCCGCCTCAGATTCTCTGCCTCAGATTCCCTGCCTCAGATTCCCTGCCTCAGATTCCCTGCCTCAGATTCCCTTCATCTGATGCCCTTCATCAATTCCCTGCCTCTGATTCCCTGCCTCTGATTCCCCACCTCTGATTCCCCGCCTTAGATTCCCTGGCTCTGATTCTCTGGCTCAGATTCCCTGCCTTAGATTCCCTGCCTCTGATTCCCTGCATCTGATTCCAGGCCTCTTATTCCCCACCTCTGATTCCCCGCCTCTGATTGCCTGCCACTGATTGCCCGCCTCTGATTCCTCGCCTCTGATTCCCCGCCTCTGATTCCCCACCTCTGTCTGTATGCCTCTCTTTCGCCTCCGCTTTTTCCCCTCCACTCTTTCCGCGCCTCTCCTTCCCTCCCTCAATTTCAACAACTCTGTTTGATCTGTTCTGTGTACCTCATTTTCAACACACAAGTTCCAACAACTATGTTTCACCCATCTCTTTCCACGCCTCTATTTATCCGCCTATGTTTACCCGCCTCTGTTTACCCACCTGTTTCACCGCCTCTGATTCCACGCCTCTGATTCCCCGCCTCTGAATCCCCGCCTCTGATTCCCTGCCTCTGACTCCCCGCCTCTGATTCCCTGCCTCAGATTCCCTGCCTCAGATTCCCTGCCTCAGATTCCCTGCCTCAGATTCCCTGCCTCAGATTCCCTGCCTCAGATTCCCCACCTCAGATACCCCGCCTCAGATTCCCCGCCACAGATTCCCCGCCTCAGATTCCCCGCCTCAGATTCCCCGCCTCAGATTCCCCGCCTCAGATTCCCCGCCTCAGATTCCCCGCCTCAGATTCCCCGCCTCAGATTCCCCACCTCAGATTCCCCGCCTCAGATTCCCCGCCTCTGATTCCCCGCCTCTGATTCCCTGCCTCTGATTCCCTGCCTCTGATTCCCTGCCTCTGATTCCCTGCCTCTGATTCCCTGCCTCTGATTCCCTGCCTCTGATTCCGCGCATCTGATTCCACGCCTCTCTTTTCGTATCTCTTATTCCCCGCCTCTAATTCCCTGCCTCTGATACCCTGCGTCTCTTTGCCTTCCTCAATTTCTGCGCCTCTTTCTCTGCATCTAGTTTCCCACATCTCATTTGCCCCCTCTGATAACCCGCCTCTGATTCCATGCATCTGATTCCCTGCCTCTGATTCCCCGCCTCTGATTCCCTGCCTCAGATTCCCTGCCTCAGATTCCCTGCCTCAGATTCACTGCCTCTGATTCCCCGCCTCTGATTCCCCGCCTCTTATTCCCCGCCTCTGATTCCCCGCCTCTGATTCCCCGCATCTGATTCCCTGCCTCAGATTCCCCGGGTCTGATTCCCTGCATTAGATTCCCTGCCTCAGATTCCCTGCCTCTGATTCCCCGCCTCTGATTCCCTGCCTCTGATTCCCCGCCTCTGATTTCTGCTTCAGATTCCCTGCCACAGATTCCCTGCATCAGATTCCCTGCCTCTGATTCCCTGCCTTTGATTCCCCGCCTCTTATTCCCCGCCTCTGATTCGCAGCCTCTGATTCCCCGCCTATGATTCCCTGCCTCTGTTTCCCCGCCTCTGATTCCCCGCCTCTGATTCCCCTCCTCAGATTCCCTGCCTCAGTTTCCCTGCATCAGGTTCCCCGCCTGAGATTCCCCGCCTGAGATTCCCCGCCTGAGATTCCCCGCCTGAGATTCCCACCTCAGATTCCCCGCCTCAGATTCCCCGCCTCAGATTCCCCGCCTCACATTCCCCACCTCAGATTCCCCGCCTCAGATTCCCCGCCTCAGATTCCCCGCCTCAGATTCCCTGCCTCTGATTGCCTGCCTCTGATTCCCTGCCTCTGATTCCCTGCCTCTGATTCCATGCCGCTGATTCCCTGCCTCTGATTCCCTGCCTCTGAATCCCTGCCTCTGATTCCGCGCCTCTGATTCCACGCCTCTCTTTCCGTATCTCTGATTCCCCGCGTCTGATTCCCTGCCTCTGATACCCTGCCTCTCTTTGCCTGCCTCTATTTCGGTGCCTCTTTCTCTGCATCTAGTTTCCCACATCTCATTTGCCCCCTCTGATAACCCGCCTCTGATTCCATGCCTCTGATTCCCCGCCTCTGATTCCCCGCCTCTGATTCCCCGCCTCTGATTCCCCGCCTCTGATTCCCTGCCTCATATTCCCTGCCTCAGATTCCCTGCCTCAGATTCCCTGCATCTGATTCCCCGCCCTGATTCCACGCCTCTTATTCCCCGCCTCTGATTCCCCACCTCTGATTCCCTGCCTCTGTTTCCCCGCCTCTGATTCCCCGCCTCTGATTCCCCGCCTCAGATTCCCCGCCTCTGATTCCCCGCCTCAGATTCCCCGGCTCTGATTCCCTGCCTGAGATTCCCTGCCTCAGATTCCCTGCCTATGATTCCCTGCCTCTGAGTCCCCGCGTCAGATTCCCCGGCTCTGATTCCCTGCCTGAGATTCCCTGCATCAGATTCCCCGCCTCAGATTCCCTGCCTCAGATTCCCCACCTCAGATTCCCTGCCTCAGGTTCCCTGCCTCTCTTTGCCTGCCTCTATTTCCGTGCCTCTTTCTCTGCATCTAGTGTCCCACATCTCATTTGCCCCCTCTGATAACCCGCCTCTGATTCCATGCCTCTGATTCCCCGCCTCTGATTCCCCACCTCTGATTCCCCGCCTCTGATTCCCTGCCTCAGATTCCCTGCCTCAGATTCCTTGCCTCAGATTCCCTGCCTCTGTTTCCCCGCCTCTGATTCCCCACGTCTGATTCCCCGCCTCAGATTCACCGGCTCTGATTCCCTGCCTGAGATTCCATGCCTCAGATTCCCCGCCTCAGATTCCCTGCCTCAGATTCCCCGCCTCAGATTCCCCGCCTCAGATTCCCCGCCTCAGATTCCCCGCCTCAGATTCCCCGCCTCAGATTCCCCGCCTCAGATTCCCCACCTCAGATTCCCCGCCTCAGATTCCCTGCCTCAGTTTCCCTGCCTCAGATTCCCTGCCTCAGATTCCCTTCATCTGATTCCCTTCATCTGATTCCCTGCCTCTGATTCCCTGCCTCTGATTCCCCACCTCTGATTCCCCGCCTCAGATTCCCTGGCTCTGATTCTCTGGCTCAGATTCCCTGGCTCTGATTCCCTGCCTCTGATTCCCTGCATCTGATTCCAGGCCTCTTATTCCCCACCTCTGATTCCCCGCCTCTGATTGCCTGCCACTGATTGCCCACCTCTGATTCCCCACCTCTGATTCCCCGCCTCTGATTCCCCACCTCTGTCTGTATGCCTCTCTTTCGCCTCCGCTTTTTCCCCTACACTCTTTCCGCACCTCTCTTTCCCTCCCTCAATTTCAACAACTCTGTTTGATCTGTTCTGTGTACCTCATTTTCAACACACAAGTTCCAACCACTATGTTTCACCCATCTCTTTCCACGCCTCTATTTATCCGCCTATGTTTACCCGCCTCTGTTTACCCACCTGTTTCACCGCCTCTGATTCCCCGCCTCTGATTCCCCACCTCTGTCTGTATGCCTCTCTTTCGCCTCCGCTTTTTCCCCTACACTCTTTCCGCACCTCTCTTTCCCTCCCTCAATTTCAACAACACTGTTTGATCTGTTTTGTGTACCTCATTTTAAACACACAAGTTCCAACCACTATGTTTTGCCCGCCTCTTTCCCCGCCTCTATTTATCCAACTATGTTTACCTGCCACTGTTTACCCGCCTGTTTCCCCGCCTCTGATTCCCCACCTTTCATTCCCCGCATCTCTTTCCCTGCCTCTATTTCCGCACCTCTTTCTCTGCCTCTCTTTCCCCACATCACTTTTCCTCCAGCTGATTCCCCGCCTCTGATTCCCCGCCTCTGATTCCCTGCCTCTGATTCCCCGCCTCTGATTCTCTGCCTCAGATTCCCTGCCTCAGATGCCCTGCCTCACATTAGCTGCCTCTGATTCCCCGACTCTGATTCCCCGCCTCTTATTCCCCGCCTCTGATTCCCCGCCTCTGATTCCCCGCCTCTGATTCCCTGCCTCTGTTTCCCCACCTCTGATTCCCCTCCTCTGATTCCCCGCCTCAGATTCCCTGCCTCTGATTCCCTGCCTCTGATTCCGCGCCTCTGATTCCACGCCTCTCTTTCCGTATCTCTGATTCCCCGCCTCTAATTCCCTGCCTCTGATACCCTGCCTCTCTTTGCCTTCCTCAATTTTGGTGCCTCTTTCTCTGCATCTAGTTTCCCACATCTCATTTGCCCCCTCTGATAACCCACCTCTGATTCCATGCCTCTGATTCCCTGCCTCTGATTCCCCTCCTCAGATTCCCTGCCTCAGTTTCCCTGCATCAGGTTCCCCGCCTGAGATTCCCCGCCTGAGATTCCCCGCCTGAGATTCCCCGCCTGAGATTCCCACCTCAGATTCCCCGCCTCAGATTCCCCGCCTCAGATTCCCCGCCTCACATTCCCCACCTCAGATTCCCCGCCTCAGATTCCCCGCCTCAGATTCCCCGCCTCAGATTCCCTGCCTCTGATTGCCTGCCTCTGATTCCCTGCCTCTGATTCCCTGCCTCTGATTCCATGCCGCTGATTCCCTGCCTCTGATTCCCTGCCTCTGAATCCCTGCCTCTGATTCCGCGCCTCTGATTCCACGCCTCTCTTTCCGTATCTCTGATTCCCCGCCTCTGATTCCCTGCCTCTGATACCCTGCCTCTCTTTGCCTGCCTCTATTTCGGTGCCTCTTTCTCTGCATCTAGTTTCCCACATCTCATTTGCCCCCTCTGATAACCCGCCTCTGATTCCATGCCTCTGATTCCCCGCCTCTGATTCCCCGCCTCTGATTCCCCGCCTCTGATTCCCCGCCTCTGATTCCCTGCCTCATATTCCCTGCCTCAGATTCCCTGCCTCAGATTCCCTGCATCTGATTCCCCGCCCTGATTCCCCGCCTCTTATTCCCCGCCTCTGATTCCCCACCTCTGATTCCCTGCCTCTGTTTCCCCGCCTCTGATTCCCCGCCTCTGATTCCCCGCCTCAGATTCCCCGCCTCTGATTCCCCGCCTCAGATTCCCCGGCTCTGATTCCCTGCCTGAGATTCCCTGCCTCAGATTCCCTGCCTATGATTCCCTGCCTCTGAGTCCCCGCGTCAGATTCCCCGGCTCTGATTCCCTGCCTGAGATTCCCTGCATCAGATTCCCCGCCTCAGATTCCCTGCCTCAGATTCCCCACCTCAGATTCCCTGCCTCAGGTTCCCTGCCTCTCTTTGCCTGCCTCTATTTCCGTGCCTCTTTCTCTGCATCTAGTGTCCCACATCTCATTTGCCCCCTCTGATAACCCGCCTCTGATTCCATGCCTCTGATTCCCCGCCTCTGATTCCCCACCTCTGATTCCCCGCCTCTGATTCCCTGCCTCAGATTCCCTGCCTCAGATTCCTTGCCTCAGATTCCCTGCCTCTGTTTCCCCGCCTCTGATTCCCCACGTCTGATTCCCCGCCTCAGATTCACCGGCTCTGATTCCCTGCCTGAGATTCCATGCCTCAGATTCCCCGCCTCAGATTCCCTGCCTCAGATTCCCCGCCTCAGATTCCCCGCCTCAGATTCCCCGCCTCAGATTCCCCGCCTCAGATTCCCCGCCTCAGATTCCCCGCCTCAGATTCCCCACCTCAGATTCCCCGCCTCAGATTCCCTGCCTCAGTTTCCCTGCCTCAGATTCCCTGCCTCAGATTCCCTTCATCTGATTCCCTTCATCTGATTCCCTGCCTCTGATTCCCTGCCTCTGATTCCCCACCTCTGATTCCCCGCCTCAGATTCCCTGGCTCTGATTCTCTGGCTCAGATTCCCTGGCTCTGATTCCCTGCCTCTGATTCCCTGCATCTGATTCCAGGCCTCTTATTCCCCACCTCTGATTCCCCGCCTCTGATTGCCTGCCACTGATTGCCCACCTCTGATTCCCCACCTCTGATTCCCCGCCTCTGATTCCCCACCTCTGTCTGTATGCCTCTCTTTCGCCTCCGCTTTTTCCCCTACACTCTTTCCGCACCTCTCTTTCCCTCCCTCAATTTCAACAACTCTGTTTGATCTGTTCTGTGTACCTCATTTTCAACACACAAGTTCCAACCACTATGTTTCACCCATCTCTTTCCACGCCTCTATTTATCCGCCTATGTTTACCCGCCTCTGTTTACCCACCTGTTTCACCGCCTCTGATTCCCCGCCTCTGATTCCCCACCTCTGTCTCTACGCCTCTCTTTCGCCTCCACTCTTTCCCCTCCACTCATTCCGTGCCTGTCTTTCCCTCCCTCAATTTCAACAACACTGTTTGATCTGTTTTGTGTACCTCATTTTAAACACACAAGTTCCAACCACTATGTTTTGCCCGCCTCTTTCCCCGCCTCTATTTATCCAACTATGTTTACCTGCCACTGTTTACCCGCCTGTTTCCCCGCCTCTGATTCCCCACCTTTCATTCCCCGCATCTCTTTCCCTGCCTCTATTTCCGCACCTCTTTCTCTGCCTCTCTTTCCCCACATCACTTTTCCTCCAGCTGATTCCCCGCCTCTGATTCCCCGCCTCTGATTCCCTGCCTCTGATTCCCCGCCTCTGATTCTCTGCCTCAGATTCCCTGCCTCAGATGCCCTGCCTCACATTAGCTGCCTCTGATTCCCCGACTCTGATTCCCCGCCTCTTATTCCCCGCCTCTGATTCCCCGCCTCTGATTCCCCGCCTCTGATTCCCTGCCTCTGTTTCCCCACCTCTGATTCCCCTCCTCTGATTCCCCGCCTCAGATTCCCTGCCTCTGATTCCCTGCCTCTGATTCCGCGCCTCTGATTCCACGCCTCTCTTTCCGTATCTCTGATTCCCCGCCTCTAATTCCCTGCCTCTGATACCCTGCCTCTCTTTGCCTTCCTCAATTTTGGTGCCTCTTTCTCTGCATCTAGTTTCCCACATCTCATTTGCCCCCTCTGATAACCCACCTCTGATTCCATGCCTCTGATTCCCTGCCTCTGATTCCCCGCCTCTGATTCCCTGCCTCAGATTCCCTGCCTCAGATTCCCTGCCTCAGATTCCCTGCCTCAGATTCCCCGCCTCTGAATCCCCGCCTCTTATTCCCCGCCTCTGATTCCCCGCCTCTGATTCCCCGCATCTGATTCCCTGCCTCAGATTCCCCGGGCCTGATTCCCTGCATTAGATGCCCTGTCTCAGATTCCCTGCCTCTTATTCCCCGCCTCTGATTCCCTGCCTCTGATTCCCCGCCTCTGATTCCTGCCTCAGATTCCCTGCCTCAGATTCCCTGCCTCAGATTCCCTGCCTCTGATTCCCTGCCTTTGATTCCCCGCCTCTTATTCCCCGCCTCTGATTCCCAGCCTCTGATTCCCCGCCTCTGATTCCCTGCCTCTGTTTCCCTGCCTCTGATTCCACGCCTCTAATTCCCCGCCTCAGATTCCCCGCCTCAGATTCCCTGCCTGAGATTCCCCGCCTGAGATTCCCCGCCTGAGATACCCCGCCTCAGATTCCCCGCCTCAGATTCCCCGCCTCAGATTCCCCGCCTCAGATTCCCCGCCTCAGATTCCCCGCCTCAGATTCCCCGCCTCATATTCCCCGCCTCTGATTGCCTGCCACTGATTGCCCACCTCTGATTCCCCACCTCTGATTCCCCGCCTCTGATTCCCCACCTCTGTCTGTATGCCTCTCTTTCGCCTCCGCTTTTTCCCCTACACTCTTTCCGCGCCTCTCTTTCCCTCCCTCAATTTCAACAACTCTGTTTGATCTGTTCTGTGTACCTCATTTTCAACACACAAGTTCCAACCACTATGTTTCACCCATCTCTTTCCACGCCTCTATTTATCCGCCTATGTTTACCCGCCTCTGTTTACCCACCTGTTTCACCGCCTCTGATACCCCGCCTCTGATTCCCCACCTCTGTCTCTACGCCTCTCTTTCGCCTCCACTCTTTCCCCTCCACTCATTCCGTGCCTGTCTTTCCCTCCCTCAATTTCAACAACACTGTTTGATCTGTTTTGTGTACCTCATTTTAAACACACAAGTTCCAACCACTATGTTTTGCCCGCATCTTTCCCCGCCTCTATTTATCCAACTATGTTTACCTGCCACTGTTTACCCACCTGTTTCCCCGCCTCTGATTCCCCACCTTTCATTCCCCGCATCTCTTTCCCTGCCTCTATTTCCGCACCTCTTTCTCTGCCTCTCTTTCCCCACATCACTTTTCCTCCAGCTGATTCCCCGCCTCTGATTCCCCGCCTCTGATTCCCTGCCTCTGATTCCCCGCCTCTGATTCTCTGCCTCAGATTCCCTGCCTCAGATGCCCTGCCTCACATTAGCTGCCTCTGATTCCCCGACACTGATTCCCCGCCTCTTATTCCCCGCCTCTGATTCCCCGCCTCTGATTCCCCGCCTCTGATTCCCTGCCTCTGTTTCCCCACCTCTGATTCCCCTCCTCTGATTCCCCGCCTCAGATTCCCTGCCTCTGATTCCCTGCCTCTGATTCCGCGCCTCTGATTCCACGCCTCTCTTTCCGTATCTCTGATTCCCCGCCTCTAATTCCCTGCCTCTGATACCCTGCCTCTCTTTGCCTTCCTCAATTTCGGTGCCTCTTTCTCTGCATCTAGTTTCCCACATCTCATTTGCCCCCTCTGATAACCCGCCTCTGATTTCATGCCTCTGATTCCCTGCCTCTGATTCCCCGCCTCTGATTCCCTGCCTCAGATTCCCTGCCTCAGATTCCCTGCCTCAGATTCCCTGCCTCAGATACCCCGCCTCTGAATCCCCGCCTCTTATTCCCCGCCTCTGATTCCACGCCTCTGATTCCCCGCATCTGATTCCCTGCCTCAGATTCCCCGGGCCTGATTCCCTGCATTAGATGCCCTGCCTCAGATTCCCTGCCTCTGATTCCCCGCCTCTGATTCCCTGCCTCCGATTCCCCGCCTCTGATTCCTGCCTCAGATTCCCTGCCTCAGATTCCCTGCCTCAGATTCCCTGCCTCTGATTCCCTGCCTTTGATTCCCCGCCTCTTATTCCCCGCCTCTGATTCCCAGCCTCTGATTCCCCGCCTCTGATTCCCTGCCTCTGTTTCCCTGCCTCAGATTCCCTGCCTCAGATTCCCTTCATCTGATTCCCTTCATCTGATTCCCTGCCTCTGATTCCCTGCCTCTGATTCCCCACCTCTGATTCCCCGCCTCAGATTCCCTGGCTCTGATTCTCTGGCTCAGATTCCCTGGCTCTGATTCCCTGCCTCTGATTCCCTGCATCTGATTCCAGGCCTCTTATTCCCCACCTCTGATTCCCCGCCTCTGATTGCCTGCCACTGATTGCCCACCTCTGATTCCCCACCTCTGATTCCCCGCCTCTGATTCCCCACCTCTGTCTGTATGCCTCTCTTTCGCCTCCGCTTTTTCCCCTACACTCTTTCCGCGCCTCTCTTTCCCTCCCTCAATTTCAACAACTCTGTTTGATCTGTTCTGTGTACCTCATTTTCAACACACAAGTTCCAACCACTATGTTTCACCCATCTCTTTCCACGCCTCTATTTATCCGCCTATGTTTACCCGCCTCTGTTTACCCACCTGTTTCACCGCCTCTGATTCCCCGCCTCTGATTCCCCACCTCTGTCTCTACGCCTCTCTTTCGCCTCCACTCTTTCCCCTCCACTCATTCCGTGCCTGTCTTTCCCTCCCTCAATTTCAACAACACTGTTTGATCTGTTTTGTGTACCTCATTTTAAACACACAAGTTCCAACCACTATGTTTTGCCCGCCTCTTTCCCCGCCTCTATTTATCCAACTATGTTTACCTGCCACTGTTTACCCGCCTGTTTCCCCGCCTCTGATTCCCCACCTTTCATTCCCCGCATCTCTTTCCCTGCCTCTATTTCCGCACCTCTTTCTCTGCCTCTCTTTCCCCACATCACTTTTCCTCCAGCTGATTCCCCGCCTCTGATTCCCCACCTCTGTCTCTACGCCTCTCTTTCGCCTCCACTCTTTCCCCTCCACTCATTCCGTGCCTGTCTTTCCCTCCCTCAATTTCAACAACACTGTTTGATCTGTTTTGTGTACCTCATTTTAAACACACAAGTTCCAACCACTATGTTTTGCCCGCCTCTTTCCCCGCCTCTATTTATCCAACTATGTTTACCTGCCACTGTTTACCCGCCTGTTTCCCCGCCTCTGATTCCCCACCTTTCATTCCCCGCATCTCTTTCCCTGCCTCTATTTCCGCACCTCTTTCTCTGCCTCTCTTTCCCCACATCACTTTTCCTCCAGCTGATTCCCCGCCTCTGATTCCCCGCCTCTGATTCCCTGCCTCTGATTCCCCGCCTCTGATTCCCCGCCTCAGATTCCCCGCCTCAGATTCCCCGCCTCAGATTCCCCGCCTCAGATTCCACGCCTCAGATTCCCCGCCTCAGATTTCCCGCCTCAGATTCCCCGCCTCAGATTCCCCGCCTCAGATTCCCCGCCTCAGATTCCCCGCCTCTGATTCCCCGCCTCTGATTCCCTGCCTCTGATTCCCTGCCTCTGATTCCCTGCCTCTGATTCCCTGCCTCTGATTCCCTGCCTCTGATTCCCTGCCTCTGATTCCGCGCCTCTGATTCCACGCCTCCTTTTCCGTATCTCTGATTCCCCGCCTCTAATTCCCTGCCTATGATACCCTGCCTCTCTTTGCCTGCCTCTATTTCGGTGCCTCTTTCTCTGCATCTAGTTTCCCACATCTCATTTGCCCCCTCTGATAACCCGCCTCTGATTCCATGCCTCTGATTCCACGCCTCTGATTCCCCGCCTCTGATTCCCCGCCTGAGATTCCCTGCCTCAGATTCCCTGCCTATGATTCCCTGCCTCTGAGTCCCCGCGTCAGATTCCCCGCCTGAGATTCCCCGCCTCAGATTCCCCGCCTCAGATTCCCCGCCTCAGATTCCCCGCCTCAGATTCCCCGCCTCAGATTCCCCGCCTCAGATTCCCCGCCTCAGATTCCCCGCCTCTGATTGCCTGCCACTGATTGCCCACCTCTGATTCCCCACCTCTGATTCCCCGCCTCTGATTCCCCACCTCTGTCTGTATGCCTCTCTTTCGCCTCCGCTTTTTCCCCTACACTCTTTCCGCGCCTCTCTTTCCCTCCCTCAATTTCAACAACTCTGTTTGATCTGTTCTGTGTACCTCATTTTCAACACACAAGTTCCAACCACTATGTTTCACCCATCTCTTTCCACGCCTCTATTTATCCGCCTATGTTTACCCGCCTCTGTTTACCCACCTGTTTCACCGCCTCTGATTCCCCGCCTCTGATTCCCCACCTCTGTCTCTACGCCTCTCTTTCGCCTCCACTCTTTCCCCTCCACTCATTCCGTGCCTGTCTTTCCCTCCCTCAATTTCAACAACACTGTTTGATCTGTTTTGTGTACCTCATTTTAAACACACAAGTTCCAACCACTATGTTTTGCCCGCCTCTTTCCCCGCCTCTATTTATCCAACTATGTTTACCTGCCACTGTTTACCCGCCTGTTTCCCCGCCTCTGATTCCCCACCTTTCATTCCCCGCATCTCTTTCCCTGCCTCTATTTCCGCACCTCTTTCTCTGCCTCTCTTTCCCCACATCACTTTTCCTCCAGCTGATTCCCCGCCTCTGATTCCCCGCCTCTGATTCCCTGCCTCTGATTCCCCGCCTCTGATTCTCTGCCTCAGATTCCCTGCCTCAGATGCCCTGCCTCACATTAGCTGCCTCTGATTCCCCGACTCTGATTCCCCGCCTCTTATTCCCCGCCTCTGATTCCCCGCCTCTGATTCCCCGCCTCTGATTCCCTGCCTCTGTTTCCCCACCTCTGATTCCCCTCCTCTGATTCCCCGCCTCAGATTCCCTGCCTCTGATTCCCTGCCTCTGATTCCGCGCCTCTGATTCCACGCCTCTCTTTCCGTATCTCTGATTCCCCGCCTCTAATTCCCTGCCTCTGATACCCTGCCTCTCTTTGCCTTCCTCAATTTTGGTGCCTCTTTCTCTGCATCTAGTTTCCCACATCTCATTTGCCCCCTCTGATAACCCACCTCTGATTCCATGCCTCTGATTCCCTGCCTCTGATTCCCCGCCTCTGATTCCCTGCCTCAGATTCCCTGCCTCAGATTCCCTGCCTCAGATTCCCCGCCTCTGAATGCCCGCCTCTTATTCCCCGCCTCTGATTCCCCGCCTCTGATTCCCCGCATCTGATTCCCTGCCTCAGATTCCCCGGGCCTGATTCCCTGCATTAGATGCCCTGTCTCAGATTCCCTGCCTCTTATTCCCCGCCTCTGATTCCCTGCCTCTGATTCCCCGCCTCTGATTCCTGCCTCAGATTCCCTGCCTCAGATTCCCTGCCTCAGATTCCCTGCCTCTGATTCCCTGCCTTTGATTCCCCGCCTCTTATTCCCCGCCTCTGATTCCCAGCCTCTGATTCCCCGCCTCTGATTCCCCGCCTCTGTTTCCCTGCCTCTGATTCCACGCCTCTAATTCCCCGCCTCAGATTCCCCGCCTCAGATTCCCTGCCTGAGATTCCCCGCCTGAGATTCCCCGCCTCAGATTCCCCGCCTCAGATTCCCCGCCTCAGATTCCCCGCCTCAGATTCCCCGCCTCAGATTCCCCGCCTCAGATTCCCCGCCTCAGATTCCCCGCCTCAGATTCCCCGCCTCTGATTGCCTGCCACTGATTGCCCACCTCTGATTCCCCACCTCTGATTCCCCGCCTCTGATTCCCCACCTCTGTCTGTATGCCTCTCTTTCGCCTCCGCTTTTTCCCCTACACTCTTTCCGCGCCTCTCTTTCCCTCCCTCAATTTCAACAACTCTGTTTGATCTGTTCTGTGTACCTCATTTTCAACACACAAGTTCCAACCACTATGTTTCACCCATCTCTTTCCACGCCTCTATTTATCCGCCTATGTTTACCCGCCTCTGTTTACCCACCTGTTTCACCGCCTCTGATTCCCCGCCTCTGATTCCCCACCTCTGTCTCTACGCCTCTCTTTCGCCTCCACTCTTTCCCCTCCACTCATTCCGTGCCTGTCTTTCCCTCCCTCAATTTCAACAACACTGTTTGATCTGTTTTGTGTACCTCATTTTAAACACACAAGTTCCAACCACTATGTTTTGCCCGCCTCTTTCCCCGCCTCTATTTATCCAACTATGTTTACCTGCCACTGTTTACCCACCTGTTTCCCCGCCTCTGATTCCCCACCTTTCATTCCCCGCATCTCTTTCCCTGCCTCTATTTCCGCACCTCTTTCTCTGCCTCTCTTTCCCCACATCACTTTTCCTCCAGCTGATTCCCCGCCTCTGATTCCCCGCCTCTGATTCCCTGCCTCTGATTCCCCGCCTCTGATTCTCTGCCTCAGATTCCCTGCCTCAGATGCCCTGCCTCACATTAGCTGCCTCTGATTCCCCGACACTGATTCCCCGCCTCTTATTCCCCGCCTCTGATTCCCCGCCTCTGATTCCCCGCCTCTGATTCCCTGCCTCTGTTTCCCCACCTCTGATTCCCCTCCTCTGATTCCCCGCCTCAGATTCCCTGCCTCTGATTCCCTGCCTCTGATTCCACGCCTCTGATTCCACGCCTCTCTTTCCGTATCTCTGATTCCCCGCCTCTAATTCCCTGCCTCTGATACCCTGCCTCTCTTTGCCTTCCTCAATTTCGGTGCCTCTTTCTCTGCATCTAGTTTCCCACATCTCATTTGCCCCCTCTGATAACCCGCCTCTGATTCCATGCCTCTGATTCCCTGCCTCTGATTCCCCGCCTCTGATTCCCTGCCTCAGATTCCCTGCCTCAGATTCCCTGCCTCAGATTCCCTGCCTCAGATACCCCGCCTCTGAATCCCCGCCTCTTATTCCCCGCCTCTGATTCCACGCCTCTGATTCCCCGCATCTGATTCCCTGCCTCAGATTCCCCGGGCCTGATTCCCTGCATTAGATGCCCTGCCTCAGATTCCCTGCCTCTGATTCCCCGCCTCTGATTCCCTGCCTCCGATTCCCCGCCTCTGATTCCTGCCTCAGATTCCCTGCCTCAGATTCCCTGCCTCAGATTCCCTGCCTCTGATTCCCTGCCTTTGATTCCCCGCCTCTTATTCCCCGCCTCTGATTCCCAGCCTCTGATTCCCCGCCTCTGATTCCCTGCCTCTGTTTCCCCGCCTCTGATTCCACGCCTCTGATTCCCCGCCTCAGATTCCCCGCCTCAGATTCCCTGCCTCAGATTCCCCGCCTGAGATTCCCCGCCTCAGATTCCCCGCCTCAGATTCACCGCCTCAGATTCCCCGCCTCAGATTCCCCGCCTCAGATTCCCCGCCTCAGATTCCCCGCCTCAGATTCCCCGCCTCAGATTCCCCGCCTCAGATTCCCCGCCTCAGATTCTCCGCCTCAGATTACCCGCCTCAGATTCCCCTTCTCAGATTCCCCGCCTCAGATTCCCCGCCTCAGATTCCCTGCCTCAGATTCCCCGCCTCAGATTCCCTGCCTCTGATTCCCTGCCTCTGATTCCCTGCCTCTGATTCCCTGCCTCTGATTCCCTGCCTCTGATTCCCTGCCTCTGATTCCGCGCCTCTGATTCCACTCCTCTCTTTCCGTATCTCTGATTCCCCGCCTCTGATTCCCTGCCTCTGATACCCCGCCTCTCTTTGCCTGCCTCTATTTCGGTGCCTCTTTCTTTGCATCTAGTTTCCCACATCTCATTTGCCCCCTCTGATAACCCGCCTCTGATTCCATGCCTCTGACTCCCCGCCTCTGATTCCCCGCCTCTGATTCCCCGCCTCTGATTCCCCGCCTCTGATTCCCTCCCTCAGATTCCCTGCCTCAGATTCCCTGCCTCAGATTCCCTGCATCTGATTCCCCGCCTCTGATTCCCCGCCTCTTATTCCCCGCCTCTGATTCCCCGCCTCTGATTACCTGCTTCTGATTCCCTGCCTCTGTTTCCCCGCCTCTGATTCCCCGCCTCTGATTCCCCGGCTCTGATTCCCTGCCTGAGATTCCCTGCCTCAGATTCCCTGCCTATGATTCCCTGCCTCTGAGTCCCCGCGTCAGATTCCCCGGCTCTGATTCCCTGCCTGAGATTCCCTGCCTCAGATTCCCCGCCTCAGATTCCCTGCCTCAGATTCCCCGCCTCATATTCCCTGCCTCAGATACCCTGCCTCCCTTTGACTGCCTCTATTTCCGTGCCTCTTTCTCTGCATCTAGTTTCCCACATCTCATTTGCCCCCTCTGATTCCCCACCTCTGATTCCCTGCCTCTGATTTTCTGCCTCTGTTTCCCCGCCTCTGATTCCCCGCCTCTGATTCCCCGCCTCAGATTCCCCGGCTCTGATTCCCTGCCTGAGATTCCCTGCCTGAGATTCTCTGCCTATGATTCCCTGCCTCTGAGTCCCCGCGTCAGATTCCCCGGCTCTGATTCCCTGCCTGAGATTCCCTGCCTCAGATTCCCCGCCTCAGATTCCCTGCCTCAGATTCCCTGCCTCAGATTCCCTGCCTCAGATTCCCTTCATCTGATTCCCTTCATCTGATTCCCTGCCTCTGATTCCCTGCCTCTGATTCCCCACCTCTGATTCCCCGCCTCAGATTCCCTGGCTCTGATTCTCTGGCTCAGATTCCCTGGCTCTGATTCCCTGCCTCTGATTCCCTGCATCTGATTCCAGGCCTCTTATTCCCCACCTCTGATTCCCCGCCTCTGATTGCCTGCCACTGATTGCCCACCTCTGATTCCCCACCTCTGATTCCCCGCCTCTGATTCCCCACCTCTGTCTGTATGCCTCTCTTTCGCCTCCGCTTTTTCCCCTACACTCTTTCCGCGCCTCTCTTTCCCTCCCTCAATTTCAACAACTCTGTTTGATCTGTTCTGTGTACCTCATTTTCAACACACAAGTTCCAACCACTATGTTTCACCCATCTCTTTCCACGCCTCTATTTATCCGCCTATGTTTACCCGCCTCTGTTTACCCACCTGTTTCACCGCCTCTGATTCCCCGCCTCTGATTCCCCACCTCTGTCTCTACGCCTCTCTTTCGCCTCCACTCTTTCCCCTCCACTCATTCCGTGCCTGTCTTTCCCTCCCTCAATTTCAACAACACTGTTTGATCTGTTTTGTGTACCTCATTTTAAACACACAAGTTCCAACCACTATGTTTTGCCCGCCTCTTTCCCCGCCTCTATTTATCCAACTATGTTTACCTGCCACTGTTTACCCGCCTGTTTCCCCGCCTCTGATTCCCCACCTTTCATTCCCCGCATCTCTTTCCCTGCCTCTATTTCCGCACCTCTTTCTCTGCCTCTCTTTCCCCACATCACTTTTCCTCCAGCTGATTCCCCGCCTCTGATTCCCCGCCTCTGATTCCCTGCCTCTGATTCCACGCCTCTGATTCTCTGCCTCAGATTCCCTGCCTCAGATGCCCTGCCTCACATTAGCTGCCTCTGATTCCCCGACTCTGATTCCCCACCTCTTATTCCCCGCCTCTGATTCCCCGCCTCTGATTCCCCGCCTCTGATTCCCTGCCTCTGTTTCCCCACCTCTGATTCCCCTCCTCTGATTCCCCGCCTCAGATTCCCTGCCTCTGATTCCCTGCCTCTGATTCCCTGCCTCTGATTCCGCGCCTCTGATTCTCTGCCTCTGGTACCCTGCCTCTCTTTGCCTGCCTCTATTTTGGTGCCTATTTCTCTGCATCTAGTTTCCCACATCTCATTTGCCCCTCTGATAAACCGCCTCTGATTCCATGCCTCTGATTCCCCGCCTCAGATTCCCCGGCTCTGATTCCCTGCCTGAGATTCCCTGCCTCAGATTCCCTGCCTATTATTCCCTGCCTCTGAGTCCCCGCGTCAGATTCCCCGGCTCTGATTCCCTGCCTGAGATTCCCTGCCTCAGAATCCCCGCCTCAGATTCCCTGCCTCAGATTTCCCGCCTCAGATTCCCCGCCTCAGATTCCCCGCCTCAGATTCCCCACCTCAGATTCCCCGCCTCAGATTCCCTGCCTCTGATTGCCTGCCTCTGATTTCCTGCCTCTGATTCCCTGCCTCTAAATCCCTGCCTCTGATTCACTGCCTCTGATTCCGCGCCTCTGATTCCCCGCCTCTTTTTCCGTGTCTCTGATTCCCCGCCTCAGATTCCCTGCCTCACATACCCTGCCTCTCTTTGCCTGCCTCTATTTCCGTGCCTCTTTCTCTGCATCTAGTTTCCCACGTCTCATTTGCCCTCTCTGATAACCCGCCTCTGATTCCATGCCTCTGATTCCCCGTTTCTGATTCCCCGCCTCTGATTCCCCGCCTCTGATTCGCTGCCTCAGAATCCCTGCCTCAGATTCCTTGCCTCAGATACCCCGCCTCTGAATCCCCGCCTCTTATTCCCCGCCTCTGATTCCACGCCTCTGATTCCCCGCATCTGATTCCCTGCCTCAGATTCCCCGGGCCTGATTCCCTGCATTAGATGCCCTGCCTCAGATTCCCTGCCTCTGATTCCCCGCCTCTGATTCCCTGCCTCCGATTCCCCGCCTCTGATTCCTGCCTCAGATTCCCTGCCTCAGATTCCCTGCCTCAGATTCCCTGCCTCTGATTCCCTGCCTTTGATTCCCCGCCTCTTATTCCCCGCCTCTGATTCCCAGCCTCTGATTCCCCGCCTCTGATTCCCTGCCTCTGTTTCCCCGCCTCTGATTCCACGCCTCTGATTCCCCGCCTCAGATTCCCCGCCTCAGATTCCCTGCCTCAGATTCCCCGCCTGAGATTCCCCGCCTCAGATTCCCCGCCTCAGATTCACCGCCTCAGATTCCCCGCCTCAGATTCCCCGCCTCAGATTCCCCGCCTCAGATTCCCCGCCTCAGATTCCCCGCCTCAGATTCCCCGCCTCAGATTCCCCGCCTCAGATTCTCCGCCTCAGATTACCCGCCTCAGATTCCCCTTCTCAGATTCCCCGCCTCAGATTCCCCGCCTCAGATTCCCTGCCTCAGATTCCCCGCCTCAGATTCCCTGCCTCTGATTCCCTGCCTCTGATTCCCTGCCTCTGATTCCCTGCCTCTGATTCCCTGCCTCTGATTCCCTGCCTCTGATTCCGCGCCTCTGATTCCACTCCTCTCTTTCCGTATCTCTGATTCCCCGCCTCTGATTCCCTGCCTCTGATACCCCGCCTCTCTTTGCCTGCCTCTATTTCGGTGCCTCTTTCTTTGCATCTAGTTTCCCACATCTCATTTGCCCCCTCTGATAATCCGCCTCTGATTCCATGCCTCTGACTCCCCGCCTCTGATTCCCCGCCTCTGATTCCCCGCCTCTGATTCCCCGCCTCTGATTCCCTCCCTCAGATTCCCTGCCTCAGATTCCCTGCCTCAGATTCCCTGCATCTGATTCCCCGCCTCTGATTCCCCGCCTCTTATTCCCCGCCTCTGATTCCCCGCCTCTGATTACCTGCTTCTGATTCCCAGCCTCTGTTTCCCCGCCTCTGATTCCCCGCCTCTGATTCCCCGGCTCTGATTCCCTGCCTGAGATTCCCTGCCTCAGATTCCCTGCCTATGATTCCCTGCCTCTGAGTCCCCGCGTCAGATTCCCCGGCTCTGATTCCCTGCCTGAGATTCCCTGCCTCAGATTCCCCGCCTCAGATTCCCTGCCTCAGATTCCCCGCCTCATATTCCCTGCCTCAGATACCCTGCCTCCCTTTGACTGCCTCTATTTCCGTGCCTCTTTCTCTGCATCTAGTTTCCCACATCTCATTTGCCCCCTCTGATTCCCCACCTCTGATTCCCTGCCTCTGATTTTCTGCCTCTGTTTCCCCGCCTCTGATTCCCCGGCTCTGATTCCCTGCCTGAGATTCCCTGCCTGAGATTCTCTGCCTATGATTCCCTGCCTCTGAGTCCCCGCGTCAGATTCCCCGGCTCTGATTCCCTGCCTGAGATTCCCTGCCTCAGATTCCCCGCCTCAGATTCCCTGCCTCAGATTCCCTGCCTCAGATTCCCTGCCTCAGATTCCCTTCATCTGATTCCCTTCATCTGATTCCCTGCCTCTGATTCCCTGCCTCTGATTCCCCACCTCTGATTCCCCGCCTCAGATTCCCTGGCTCTGATTCTCTGGCTCAGATTCCCTGGCTCTGATTCCCTGCCTCTGATTCCCTGCATCTGATTCCAGGCCTCTTATTCCCCACCTCTGATTCCCCGCCTCTGATTGCCTGCCACTGATTGCCCACCTCTGATTCCCCACCTCTGATTCCCCGCCTCTGATTCCCCACCTCTGTCTGTATGCCTCTCTTTCGCCTCCGCTTTTTCCCCTACACTCTTTCCGCGCCTCTCTTTCCCTCCCTCAATTTCAACAACTCTGTTTGATCTGTTCTGTGTACCTCATTTTCAACACACAAGTTCCAACCACTATGTTTCACCCATCTCTTTCCACGCCTCTATTTATCCGCCTATGTTTACCCGCCTCTGTTTACCCACCTGTTTCACCGCCTCTGATTCCCCGCCTCTGATTCCCCACCTCTGTCTCTACGCCTCTCTTTCGCCTCCACTCTTTCCCCTCCACTCATTCCGTGCCTGTCTTTCCCTCCCTCAATTTCAACAACACTGTTTGATCTGTTTTGTGTACCTCATTTTAAACACACAAGTTCCAACCACTATGTTTTGCCCGCCTCTTTCCCCGCCTCTATTTATCCAACTATGTTTACCTGCCACTGTTTACCCGCCTGTTTCCCCGCCTCTGATTCCCCACCTTTCATTCCCCGCATCTCTTTCCCTGCCTCTATTTCCGCACCTCTTTCTCTGCCTCTCTTTCCCCACATCACTTTTCCTCCAGCTGATTCCCCGCCTCTGATTCCCCGCCTCTGATTCCCTGCCTCTGATTCCCCGCCTCTGATTCTCTGCCTCAGATTCCCTGCCTCAGATGCCCTGCCTCACATTAGCTGCCTCTGATTCCCCGACTCTGATTCCCCACCTCTTATTCCCCGCCTCTGATTCCCCGCCTCTGATTCCCCGCCTCTGATTCCCTGCCTCTGTTTCCCCACCTCTGATTCCCCTCCTCTGATTCCCCGCCTCAGATTCCCTGCCTCTGATTCCCTGCCTCTGATTCCCTGCCTCTGATTCCGCGCCTCTGATTCTCTGCCTCTGGTACCCTGCCTCTCTTTGCCTGCCTCTATTTTGGTGCCTATTTCTCTACATCTAGTTTCCCACATCTCATTTGCCCCTCTGATAAACCGCCTCTGATTCCATGCCTCTGATTCCCCGCCTCAGATTCCCCGGCTCTGATTCCCTGCCTGAGATTCCCTGCCTCAGATTCCCTGCCTATTATTCCCTGCCTCTGAGTCCCCGCGTCAGATTCCCCGGCTCTGATTCCCTGCCTGAGATTCCCTGCCTCAGAATCCCCGCCTCAGATTCCCTGCCTCTAAATCCCTGCCTCTGATTCACTGCCTCTGATTCCGCGCCTCTGATTCCCCGCCTCTTTTTCCGTGTCTCTGATTCCCCGCCTCAGATTCCCTGCCTCACATACCCTGCCTCTCTTTGCCTGCCTCTATTTCCGTGCCTCTTTCTCTGCATCTAGTTTCCCACGTCTCATTTGCCCTCTCTGATAACCCGCCTCTGATTCCATGCCTCTGATTCCCCGTTTCTGATTCCCCGCCTCTGATTCCCCGCCTCTGATTCGCTGCCTCAGAATCCCTGCCTCAGATTCCTTGCCTCAGATACCCCGCCTCTGAATCCCCGCCTCTTATTCCCCGCCTCTGATTCCACGCCTCTGATTCCCCGCATCTGATTCCCTGCCTCAGATTCCCCGGGCCTGATTCCCTGCATTAGATGCCCTGCCTCAGATTCCCTGCCTCTGATTCCCCGCCTCTGATTCCCTGCCTCCGATTCCCCGCCTCTGATTCCTGCCTCAGATTCCCTGCCTCAGATTCCCTGCCTCAGATTCCCTGCCTCTGATTCCCTGCCTTTGATTCCCCGCCTCTTATTCCCCGCCTCTGATTCCCAGCCTCTGATTCCCCGCCTCTGATTCCCTGCCTCTGTTTCCCCGCCTCTGATTCCACGCCTCTGATTCCCCGCCTCAGATTCCCCGCCTCAGATTCCCTGCCTCAGATTCCCCGCCTGAGATTCCCCGCCTCAGATTCCCCGCCTCAGATTCACCGCCTCAGATTCCCCGCCTCAGATTCCCCGCCTCAGATTCCCCGCCTCAGATTCCCCGCCTCAGATTCCCCGCCTCAGATTCCCCGCCTCAGATTCCCCGCCTCAGATTCTCCGCCTCAGATTACCCGCCTCAGATTCCCCTTCTCAGATTCCCCGCCTCAGATTCCCCGCCTCAGATTCCCTGCCTCAGATTCCCCGCCTCAGATTCCCTGCCTCTGATTCCCTGCCTCTGATTCCCTGCCTCTGATTCCCTGCCTCTGATTCCCTGCCTCTGATTCCCTGCCTCTGATTCCGCGCCTCTGATTCCACTCCTCTCTTTCCGTATCTCTGATTCCCCGCCTCTGATTCCCTGCCTCTGATACCCCGCCTCTCTTTGCCTGCCTCTATTTCGGTGCCTCTTTCTTTGCATCTAGTTTCCCACATCTCATTTGCCCCCTCTGATAATCCGCCTCTGATTCCATGCCTCTGACTCCCCGCCTCTGATTCCCCGCCTCTGATTCCCCGCCTCTGATTCCCCGCCTCTGATTCCCTCCCTCAGATTCCCTGCCTCAGATTCCCTGCCTCAGATTCCCTGCATCTGATTCCCCGCCTCTGATTCCCCGCCTCTTATTCCCCGCCTCTGATTCCCCGCCTCTGATTACCTGCTTCTGATTCCCTGCCTCTGTTTCCCCGCCTCTGATTCCCCGCCTCTGATTCCCCGGCTCTGATTCCCTGCCTGAGATTCCCTGCCTCAGATTCCCTGCCTATGATTCCCTGCCTCTGAGTCCCCGCGTCAGATTCCCCGGCTCTGATTCCCTGCCTGAGATTCCCTGCCTCAGATTCCCCGCCTCAGATTCCCTGCCTCAGATTCCCCGCCTCATATTCCCTGCCTCAGATACCCTGCCTCCCTTTGACTGCCTCTATTTCCGTGCCTCTTTCTCTGCATCTAGTTTCCCACATCTCATTTGCCCCCTCTGATTCCCCACCTCTGATTCCCTGCCTCTGATTTTCTGCCTCTGTTTCCCCGCCTCTGATTCCCCGGCTCTGATTCCCTGCCTGAGATTCCCTGCCTGAGATTCTCTGCCTATGATTCCCTGCCTCTGAGTCCCCGCGTCAGATTCCCCGGCTCTGATTCCCTGCCTGAGATTCCCTGCCTCAGATTCCCCGCCTCAGATTCCCTGCCTCAGATTCCCTGCCTCAGATTCCCTGCCTCAGATTCCCTTCATCTGATTCCCTTCATCTGATTCCCTGCCTCTGATTCCCTGCCTCTGATTCCCCACCTCTGATTCCCCGCCTCAGATTCCCTGGCTCTGATTCTCTGGCTCAGATTCCCTGGCTCTGATTCCCTGCCTCTGATTCCCTGCATCTGATTCCAGGCCTCTTATTCCCCACCTCTGATTCCCCGCCTCTGATTGCCTGCCACTGATTGCCCACCTCTGATTCCCCACCTCTGATTCCCCGCCTCTGATTCCCCACCTCTGTCTGTATGCCTCTCTTTCGCCTCCGCTTTTTCCCCTACACTCTTTCCGCGCCTCTCTTTCCCTCCCTCAATTTCAACAACTCTGTTTGATCTGTTCTGTGTACCTCATTTTCAACACACAAGTTCCAACCACTATGTTTCACCCATCTCTTTCCACGCCTCTATTTATCCGCCTATGTTTACCCGCCTCTGTTTACCCACCTGTTTCACCGCCTCTGATTCCCCGCCTCTGATTCCCCACCTCTGTCTCTACGCCTCTCTTTCGCCTCCACTCTTTCCCCTCCACTCATTCCGTGCCTGTCTTTCCCTCCCTCAATTTCAACAACACTGTTTGATCTGTTTTGTGTACCTCATTTTAAACACACAAGTTCCAACCACTATGTTTTGCCCGCCTCTTTCCCCGCCTCTATTTATCCAACTATGTTTACCTGCCACTGTTTACCCGCCTGTTTCCCCGCCTCTGATTCCCCACCTTTCATTCCCCGCATCTCTTTCCCTGCCTCTATTTCCGCACCTCTTTCTCTGCCTCTCTTTCCCCACATCACTTTTCCTCCAGCTGATTCCCCGCCTCTGATTCCCCGCCTCTGATTCCCTGCCTCTGATTCCCCGCCTCTGATTCTCTGCCTCAGATTCCCTGCCTCAGATGCCCTGCCTCACATTAGCTGCCTCTGATTCCCCGACTCTGATTCCCCACCTCTTATTCCCCGCCTCTGATTCCCCGCCTCTGATTCCCCGCCTCTGATTCCCTGCCTCTGTTTCCCCACCTCTGATTCCCCTCCTCTGATTCCCCGCCTCAGATTCCCTGCCTCTGATTCCCTGCCTCTGATTCCCTGCCTCTGATTCCGCGCCTCTGATTCTCTGCCTCTGGTACCCTGCCTCTCTTTGCCTGCCTCTATTTTGGTGCCTATTTCTCTACATCTAGTTTCCCACATCTCATTTGCCCCTCTGATAAACCGCCTCTGATTCCATGCCTCTGATTCCCCGCCTCAGATTCCCCGGCTCTGATTCCCTGCCTGAGATTCCCTGCCTCAGATTCCCTGCCTATTATTCCCTGCCTCTGAGTCCCCGCGTCAGATTCCCCGGCTCTGATTCCCTGCCTGAGATTCCCTGCCTCAGAATCCCCGCCTCAGATTCCCTGCCTCAGATTTCCCGCCTCAGATTCCCCGCCTCAGATTCCCCGCCTCAGATTCCCCACCTCAGATTCCCCGCCTCAGATTCCCTGCCTCTGATTGCCTGCCTCTGATTTCCTGCCTCTGATTCCCTGCCTCTAAATCCCTGCCTCTGATTCACTGCCTCTGATTCCGCGCCTCTGATTCCCCGCCTCTTTTTCCGTGTCTCTGATTCCCCGCCTCAGATTCCCTGCCTCACATACCCTGCCTCTCTTTGCCTGCCTCTATTTCCGTGCCTCTTTCTCTGCATCTAGTTTCCCACGTCTCATTTGCCCTCTCTGATAACCCGCCTCTGATTCCATGCCTCTGATTCCCCGTTTCTGATTCCCCGCCTCTGATTCCCCGCCTCTGATTCGCTGCCTCAGAATCCCTGCCTCAGATTCCTTGCCTCAGATTCCCTGCCTCTGATTCCCTGCCTCTGATTCCCCGCCTCTTATTCCCCGCCTCTGATACCCCGTCTCTGATTCCCCGCCTCTGATTCCCTGCCTCTGTATCCCCGCCTCTGATTCCCCGCGTCTGATTCCCCGCATCAGATTCCCCGGCTCTGATTCCCAGCCTGAGATTCCATACCTCAGATTCCCTGCCTCAGATTCCCTGCCTCAGATTCACCACCTCAGATTCCCCGCCTCAGATTCCCCGCCTCAGATTCCCCAGCTCAGATTCCCCGCCTCACATTCCCCACCTCAGATTCCCCGCCTCAGATTCCCTGCCTCAGATTCCCTGTCTCAGATTCCCTGCCTCAGATTCCCTTCATCTGATTCCCTTCATCAGATTCCCTGCCTTTGATTCCCTGCCTCTGATTCCCTGCCTCTGATTCCCCGCCTCTGATTCCCCGCCTCAGATTGCCTGCCTCAGATTGCCTGCCTCAGATTCCCTGCCTCTGATTCCCCGCCTCTAAATCCCTGCCTCTGATTGCCTGCCTCTGATTCTGCGCCTCTGATTCCCCGCCTCTCTTTCCGTGTCTCTGATTCCCCGCCTCAGATTCCCTGCCTCACATACCCTGCCTCTCTTTGCCTGCCTCTATTTCCGTGCCTCTTTCTCTGCATCTAGTTTCCCACATCTCATTTGCCCCCTCTGATAACCCGCCTCTGATTTCATGCCTCTGATTGCCCGCCTCTGATTCCCCGCCTCTGCTTCCCCGCCTCTGATTCCCTGCCTCAGAATCCCTGCCTCAGATACCTTGCCTCAGATTCCCTGCCTCTGATTCCCCGCCTCAGATTCACCGCCTCAGATTCCCCGCCTCAGATTCCCCGCCTCAGATTCCCCGCCTCAGATTCCCCGCCTCAGATTCCCCGCCTCAGATTCCCCGCCTCAGATTCCCCGCCTCAGATTCTCCGCCTCAGATTACCCGCCTCAGATTCCCCTTCTCAGATTCCCCGCCTCAGATTCCCCGCCTCAGATTCCCTGCCTCAGATTCCCCGCCTCAGATTCCCTGCCTCTGATTCCCTGCCTCTGATTCCCTGCCTCTGATTCCCTGCCTCTGATTCCCTGCCTCTGATTCCCTGCCTCTGATTCCGCGCCTCTGATTCCACTCCTCTCTTTCCGTATCTCTGATTCCCCGCCTCTGATTCCCTGCCTCTGATACCCCGCCTCTCTTTGCCTGCCTCTATTTCGGTGCCTCTTTCTTTGCATCTAGTTTCCCACATCTCATTTGGCCCCTCTGATAACCCGCCTCTGATTCCATGCCTCTGACTCCCCGCCTCTGATTCCCCGCCTCTGATTCCCCGCCTCTGATTCCCCGCCTCTGATTCCCTCCCTCAGATTCCCTGCCTCAGATTCCCTGCCTCAGATTCCCTGCATCTGATTCCCCGCCTCTGATTCCCCGCCTCTTATTCCCCGCCTCTGATTCCCCGCCTCTGATTACCTGCTTCTGATTCCCTGCCTCTGTTTCCCCGCCTCTGATTCCCCGCCTCTGATTCCCCGGCTCTGATTCCCTGCCTGAGATTCCCTGCCTCAGATTCCCTGCCTATGATTCCCTGCCTCTGAGTCCCCGCGTCAGATTCCCCGGCTCTGATTCCCTGCCTGAGATTCCCTGCCTCAGATTCCCCGCCTCAGATTCCCTGCCTCAGATTCCCCGCCTCATATTCCCTGCCTCAGATACCCTGCCTCCCTTTGACTGCCTCTATTTCCGTGCCTCTTTCTCTGCATCTAGTTTCCCACATCTCATTTGCCCCCTCTGATTCCCCACCTCTGATTCCCTGCCTCTGATTTTCTGCCTCTGTTTCCCCGCCTCTGATTCCCCGCCTCTGATTCCCCGCCTCAGATTCCCCGGCTCTGATTCCCTGCCTGAGATTCCCTGCCTGAGATTCTCTGCCTATGATTCCCTGCCTCTGAGTCCCCGCGTCAGATTCCCCGGCTCTGATTCCCTGCCTGAGATTCCCTGCCTCAGATGCCCCGCCTCAGATTCCCTGCCTCAGATTCCCTGCCTCAGATTCCCTGCCTCAGATTCCCTTCATCTGATTCCCTTCATCTGATTCCCTGCCTCTGATTCCCTGCCTCTGATTCCCCACCTCTGATTCCCCGCCTCAGATTCCCTGGCTCTGATTCTCTGGCTCAGATTCCCTGGCTCTGATTCCCTGCCTCTGATTCCCTGCATCTGATTCCAGGCCTCTTATTCCCCACCTCTGATTCCCCGCCTCTGATTGCCTGCCACTGATTGCCCACCTCTGATTCCCCACCTCTGATTCCCCGCCTCTGATTCCCCACCTCTGTCTGTATGCCTCTCTTTCGCCTCCGCTTTTTCCCCTACACTCTTTCCGCGCCTCTCTTTCCCTCCCTCAATTTCAACAACTCTGTTTGATCTGTTCTGTGTACCTCATTTTCAACACACAAGTTCCAACCACTATGTTTCACCCATCTCTTTCCACGCCTCTATTTATCCGCCTATGTTTACCCGCCTCTGTTTACCCACCTGTTTCACCGCCTCTGATTCCCCGCCTCTGATTCCCCACCTCTGTCTCTACGCCTCTCTTTCGCCTCCACTCTTTCCCCTCCACTCATTCCGTGCCTGTCTTTCCCTCCCTCAATTTCAACAACACTGTTTGATCTGTTTTGTGTACCTCATTTTAAACACACAAGTTCCAACCACTATGTTTTGCCCGCCTCTTTCCCCGCCTCTATTTATCCAACTATGTTTACCTGCCCCTGTTTACCCGCCTGTTTCCCCGCCTCTGATTCCCCACCTTTCATTCCCCGCATCTCTTTCCCTGCCTCTATTTCCGCACCTCTTTCTCTGCCTCTCTTTCCCCACATCACTTTTCCTCCAGCTGATTCCCCGCCTCTTATTCCCCGCCTCTGATACCCCGTCTCTGATTCCCCGCCTCTGATTCCCTGCCTCTGTATCCCCGCCTCTGATTCCCCGCGTCTGATTCCCCGCATCAGATTCCCCGGCTCTGATTCCCAGCCTGAGATTCCATACCTCAGATTCCCTGCCTCAGATTCCCTGCCTCAGATTCACCACCTCAGATTCCCCGCCTCAGATTCCCCGCCTCAGATTCCCCAGCTCAGATTCCCCGCCTCACATTCCCCACCTCAGATTCCCCGCCTCAGATTCCCTGCCTCAGATTCCCTGTCTCAGATTCCCTGCCTCAGATTCCCTTCATCTGATTCCCTTCATCAGATTCCCTGCCTTTGATTCCCTGCCTCTGATTCCCTGCCTCTGATTCCCCGCCTCTGATTCCCCGCCTCAGATTGCCTGCCTCAGATTGCCTGCCTCAGATTCCCTGCCTCTGATTCCCCGCCTCTAAATCCCTGCCTCTGATTGCCTGCCTCTGATTCTGCGCCTCTGATTCCCCGCCTCTCTTTCCGTGTCTCTGATTCCCCGCCTCAGATTCCCTGCCTCACATACCCTGCCTCTCTTTGCCTGCCTCTATTTCCGTGCCTCTTTCTCTGCATCTAGTTTCCCACATCTCATTTGCCCCCTCTGATAACCCGCCTCTGATTTCATGCCTCTGATTGCCCGCCTCTGATTCCCCGCCTCTGCTTCCCCGCCTCTGATTCCCTGCCTCAGAATCCCTGCCTCAGATACCTTGCCTCAGATTCCCTGCCTCTGATTCCCCGCCTCAGATTCACCGCCTCAGATTCCCCGCCTCAGATTCCCCGCCTCAGATTCCCCGCCTCAGATTCCCCGCCTCAGATTCCCCGCCTCAGATTCCCCGCCTCAGATTCCCCGCCTCAGATTCTCCGCCTCAGATTACCAGCCTCAGATTCCCCTTCTCAGATTCCCCGCCTCAGATTCCCCGCCTCAGATTCCCTGCCTCAGATTCCCCGCCTCAGATTCCCTGCCTCTGATTCCCTGCCTCTGATTCCCTGCCTCTGATTCCCTGCCTCTGATTCCCTGCCTCTGATTCCCTGCCTCTGATTCCGCGCCTCTGATTCCACTCCTCTCTTTCCGTATCTCTGATTCCCCGCCTCTGATTCCCTGCCTCTGATACCCCGCCTCTCTTTGCCTGCCTCTATTTCGGTGCCTCTTTCTTTGCATCTAGTTTCCCACATCTCATTTGCCCCCTCTGATAACCCGCCTCTGATTCCATGCCTCTGACTCCCCGCCTCTGATTCCCCGCCTCTGATTCCCCGCCTCTGATTCCCCGCCTCTGATTCCCTCCCTCAGATTCCCTGCCTCAGATTCCCTGCCTCAGATTCCCTGCATCTGATTCCCCGCCTCTGATTCCCCGCCTCTTATTCCCCGCCTCTGATTCCCCGCCTCTGATTACCTGCTTCTGATTCCCTGCCTCTGTTTCCCCGCCTCTGATTCCCCGCCTCTGATTCCCCGGCTCTGATTCCCTGCCTGAGATTCCCTGCCTCAGATTCCCTGCCTATGATTCCCTGCCTCTGAGTCCCCGCGTCAGATTCCCCGGCTCTGATTCCCTGCCTGAGATTCCCTGCCTCAGATTCCCCGCCTCAGATTCCCTGCCTCAGATTCCCCGCCTCATATTCCCTGCCTCAGATACCCTGCCTCCCTTTGACTGCCTCTATTTCCGTGCCTCTTTCTCTGCATCTAGTTTCCCACATCTCATTTGCCCCCTCTGATTCCCCACCTCTGATTCCCTGCCTCTGATTTTCTGCCTCTGTTTCCCCGCCTCTGATTCCCCGCCTCTGATTCCCCGCCTCAGATTCCCCGGCTCTGATTCCCTGCCTGAGATTCCCTGCCTGAGATTCTCTGCCTATGATTCCCTGCCTCTGAGTCCCCGCGTCAGATTCCCCGGCTCTGATTCCCTGCCTGAGATTCCCTGCCTCAGATTCCCCGCCTCAGATTCCCTGCCTCAGATTCCCTGCCTCAGATTCCCTGCCTCAGATTCCCTTCATCTGATTCCCTTCATCTGATTCCCTGCCTCTGATTCCCTGCCTCTGATTCCCCACCTCTGATTCCCCGCCTCAGATTCCCTGGCTCTGATTCTCTGGCTCAGATTCCCTGGCTCTGATTCCCTGCCTCTGATTCCCTGCATCTGATTCCAGGCCTCTTATTCCCCACCTCTGATTCCCCGCCTCTGATTGCCTGCCACTGATTGCCCACCTCTGATTCCCCACCTCTGATTCCCCGCCTCTGATTCCCCACCTCTGTCTGTATGCCTCTCTTTCGCCTCCGCTTTTTCCCCTACACTCTTTCCGCGCCTCTCTTTCCCTCCCTCAATTTCAACAACTCTGTTTGATCTGTTCTGTGTACCTCATTTTCAACACACAAGTTCCAACCACTATGTTTCACCCATCTCTTTCCACGCCTCTATTTATCCGCCTATGTTTACCCGCCTCTGTTTACCCACCTGTTTCACCGCCTCTGATTCCCCGCCTCTGATTCCCCACCTCTGTCTCTACGCCTCTCTTTCGCCTCCACTCTTTCCCCTCCACTCATTCCGTGCCTGTCTTTCCCTCCCTCAATTTCAACAACACTGTTTGATCTGTTTTGTGTACCTCATTTTAAACACACAAGTTCCAACCACTATGTTTTGCCCGCCTCTTTCCCCGCCTCTATTTATCCAACTATGTTTACCTGCCACTGTTTACCCGCCTGTTTCCCCGCCTCTGATTCCCCACCTTTCATTCCCCGCATCTCTTTCCCTGCCTCTATTTCCGCACCTCTTTCTCTGCCTCTCTTTCCCCACATCACTTTTCCTCCAGCTGATTCCCCGCCTCTGATTCCCCGCCTCTGATTCCCTGCCTCTGATTCCCCGCCTCTGATTCTCTGCCTCAGATTCCCTGCCTCAGATGCCCTGCCTCACATTAGCTGCCTCTGATTCCCCGACTCTGATTCCCCACCTATTATTCCCCGCCTCTGATTCCCCGCCTCTGATTCCCCGCCTCTGATTTCCTGCCTCTGTTTCCCCACCTCTGATTCCCCTCCTCTGATTCCCCGCCTCAGATTCCCTGCCTCTGATTCCCTGCCTCTGATTCCCTGCCTCTGATTCCGCGCCTCTGATTCTCTGCCTCTGGTACCCTGCCTCTCTTTGCCTGCCTCTATTTTGGTGCCTATTTCTCTGCATCTAGTTTCCCACATCTCATTTGCCCCTCTGATAAACCGCCTCTGATTCCATGCCTCTGATTCCCCGCCTCAGATTCCCCGGCTCTGATTCCCTGCCTGAGATTCCCTGCCTCAGATTCCCTGCCTATTATTCCCTGCCTCTGAGTCCCCGCGTCAGATTCCCCGGCTCTGATTCCCTGCCTGAGATTCCCTGCCTCAGAATCCCCGCCTCAGATTCCCTGCCTCAGATTTCCCGCCTCAGATTCCCCGCCTCAGATTCCCCGCCTCAGATTCCCCACCTCAGATTCCCCGCCTCAGATTCCCTGCCTCTGATTGCCTGCCTCTGATTTCCTGCCTCTGATTCCCTGCCTCTAAATCCCTGCCTCTGATTCACTGCCTCTGATTCCGCGCCTCTGATTCCCCGCCTCTTTTTCCGTGTCTCTGATTCCCCGCCTCAGATTCCCTGCCTCACATACCCTGCCTCTCTTTGCCTGCCTCTATTTCCGTGCCTCTTTCTCTGCATCTAGTTTCCCACGTCTCATTTGCCCTCTCTGATAACCCGCCTCTGATTCCATGCCTCTGATTCCCCGTTTCTGATTCCCCGCCTCTGATTCCCCGCCTCTGATTCGCTGCCTCAGAATCCCTGCCTCAGATTCCTTGCCTCAGATTCCCTGCCTCTGATTCCCCGCCTCTGATTCCCCGCCTCTTATTCCCCGCCTCTGATACCCCGTCTCTGATTCCCCGCCTCTGATTCCCTGCCTCTGCATCCCCACCTCTGATTCCCCGCCTCAGATTCCCTGGCTCTGATTCTCTGGCTCAGATTCCCTGGCTCTGATTCCCTGCCTCTGATTCCCTGCATCTGATTCCAGGCCTCTTATTCCCCACCTCTGATTCCCCGCCTCTGATTGCCTGCCACTGATTGCCCACCTCTGATTCCCCACCTCTGATTCCCCGCCTCTGATTCCCCACCTCTGTCTGTATGCCTCTCTTTCGCCTCCGCTTTTTCCCCTACACTCTTTCCGCGCCTCTCTTTCCCTCCCTCAATTTCAACAACTCTGTTTGATCTGTTCTGTGTACCTCATTTTCAACACACAAGTTCCAACCACTATGTTTCACCCATCTCTTTCCACGCCTCTATTTATCCGCCTATGTTTACCCGCCTCTGTTTACCCACCTGTTTCACCGCCTCTGATTCCCCGCCTCTGATTCCCCACCTCTGTCTCTACGCCTCTCTTTCGCCTCCACTCTTTCCCCTCCACTCATTCCGTGCCTGTCTTTCCCTCCCTCAATTTCAACAACACTGTTTGATCTGTTTTGTGTACCTCATTTTAAACACACAAGTTCCAACCACTATGTTTTGCCCGCCTCTTTCCCCGCCTCTATTTATCCAACTATGTTTACCTGCCCCTGTTTACCCGCCTGTTTCCCCGCCTCTGATTCCCCACCTTTCATTCCCCGCATCTCTTTCCCTGCCTCTATTTCCGCACCTCTTTCTCTGCCTCTCTTTCCCCACATCACTTTTCCTCCAGCTGATTCCCCGCCTCTTATTCCCCGCCTCTGATACCCCGTCTCTGATTCCCCGCCTCTGATTCCCTGCCTCTGTATCCCCGCCTCTGATTCCCCGCGTCTGATTCCCCGCATCAGATTCCCCGGCTCTGATTCCCAGCCTGAGATTCCATACCTCAGATTCCCTGCCTCAGATTCCCTGCCTCAGATTCACCACCTCAGATTCCCCGCCTCAGATTCCCCGCCTCAGATTCCCCGCCTCAGATTCCCCAGCTCAGATTCCCCGCCTCACATTCCCCACCTCAGATTCCCCGCCTCAGATTCCCTGCCTCAGATTCCCTGTCTCAGATTCCCTGCCTCAGATTCCCTTCATCTGATTCCCTTCATCAGATTCCCTGCCTTTGATTCCCTGCCTCTGATTCCCTGCCTCTGATTCCCCGCCTCTGATTCCCCGCCTCAGATTGCCTGCCTCAGATTGCCTGCCTCAGATTCCCTGCCTCTGATTCCCCGCCTCTAAATCCCTGCCTCTGATTGCCTGCCTCTGATTCTGCGCCTCTGATTCCCCGCCTCTCTTTCCGTGTCTCTGATTCCCCGCCTCAGATTCCCTGCCTCACATACCCTGCCTCTCTTTGCCTGCCTCTATTTCCGTGCCTCTTTCTCTGCATCTAGTTTCCCACATCTCATTTGCCCCCTCTGATAACCCGCCTCTGATTTCATGCCTCTGATTGCCCGCCTCTGATTCCCCGCCTCTGCTTCCCCGCCTCTGATTCCCTGCCTCAGAATCCCTGCCTCAGATACCTTGCCTCAGATTCCCTGCCTCTGATTCCCCGCCTCAGATTCACCGCCTCAGATTCCCCGCCTCAGATTCCCCGCCTCAGATTCCCCGCCTCAGATTCCCCGCCTCAGATTCCCCGCCTCAGATTCCCCGCCTCAGATTCCCCGCCTCAGATTCTCCGCCTCAGATTACCAGCCTCAGATTCCCCTTCTCAGATTCCCCGCCTCAGATTCCCCGCCTCAGATTCCCTGCCTCAGATTCCCCGCCTCAGATTCCCTGCCTCTGATTCCCTGCCTCTGATTCCCTGCCTCTGATTCCCTGCCTCTGATTCCCTGCCTCTGATTCCCTGCCTCTGATTCCGCGCCTCTGATTCCACTCCTCTCTTTCCGTATCTCTGATTCCCCGCCTCTGATTCCCTGCCTCTGATACCCCGCCTCTCTTTGCCTGCCTCTATTTCGGTGCCTCTTTCTTTGCATCTAGTTTCCCACATCTCATTTGCCCCCTCTGATAACCCGCCTCTGATTCCATGCCTCTGACTCCCCGCCTCTGATTCCCCGCCTCTGATTCCCCGCCTCTGATTCCCCGCCTCTGATTCCCTCCCTCAGATTCCCTGCCTCAGATTCCCTGCCTCAGATTCCCTGCATCTGATTCCCCGCCTCTGATTCCCCGCCTCTTATTCCCCGCCTCTGATTCCCCGCCTCTGATTACCTGCTTCTGATTCCCTGCCTCTGTTTCCCCGCCTCTGATTCCCCGCCTCTGATTCCCCGGCTCTGATTCCCTGCCTGAGATTCCCTGCCTCAGATTCCCTGCCTATGATTCCCTGCCTCTGAGTCCCCGCGTCAGATTCCCCGGCTCTGATTCCCTGCCTGAGATTCCCTGCCTCAGATTCCCTGCCTCAGATTCCCTGCCTCAGATTCCCCGCCTCATATTCCCTGCCTCAGATACCCTGCCTCCCTTTGACTGCCTCTATTTCCGTGCCTCTTTCTCTGCATCTAGTTTCCCACATCTCATTTGCCCCCTCTGATTCCCCACCTCTGATTCCCTGCCTCTGATTTTCTGCCTCTGTTTCCCCGCCTCTGATTCCCCGCCTCTGATTCCCCGCCTCAGATTCCCCGGCTCTGATTCCCTGCCTGAGATTCCCTGCCTGAGATTCTCTGCCTATGATTCCCTGCCTCTGAGTCCCCGCGTCAGATTCCCCGGCTCTGATTCCCTGCCTGAGATTCCCTGCCTCAGATTCCCCGCCTCAGATTCCCTGCCTCAGATTCCCTGCCTCAGATTCCCTGCCTCAGATTCCCTTCATCTGATTCCCTTCATCTGATTCCCTGCCTCTGATTCCCTGCCTCTGATTCCCCACCTCTGATTCCCCGCCTCAGATTCCCTGGCTCTGATTCTCTGGCTCAGATTCCCTGGCTCTGATTCCCTGCCTCTGATTCCCTGCATCTGATTCCAGGCCTCTTATTCCCCACCTCTGATTCCCCGCCTCTGATTGCCTGCCACTGATTGCCCACCTCTGATTCCCCACCTCTGATTCCCCGCCTCTGATTCCCCACCTCTGTCTGTATGCCTCTCTTTCGCCTCCGCTTTTTCCCCTACACTCTTTCCGCGCCTCTCTTTCCCTCCCTCAATTTCAACAACTCTGTTTGATCTGTTCTGTGTACCTCATTTTCAACACACAAGTTCCAACCACTATGTTTCACCCATCTCTTTCCACGCCTCTATTTATCCGCCTATGTTTACCCGCCTCTGTTTACCCACCTGTTTCACCGCCTCTGATTCCCCGCCTCTGATTCCCCACCTCTGTCTCTACGCCTCTCTTTCGCCTCCACTCTTTCCCCTCCACTCATTCCGTGCCTGTCTTTCCCTCCCTCAATTTCAACAACACTGTTTGATCTGTTTTGTGTACCTCATTTTAAACACACAAGTTCCAACCACTATGTTTTGCCCGCCTCTTTCCCCGCCTCTATTTATCCAACTATGTTTACCTGCCACTGTTTACCCGCCTGTTTCCCCGCCTCTGATTCCCCACCTTTCATTCCCCGCATCTCTTTCCCTGCCTCTATTTCCGCACCTCTTTCTCTGCCTCTCTTTCCCCACATCACTTTTCCTCCAGCTGATTCCCCGCCTCTGATTCCCCGCCTCTGATTCCCTGCCTCTGATTCCCCGCCTCTGATTCTCTGCCTCAGATTCCCTGCCTCAGATGCCCTGCCTCACATTAGCTGCCTCTGATTCCCCGACTCTGATTCCCCACCTATTATTCCCCGCCTCTGATTCCCCGCCTCTGATTCCCCGCCTCTGATTTCCTGCCTCTGTTTCCCCACCTCTGATTCCCCTCCTCTGATTCCCCGCCTCAGATTCCCTGCCTCTGATTCCCTGCCTCTGATTCCCTGCCTCTGATTCCGCGCCTCTGATTCTCTGCCTCTGGTACCCTGCCTCTCTTTGCCTGCCTCTATTTTGGTGCCTATTTCTCTGCATCTAGTTTCCCACATCTCATTTGCCCCTCTGATAAACCGCCTCTGATTCCATGCCTCTGATTCCCCGCCTCAGATTCCCCGGCTCTGATTCCCTGCCTGAGATTCCCTGCCTCAGATTCCCTGCCTATTATTCCCTGCCTCTGAGTCCCCGCGTCAGATTCCCCGGCTCTGATTCCCTGCCTGAGATTCCCTGCCTCAGAATCCCCGCCTCAGATTCCCTGCCTCAGATTTCCCGCCTCAGATTCCCCGCCTCAGATTCCCCGCCTCAGATTCCCCACCTCAGATTCCCCGCCTCAGATTCCCTGCCTCTGATTGCCTGCCTCTGATTTCCTGCCTCTGATTCCCTGCCTCTAAATCCCTGCCTCTGATTCACTGCCTCTGATTCCGCGCCTCTGATTCCCCGCCTCTTTTTCCGTGTCTCTGATTCCCCGCCTCAGATTCCCTGCCTCACATACCCTGCCTCTCTTTGCCTGCCTCTATTTCCGTGCCTCTTTCTCTGCATCTAGTTTCCCACGTCTCATTTGCCCTCTCTGATAACCCGCCTCTGATTCCATGCCTCTGATTCCCCGTTTCTGATTCCCCGCCTCTGATTCCCCGCCTCTGATTCGCTGCCTCAGAATCCCTGCCTCAGATTCCTTGCCTCAGATTCCCTGCCTCTGATTCCCCGCCTCTGATTCCCCGCCTCTTATTCCCCGCCTCTGATACCCCGTCTCTGATTCCCCGCCTCTGATTCCCTGCCTCTGCATCCCCGCCTCTGATTCCCCGCGTCTGATTCCCCGCATCAGATTCCCCGGCTCTGATTCCCAGCCTGAGATTCCATACCTCAGATTCCCTGCCTCAGATTCCCTGCCTCAGATTCACCACCTCAGATTCCCCGCCTCAGATTCCCCGCCTCAGATTCCCCAGCTCAGATTCCCCGCCTCACATTCCCCACCTCAGATTCCCCGCCTCAGATTCCCTGCCTCAGATTCCCTGTCTCAGATTCCCTGCCTCAGATTCCCTTCATCTGATTCCCTTCATCAGATTCCCTGCCTTTGATTCCCTGCCTCTGATTCCCTGCCTCTGATTCCCCGCCTCTGATTCCCCGCCTCAGATTGCCTGCCTCAGATTGCCTGCCTCAGATTCCCTGCCTCTGATTCCCCGCCTCTAAATCCCTGCCTCTGATTGCCTGCCTCTGATTCTGCGCCTCTGATTCCCCGCCTCTCTTTCCGTGTCTCTGATTCCCCGCCTCAGATTCCCTGCCTCACATACACTGCCTCTCTTTGCCTGCCTCTATTTCCGTGCCTCTTTCTCTGCATCTAGTTTCCCACATCTCATTTGCCCCCTCTGATAACCCGCCTCTGATTTCATGCCTCTGATTGCCCGCCTCTGATTCCCCGCCTCTGCTTCCCCGCCTCTGATTCCCTGCCTCAGAATCCCTGCCTCAGATACCTTGCCTCAGATTCCCTGCCTCTGATTCCCCGCCTCTGATTCCCCGCCTCCTATTCCCCGCCTCTGATTCCCCGCCTCTGATTCCCCGCCTCTGATTCCCTGCCTCTGTTTCCCCGCCTCTGATTCCCCACGTCTGATTCCCCGCCTCACATTCCCCGGCTCTGATGCCCTGCCTGAGATTCCATGCCTCAGATTTCCCGCCTCAGATTCCCTGCCTCAGATTCACCGCCTCAGATTCCCCGCCTCAGATTCCCCGCCTCAGATTCCCAACCTCAAATTACCCGCCTCACATTCCCCGCCTCAGATTCCCCGCCTCAGATTCCCTGCCTCAGATTCCCTGTCTCAGATTCCCTGCCTCAGATTCCCTTCATCTGATTCCCTTCATCTGATTCCCTGCCTCTGATTCCCTGCCTCTGATTCCCCGCCTCTGATTCCCTGCCTCTGATTCCCCGCCTCAGATTCCCTGCCTCAGATTCCCTGCCTCAGATTCCCTGCCTCTGATTCCCTGCCTCAGATTCCCTGCCTCAGATTCCCTGCCTAAGATTCCCTGCCTCTGATTCCCTGCCTCTGATTCCCTGCCTCTGATTCCACGCCTTTCTTTCCTTGTCTCTGATTCCCCGCCTCTGAGTCCCTGCCTCTGATACCCTGCCTCTCTTTCCTTGTCTCTGATTCCCCGCCTCTGAGTCCCTGCCTCTGATACCCTGCCTCTCTTTGCCTGTTTCTATTTCCGTGCCTCTTTCTCTGCATCTAGTTTCCCACATCTCATTTGCCCCCTCTGATAACCCGCCTCTGATTCCATGCCTCTGATTCACTGCCTCAGATTCCCTACCTCAGATTCCCCGACTCAGATTTACCGCCTCAGATTCCCCGCCTCAGATTCCCTGCCTCAGATTCCCTGCCTCAGATTCCCTGCCTCAGATTCCCTGCCTCAGATTCCCTTCATCTGATGCCCTTCATCAATTCCCTGCCTCTGATTCCCTGCCTCTGATTCCCCACCTCTGATTCCCCGCCTTAGATTCCCTGGCTCTGATTCTCTGGCTCAGATTCCCTGCCTTAGATTCCCTGCCTCTGATTCCCTGCATCTGATTCCAGGCCTCTTATTCCCCACCTCTGATTCCCCGCCTCTGATTGCCTGCCACTGATTGCCCGCCTCTGATTCCTCGCCTCTGATTCCCCGCCTCTGATTCCCCACCTCTGTCTGTATGCCTCTCTTTCGCCTCTGCTTTTTCCCCTCCACTCTTTCCGCGCCTCTCTTTGCCTCCCTCAATTTCAACAACTCTGTTTGATCTGTTCAGTGCACCTCATTTTCAACACACAAGTTCCAACCACTATGTTTCACCCATCTCTTTCCCCGCCTCTATCTATCCGCCTATGTTTACCCGCCTCTGTTTACCCACCTGTTTCACAGCCTCTGATTCCCCGCCTCTGATTCCCCACCTCTGTCTCTACGCCTCTCTTTCGCCTCCACTCTTTCCCCTCCACTCATTCCGTGCCTGTCTTTCCCTCCCTCAATTTCAACAACACTGTTTGATCTGTTTTGTGTACCTCATTTTAAACACACAAGTTCCAACCACTATGTTTTGCCCGCCTCTTACCCCGCCTCTATTTATCCACCTATGTTTACCTGCCACTGTTTACCCGCCTGTTTCCCCGCATCTGATTCCCCACCTTTCATTCCCCGCCTCTCTTTACCTGCCTCTATTTCCGCACTTCTTTCTCTGCCTCTCTTTCCCCACATCTCTTTTCCTCCCGCTGATTCCCCGCCTCTGAATCCCCGCCTCTGATTCCCTGCCTCAGATTCCCTGCCTCAGATTCCCTGCCTCAGATTCCCTGCCTCAGATTCCCTGCCTCAGATTCCCCACCTCAGATACCCCGCCTCAGATTCCCCGCCTCAGATTCCCCGCCTCAGATTCCCCGCCTCAGATTCCCCGCCTCAGATTCCCCGCCTCAGATTCCCCGCCTCAGATTCCCCGCCTCAGATTCCCCGCCTCAGATTCCCCACCTCAGATTCCCCGCCTCAGATTCCCCGCCTCTGATTCCCCGCCTCTGATTCCCTGCCTCTGATTCCCTGCCTCTGATTCCCTGCCTCTGATTCCCTGCCTCTGATTCCCTGCCTCTGATTCCCTGCCTCTGATTCCGCGCATCTGATTCCACGCCTCTCTTTTCGAATCTCTGATTCCCCGCCTCTAATTCCCTGCCTCTGATACCCTGCCTCTCTTTGCCTTCCTCAATTTCTGCGCCTCTTTCTCTGCATCTAGTTTCCCACATCTCATTTGCCCCCTCTGATAACCCGCCTCTGATTCCATGCCTCTGATTCCCTGCCTCTGATTCCCCGCCTCTGATTCCCTGCCTCAGATTCCCTGCCTCAGATTCCCTCTCTCAGATTCCCTGCCTCTGATTCCCCGCCTCTGATTCCCCGCCTCTTATTCCCCGCCTCTGATTCCCCGCCTCTGATTCCCCGCATCTGATTCCCTGCCTCAGATTCCCCGGGTCTGATTCCCTGCATTAGATTCCCTGCCTCAGATTCCCTGCCTCTGATTCCCCGCCTCTGATTCCCTGCCTCTGATTCCCCGCCTCTGATTTCTGCTTCAGATTCCCTGCCACAGATTCCCTGCATCAGATTCCCTGCCTCTGATTCCCTGCCTTTGATTCCCCGCCTCTTATTCCCCGCCTCTGATTCGCAGCCTCTGATTCCCCGCCTATGATTCCCTGCCTCTGTTTCCCCGCCTCTGATTCCCCGCCTCTGATTCCCCTCCTCAGATTCCCTGCCTCAGTTTCCCTGCATCAGGTTCCCCGCCTGAGATTCCCCGCCTGAGATTCCCCGCCTGAGATTCCCCGCCTGAGATTCCCCGCCTCAGATTCCCCGCCTCAGATTCCCCGCCTCAGATTCCCCGCCTCACATTCCCCACCTCAGATTCCCCGCCTCAGATTCCCCGCCTCAGATTCCCCGCCTCAGATTCCCTGCCTCTGATTGCCTGCCTCTGATTCCCTGCCTCTGATTCCCTGCCTCTGATTCCATGCCGCTGATTCCCTGCCTCTGATTCCCTGCCTCTGAATCCCTGCCTCTGATACCGCGCCTCTGATTCCACGCCTCTCTTTCCGTATCTCTGATTCCCCGCCTCTGATTCCCTGCCTCTGATACCCTGCCTCTCTTTGCCTGCCTCTATTTCGGTGCCTCTTTCTCTGCATCTAGTTTCCCACATCTCATTTGCCCCCTCTGATAACCCGCCTCTGATTCCATGCCTCTGATTCCCCGCCTCTGATTCCCCGCCTCTGATTCCCCGCCTCTGATTCCCCGCCTCTGATTCCCTGCCTCATATTCCCTGCCTCAGATTCCCTGCCTCAGATTCCCTGCATCTGATTCCCCGCCCTGATTCCCCGCCTCTTATTCCCCGCCTCTGATTCCCCACCTCTGATTCCCTGCCTCTGATTCCCTGCCTCTGTTTCCCCGCCTCTGATTCCCCGCCTCTGATTCCCCGCCTCAGATTCCCCGGCTCTGATTCCCCGCCTGAGATTCCCTGCCTCAGATTCCCTGCCTATGATTCCCTGCCTCTGAGTCCCCGCGTCAGATTCCCCGGCTCTGATTCCCTGCCTGAGATTCCCTGCCTCAGATTCCCCGCCTCAGATTCCCTGCCTCAGATTCCCCACCTCAGATTCCCTGCCTCAGGTTCCCTGCCTCTCTTTGCCTGCCTCTATTTCCGTGCCTCTTTCTCTGCATCTAGTTTCCCACATCTCATTTGCCCCCTCTGATAACCCGCCTCTGATTCCATGCCTCTGATTCCCCGCCTCTGATTCCCCACCTCTGATTCCCCGCCTCTGATTCCCTGCCTCTGATTCCCTGCCTCAGATTCCTTGCCTCAGATTCCCTGCCTCTGTTTCCCCGCCTCTGATTCCCCACGTCTGATTCCCCGCCTCAGATTCACCGGCTCTGACTCCCCGCCTCTGATTCCCTGCCTCAGATTCCCTGCCTCAGATTCCCTGCCTCAGATTCCCTGCCTCAGATTCCCTGCCTCAGATTCCCTGCCTCAGTTTCCCCACCTCAGATACCCCGCCTCAGATTCCCCGCCTCAGATTCCCCGCCTCAGATTCCCCGCCTCAGATTCCCCGCCTCAGATTCCCCGCCTCAGATTCCCCGCCTCAGATTCCCCGCCTCAGATTCCCCGCCTCAGATTCCCCACCTCAGATTCCCCGCCTCAGATTCCCCGCCTCTGATTCCCCGCCTCTGATTCCCTGCCTCTGATTCCCTGCCTCTGATTCCCTGCCTCTGATTCCCTGCCTCTGATTCCCTGCCTCTGATTCCCTGCCTCTGATTCTGCGCATCTGATTCCACGCCTCTCTTTTCGTATCTCTGATTCCCCGCCTCTAATTCCCTGCCTCTGATACCCTGCCTCTCTTTGCCTTCCTCAATTTCTGCGCCTCTTTCTCTGCATCTAGTTTCCCACATCTCATTTGCCCCCTCTGATAACCCGCCTCTGATTCCATGCCTCTGATTCCCTGCCTCTGATTCCCCGCCTCTGATTCCCTGCCTCAGATTCCCTGCCTCAGATTCCCTGCCTCAGATTCCCTGCCTCTGATTCCCCGCCTCTGATTCCCCGCCTCTTATTCCCCGCCTCTGATTCCCCGCCTCTGATTCCCCGCATCTGATTCCCTGCCTCAGATTCCCCGGGTCTGATTCCCTGCATTAGATTCCCTGCCTCAGATTCCCTGCCTCTGATTCCCCGCCTCTGATTCCCTGCCTCTGATTCCCCGCCTCTGATTTCTGCTTCAGATTCCCTGCCACAGATTCCCTGCATCAGATTCCCTGCCTCTGATTCCCTGCCTTTGATTCCCCGCCTCTTAATCCCCGCCTCTGATTCGCAGCCTCTGATTCCCCGCCTATGATTCCCTGCCTCTGTTTCCCCGCCTCTGATTCCCCGCCTCTGATTCCCCTCCTCAGATTCCCTGCCTCAGTTTACCTGCATCAGGTTCCCCGCCTGAGATTCCCCGCCTGAGATTCCCCGCCTGAGATTCCCCGCCTGAGATTCCCCGCCTGAGATTCCCCGCCTCAGATTCCCCGCCTCAGATTCCCCGCCTCACATTCCCCACCTCAGATTCCCCACCTCAGATTCCCCGCCTCAGATTCCCCGCCTCAGATTCCCTGCCTCTGATTGCCTGCCTCTGATTCCCTGCCTCTGATTCCCTGCCTCTGATTCCATGCCGCTGATTCCCTGCCTCTGATTCCCTGCCTCTGAATCCCTGCCTCTGATTCCGCGCCTCTGATTCCACGCCTCTCTTTCCGTATCTCTGATTCCCCGCCTCTGATTCCCTGCCTCTGATACCCTGCCTCTCTTTGCCTGCCTCTATTTCGGTGCCTCTTTCTCTGCATCTAGTTTCCCACATCTCATTTGCCCCCTCTGATAACCCGCCTCTGATTCCATGCCTCTGATTCCCCGCCTCTGATTCCCCGCCTCTGATTCCCCGCCTCTGATTCCCCGCCTCTGATTCCCTGCCTCATATTCCCTGCCTCAGATTCCCTGCCTCAGATTCCCTGCATCTGATTCCCCGCCCTGATTCCCCGCCTCTTATTCCCCGCCTCTGATTCCCCACCTCTGATTCCCTGCCTCTGATTCCCTGCCTCTGTTTCCCCGCCTCTGATTCCCCGCCTCTGATTCCCCGCCTCAGATTCCCCGGCTCTGATTCCCTGCCTGAGATTCCCTGCCTCAGATTCCCTGCCTATGATTCCCTGCCTCTGAGTCCCCGCGTCAGATTCCCCGGCTCTGATTCCCTGCCTGAGATTCCCTGCCTCAGATTCCCCGCCTCAGATTCCCTGCCTCAGATTTCCCACCTCAGATTCCCTGCCTCAGGTTCCCTGCCTCTCTTTGCCTGCCTCTATTTCCGTGCCTCTTTCTCTGCATCTAGTTTCCCACATCTCATTTGCCCCCTCTGATAACCCGCCTCTGATTCCATGCCTCTGATTCCCCGCCTCTGATTCCCCACCTCTGATTCCCCACCTCTGATTCCCCGCCTCTGATTCCCTGCCTCAGATTCCCTGCCTCAGATTCCTTGCCTCAGATTCCCTGCCTCTGTTTCCCCGCCTCTGATTCCCCACGTCTGATTCCCCGCCTCAGATTCACCGGCTCTGATTCCCTGCCTGAGATTCCATGCCTCAGATTCCCCGCCTCAGATTCCCTGCCTCAGATTCCCCGCCTCAGATTCCCCGCCTCAGATTCCCCGCCTCAGATTCCCCGCCTCAGATTCCCCGCCTCAGATTCCCCGCCTCAGATTCCCCACCTCAGATTCCCCGCCTCAGATTCCCTGCCTCAGTTTCCCTGCCTCAGATTCCCTGCCTCAGATTCCCTTCATCTGATTCCCTTCATCTGATTCCCTGCCTCTGATTCCCTGCCTCTGATTCCCCACCTCTGATTCCCCGCCTCAGATTCCCTGGCTCTGATTCTCTGGCTCAGATTCCCTGGCTCTGATTCCCTGCCTCTGATTCCCTGCATCTGATTCCAGGCCTCTTATTCCCCACCTCTGATTCCCCGCCTCTGATTGCCTGCCACTGATTGCCCACCTCTGATTCCCCACCTCTGATTCCCCGCCTCTGATTCCCCACCTCTGTCTGTATGCCTCTCTTTCGCCTCCGCTTTTTCCCCTACTCTCTTTCCGCGCCTCTCTTTCCCTCCCTCAATTTCAACAACTCTGTTTGATCTGTTCTGTGTACCTCATTTTCAACACACAAGTTCCAACCACTATGTTTCACCCATCTCTTCCCACGCCTCTATTTATCCGCCTATGTTTACCCGCCTCTGTTTACCCACCTGTTTCACCGCCTCTGATTCCCCGCCTCTGATTCCCCACCTCTGTCTCTACGCCTCTCTTTCGCCTCCACTCTTTCCCCTCCACTCATTCCGTGCCTGTCTTTCCCTCCCTCAATTTCAACAACACTGTTTGATCTGTTTTGTGTACCTCATTTTAAACACACAAGTTCCAACCACTATGTTTTGCCCGCCTCTTTCCCCGCCTCTATTTATCCAACTATGTTTACCTGCCACTGTTTACCCGCCTGTTTCCCCGCCTCTGATTCCCCACCTTTCATTCCCCGCATCTCTTTCCCTGCCTCTATTTCCGCACCTCTTTCTCTGCCTCTCTTTCCCCACATCACTTTTCCTCCAGCTGATTCCCCGCCTCTGATTCCCCGCCTCTGATTCCCTGCCTCTGATTCCCCGCCTCTGATTCTCTGACTCAGATTCCCTGCCTCAGATGCCCTGCCTCACATTAGCTGCCTCTGATTCCCCGACTCTGATTCCCCGCCTCTTATTCCCCGCCTCTGATTCCCCGCCTCTGATTCCCCGCCTCTGATTCCCTGCCTCTGTTTCCCCACCTCTGATTCCCCTCCTCTGATTCCCCGCCTCAGATTCCCTGCCTCTGATTCCCTGCCTCAGATTCCCTGCCTATGATTCCCTGCCTCTGAGTCCCCGCGTCAGATTCCCCGCCTCAGATTCCCTGCCTGAGATTCCCTGCCTCAGATTCCCCGCCTCAGATTCCCCGCCTCAGATTCCCCGCCTCAGATTCCCCGCCTCAGATTCCCTGCCTCTGATTGCCTGCCTCTGATTCCCTGCCTCTGATTCCCTGCCTCTGATTCCATGCCGCTGATTCCCTGCCTCTGATTCCCTGCCTCTGAATCCCTGCCTCTGATTCCGCGCCTCTGATTCCACGCCTCTCTTTCCGTATCTCTGATTCCCCGCCTCTGATTCCCTGCCTCTGATACCCTGCCTCTCTTTGCCTGCTTCTATTTCGGTGCCTCTTTCTCTGCATCTAGTTTCCCACATCTCATTTGCCCCCTCTGATAACCCGCCTCTGATTCCATGCCTCTGATTCCCCGCCTCTGATTCCCCGCCTCTGATTCCCCGCCTCTGATTCCCCGCCTCTGATTCCCTGCCTCATATTCCCTGCCTCAGATTCCCTGCCTCAGATTCCCTGCATCTGATTCCCCGCCCTGATTCCCCGCCTCTTATTCCCCGCCTCTGATTCCCCACCTCTGATTCCCTGCCTCTGATTCCCTGCCTCTGTTTCCCCGCCTCTGATTCCCCGCCTCTGATTCCCCGCCTCAGATTCCCCGGCTCTGATTCCCTGCCTGAGATTCCCTGCCTCAGATTCCCTGCCTATGATTCCCTGCCTCTGAGTCCCCGCGTCAGATTCCCCGGCTCTGATTCCCTGCCTGAGATTCTCTGCCTCAGATTCCCCACCTCAGATTCCCTGCCTCAGATTCCCCACCTCAGATTCCCTGCCTCAGGTTCCCTGCCTCTCTTTGCCTGCCTCTATTTCCGTGCCTCTTTCTCTGCATCTAGTTTCCCACATCTCATTTGCCCCCTCTGATAACCCGCCTCTGATTCCATGCCTCTGATTCCCCGCCTCTGATTCCCCACCTCTGATTCCCCGCCTCTGATTCCCTGCCTCTGATTCCCTGCCTCAGATTCCTTGCCTCAGATTCCCTGCCTCTGTTTCCCCGCCTCGGATTCCCCACGTCTGATTCCCCGCCTCAGATTCACCGGCTCTGACTCCCCGCCTCTGATTCCCTGCCTCAGATTCCCTGCCTCAGATTCCCTGCCTCAGATTCCCTGCCTCAGATTCCCTGCCTCAGATTCCCTGCCTCAGATTCCCCACCTCAGATACCCCGCCTCAGATTCCCCGCCTCAGATTCCCCGCCTCAGATTCCCCGCCTCAGATTCCCCGCCTCAGATTCACCGGCTCTGACTCCCCGCCTCTGATTCCCTGCCTCAGATTCCCTGCCTCAGATTCCCTGCCTCTGATACCCTGCCTCTCTTTGCCTGCCTCTATTTCGGTGCCTCTTTCTCTGCATCTAGTTTCCCACATCTCATTTGCCCCCTCTGATAACCCGCCTCTGATTCCATGCCTCTGATTCCCCGCCTCAGATTCCCCGCCTCAGATTCCCCGCCTCAGATTCCCCGCCTCAGATTCCCCACCTCAGATTCCCCGCCTCAGATTCCCCGCCTCTGATTCCCCGCCTCTGATTCCCCGCCTCTGATTCCCTGCCTCTGATTCCCTGCCTCTGATTCCCTGCCTCTGATTCCCTGCCTCTGATTCCCTGCCTCTGATTCCGCGCATCTGATTCCACGCCTCTCTTTTCGTATCTCTGATTCCCCACCTCTAATTCCCTGCCTCTGATACCCTGCCTCTCTTTGCCTTCCTCAATTTCTGCTCCTCTTTCTCTGCATCTAGTTTCCCACATCTCATTTGCCCCCTCTGATAACCCGCCTCTGATTCCATGCCTCTGATTCCCTGCCTCTGATTCCCCGCCTCTGATTCCCTGCCTCAGATTCCCTGCCTCAGATTCCCTGCCTCAGATTCCCTGCCTCTGATTCCCCGCCTGAGATTCCCCGCCTGAGATTCCCCGCCTGAGATTCCCCGCCTGAGATTCCCCGCCTCAGATTCCCCGCCTCAGATTCCCCGCCTCACATTCCCCACCTCATATACCCCACCTCAGATTCCCCGCCTCAGATTCCCCGCCTCAGATTCCCTGCCTCTGATTGCCTGCCTCTGATTCCCTGCCTCTGATTCCCTGCCTCTGATTCCATGCCGCTGATTCCCTGCCTCTGATTCCCTGCCTCTGAATCCCTGCCTCTGATTCCGCGCCTCTGATTCCACGCCTCTCTTTCCGTATCTCTGATTCCCCGCCTCTGATTCCCTGCCTCTGATACCCTGCCTCTCTTTGCCTGCCTCTATTTCGGTGCCTCTTTCTCTGCATCTAGTTTCCCACATCTCATTTGCCCCCTCTGATAACCCGCCTCTGATTCCATGCCTCTGATTCCCCGCCTCTGATTCCCCTCCTCTGATTCCCCGCCTCTGATTCCCCGCCTCTGATTCCCTGCCTCATATTCCCTGCCTCAGATTCCCTGCCTCAGATTCCCTGCATCTGATTCCCCGCCCTGATTCCCCGCCTCTTATTCCCCGCCTCTGATTCCCCACCTCTGATTCCCTGCCTCTGATTCCCTGCCTCTGTTTCCCCGCCTCTGATTCCCCGCCTCTGATTCCCCGCCTCAGATTCCCCGGCTCTGATTCCCTGCCTGAGATTCCCTGCCTCAGATTCCCTGCCTATGATTCCCTGCCTCTGAGTCCCCGCGTCAGATTCCCCGGCTCTGATTCCCTGCCTGAGATTCCCTGCCTCAGATTCCCCGCCTCAGATTCCCTGCCTCAGATTCCCCACCTCAGATTCCCTGCCTCAGGTTCCCTGCCTCTCTTTGCCTGCCTCTATTTCCGTGCCTCTTTCTCTGCATCTAGTTTCCCACATCTCATTTGCCCCCTCTGATAACCCGCCTCTGATTCCATGCCTCTGATTCCCCGCCTCTGATTCCCCACCTCTGATTCCCCGCCTCTGATTCCCTGCCTCAGATTCCCTGCCTCAGATTCCTTGCCTCAGATTCCCTGCCTCTGTTTCCCCGCCTCTGATTCCCCACGTCTGATTCCCCGCCTCAGATTCACCGGCTCTGATTCCCTGCCTGAGATTCCATGCCTCAGATTCCCCGCCTCAGATTCCCTGCCTCAGATTCCCCGCCTCAGATTCCCCGCCTCAGATTCCCCGCCTCAGATTCCCCGCCTCAGATTCCCCGCCTCAGATTCCCCGCCTCAGATTCCCCACCTCAGATTCCCCGCCTCAGATTCCCTGCCTCAGTTTCCCTGCCTCAGATTCCCTGCCTCAGATTCCCTTCATCTGATTCCCTTCATCTGATTCCCTGCCTCTGATTCCCTGCCTCTGATTCCCCACCTCTGATTCCCCGCCTCAGATTCCCTGGCTCTGATTCTCTGGCTCAGATTCCCTGGCTCTGATTCCCTGCCTCTGATTCCATGCATCTGATTCCAGGCCTCTTATTCCCCACCTCTGATTCCCCGCCTCTGATTGCCTGCCACTGATTGCCCACCTCTGATTCCCCACCTCTGATTCCCCGCCTCTGATTCCCCACCTCTGTCTGTATGCCTCTCTTTCGCCTCCGCTTTTTCCCCTACACTCTTTCCGCGCCTCTCTTTCCCTCCCTCAATTTCAACAACTCTGTTTGATCTGTTCTGTGTACCTCATTTTCAACACACAAGTTCCAACCACTATGTTTCACCCATCTCTTCCCACGCCTCTATTTATCCGCCTATGTTTACCCGCCTCTGTTTACCCACCTGTTTCACCGCCTCTGATTCCACGCCTCTGATTCCCCACCTCTGTCTCTACGCCTCTCTTTCGCCTCCACTCTTTCCCCTCCACTCATTCCGTGCCTGTCTTTCCCTCCCTCAATTTCAACAACACTGTTTGATCTGTTTTGTGTACCTCATTTTAAACACACAAGTTCCTACCACTATGTTTTGCTCGCCTCTTTCCCCGCCTCTATTTATCCAACTATGTTTACCTGCCACTGTTTACCCGCCTGTTTCCCCGCCTCTGATTCCCCACCTTTCATTCCCCGCATCTCTTTCCCTGCCTCTATTTCCGCACCTCTTTCTCTGCCTCTCTTTCCCCACATCACTTTTCCTCCAGCTGATTCCCCGCCTCTGATTCCCCGCCTCTGATTCCCTGCCTCTGATTCCCCGCCTCTGATTCTCTGCCTCAGATTCCCTGCCTCAGATGCCCTGCCTCACATTAGCTGCCTCTGATTCCCCGACTCTGATTCCCCGCCTCTTATTCCCCGCCTCTGATTCCCCGCCTCTGATTCCCCGCCTCTGATTCCCTGCCTCTGTTTCCCCACCTCTGATTCCCCTCCTCTGATTCCCCGCCTCAGATTCCCTGCCTCTGATTCCCTGCCTCAGATTCCCTGCCTATGATTCCCTGCCTCTGAGTCCCCGCGTCAGATTCCCCGGCTCTGATTCCCTGCCTGAGATTCCCTGCCTCAGATTCCCCGCCTCAGATTCCCTGCCTCAGATTCCCCACCTCAGATTCCCTGCCTCAGGTTCCCTGCCTCTCTTTGCCTGCCTCTCTTTGCCTGCCTCTATTTCCGTGCCTCTTTCTCTGCATCTAGTTTCCCACATCTCATTTGCCCCCTCTGATAACCCGCCTCTGATTCCATGCCTCTGATTCCCCGCCTCTGATTCCCCACCTCTGATTCCCCGCCTCTGATTCCCTGCCTCAGATTCCCTGCCTCAGATTCCTTGCCTCAGATTCCCTGCCTCTGTTTCCCCGCCTCTGATTCCCCAGGTCTGATTCCCCGCCTCAGATTCACCGGCTCTGATTCCCTGCCTGAGATTCCATGCCTCAGATTCCCCGCCTCAGATTCCCTGCCTCAGATTCCCCGCCTCAGATTCCCCGCCTCAGATTCCCCGCCTCAGATTCCCCGCCTCAGATTCCCCGCCTCAGATTCCCCGCCTCAGATTCCCCACCTCAGATTCCCCGCCTCAGATTCCCTGCCTCAGTTTCCCTGCCTCAGATTCCCTGCCTCAGATTCCCTTCATCTGATTCCCTTCATCTGATTCCCTGCCTCTGATTCCCTGCCTCTGATTCCCCACCTCTGATTCCCCGCCTCAGATTCCCTGGCTCTGATTCTCTGGCTCAGATTCCCTGGCTCTGATTCCCTGCCTCTGATTCCCTGCATCTGATTCCAGGCCTCTTATTCCCCACCTCTGATTCCCCGCCTCTGATTGCCTGCCACTGATTGCCCACCTCTGATTCCCCACCTCTGATTCCCCGCCTCTGATTCCCCACCTCTGTCTGTATGCCTCTCTTTCGCCTCCGCTTTTTCCCCTACACTCTTTCCGCGCCTCTCTTTCCCTCCCTCAATTTCAACAACTCTGTTTGATCTGTTCTGTGTACCTCATTTTCAACACACAAGTTCCAACCACTATGTTTCACCCATCTCTTTCCACGCCTCTATTTATCCGCCTATGTTTACCCGCCTCTGTTTACCCACCTGTTTCACCGCCTCTGATTCCCCGCCTCTGATTCCCCACCTCTGTCTCTACGCCTCTCTTTCGCCTCCACTCTTTCCCCTCCACTCATTCCGTGCCTGTCTTTCCCTCCCTCAATTTCAACAACACTGTTTGATCTGTTTTGTGTACCTCATTTTAAACACACAAGTTCCAACCACTATGTTTTGCCCGCCTCTTTCCCCGCCTCTATTTATCCAACTATGTTTACCTGCCACTGTTTACCCGCCTGTTTCCCCGCCTCTGATTCCCCACCTTTCATTCCCCGCATCTCTTTCCCTGCCTCTATTTCCGCACCTCTTTCTCTGCCTCTCTTTCCCCACATCACTTTTCCTCCAGCTGATTCCCCGCCTCTGATTCCCCGCCTCTGATTCCCTGCCTCTGATTCCCCGCCTCTGATTCTCTGCCTCAGATTCCCTGCCTCAGATGCCCTGCCTCACATTAGCTGCCTCTGATTCCCCGACTCTGATTCCCCGCCTCTTATTCCCCGCCTCTGATTCCCCGCCTCTGATTCCCCGCCTCTGATTCCCCACCTCTGATTCCCCTCCTCTGATTCCCCGCCTCAGATTCCCTGCCTCTGATTCCCTGCCTCTGATTCCGCGCCTCTGATTCCACGCCTCTCTTTCCGTATCTCTGATTCCCCGCCTCTAATTCCCTGCCTCTGATACCCTGCCTCTCTTTGCCTTCCTCAATTTCGGTGCCTCTTTCTCTGCATCTAGTTTCCCACATCTCATTTGCCCCCTCTGATAACCCGCCTCTGATTCCATGCCTCTGATTCCCTGCCTCTGATTCCCCGCCTCTGATTCCCTGCCTCAGATTGCCTGCCTCAGATTCCCTGCCTCAGATTCCCTGCCTCAGATTCCCCGCCTCTGAATCCCCGCCTCTTATTCCCCGCCTCTGATTCCCCGCCTCTGATTCTCCGCATCTGATTCCCTGCCTCAGATTCCCCCGGCCTGATTCCCTGCATTAGATGCCCTGCCTCAGATTCCCTGCCTCTGATTCCCCGCCTCTGATTCCCTGCCTCTGATTCCCCGCCTCTGATTCCTGCCTCAGATTCCCTGCCTCAGATTCCCTGCCTCAGATTCCCTGCCTCTGATTCCCTGCCTTTGATTCCCCGCCTCTTATTCCCCGCCTCTGATTCCCAGCCTCTGATTCCCCGCCTCTGATTCCCTGCCTCTGTTACCCCGCCTCTGATTCCACGCCTCTGATTCCCCGCTTCAGATTCCCCGCCTCAGATTCCCTGCCTGAGATTCCCCGCCTGAGATTCCCCGCCTCAGTTTCCCCGCCTCAGATTCCCCGCCTCAGATTCCCCGCCTCAGATTCCCCGCCTCAGATTCCCCGCCTCAGATTCCCCGCCTCAGATTCCCCGCCTCTGATTGCCTGCCACTGATTGCCCACCTCTGATTCCCCACCTCTGATTCCCCGCCTCTGATTCCCCACCTCTGTCTGTATGCCTCTCTTTCGCCTCCGCTTTTTCCCCTCCACTCTTTCCGCGCCTCTCCTTCCCTCCCTCAATTTCAACAACTCTGTTTGATCTGTTCTGTGTACCTCATTTTCAACACACAATTTCCAACAACTATGTTTCACCCATCTCTTTCCACGCCTCTATTTATCCGCCTATGTTTACCCGCCTCTGTTTACCCACCTGTTTCACCGCCTCTGATTCCCCGCCTCTGATTCCCCACCTCTGTCTCTACGCCTCTCTTTCGCCTCCACTCTTTCCCCTCCACTCATTCCGTGCCTGTCTTTCCCTCCCTCAATTTCAACAACACTGTTTGATCTGTTTTGTGTACCTCATTTTAAACACACAAGTTCCAACCACTATGTTTTGCCCGCCTCTTTCCCCGCCTCTATTTATCCAACTATGTTTACCTGCCACTGTTTACCCGCCTGTTTCCCCGCCTCTGATTCCCCACCTTTCATTCCCCGCATCTCTTTCCCTGCCTCTATTTCCGCACCTCTTTCTCTGCCTCTCTTTCCCCACATCACTTTTCCTCCAGCTGATTCCCCGCCTCTGATTCCCCGCCTCTGATTCCCTGCCTCTGATTCCCCGCCTCTGATTCTCTGCCTCAGATTCCCTGCCTCAGATGCCCTGCCTCACATTAGCTGCCTCTGATTCCCCGACACTGATTCCCCGCCTCTTATTCCCCGCCTCTGATTCCCCGCCTCTGATTCCCCTCCTCTGATTCCCTGCCTCTGTTTCCCCACCTCTGATTCCCCTCCTCTGATTCCCCGCCTCAGATTCCCTGCCTCTGATTCCCTGCCTCTGATTCCGCGCCTCTGATTCCACGCCTCTCTTTCCGTATCTCTGATTCCCCGCCTCTAATTCCCTGCCTCTGATACCCTGCCTCTCTTTGCCTTCCTCAATTTCGGTGCCTCTTTCTCTGCATCTAGTTTCCCACATCTCATTTTCCCCCTCTGATAACCCGCCTCTGATTCCATGCCTCTGATTCCCTGCCTCTGATTCCCCGCCTCTGATTCCCTGCCTCAGATTCCCTGCCTCAGATTTCCTGCCTCAGATTCCCTGCCTCAGATACCCCGCCTCTGAATCCCCGCCTCTTATTCCCCGCCTCTGATTCCACGCCTCTGATTCCCCGCATCTGATTCCCTGCCTCAGATTCCCCGGGCCTGATTCCCTGCATTAGATGCCCTGCCTCAGATTCCCTGCCTCTGATTCCCCACCTCTGATTCCCTGCCTCTGATTCCCCGCCTCTGATTCCTGCCTCAGATTCCCTGCCTCAGATTCCCTGCCTCAGATTCCCTGCCTCTGATTCCCTGCCTTTGATTCCCCGCCTCTTATTCCCCGCCTCTGATTCCCAGCCTCTGATTCCCCGCCTCTGATTCCCTGCCTCTGTTTCCCCGCCTCTGATTCCACGCCTCTGATTCCCCGCCTCAGATTCCCCGCCTCAGATTCCCTGCCTCAGATTCCCCGCCTGAGATTCCCCGCCTCAGATTCCCCGCCTCAGATTCACCGCCTCAGATTCCCCGCCTCAGATTCCCCGCCTCAGATTCCCCGCCTCAGATTCCCCGCCTCAGATTCTCCGCCTCAGATTACCCGCCTCAGATTCCCCTTCTCAGATTCCCCGCCTCAGATTCCCCGCCTCAGATTCCCTGCCTCAGATTCCCCGCCTCAGATTCCCTGCCTCTGATTCCCTGCCTCTGATTCCCTGCCTCTGATTCCCTGCCTCTGATTCCCTGCCTCTGATTCCCTGCCTCTGATTCCGCGCCTCTGATTCCACGCCTCTCTTTCCGTATCTCTGATTCCCCGCCTCTGATTCCCTGCCTCTGATACCCTGCCTCTCTTTGCCTGCCTCTATTTCGGTGCCTCTTTCTCTGCATCTAGTTTCCCACATCTCATTTGCCCCCTCTGATAACCCGCCTCTGATTCCATGCCTCTGACTCCCCGCCTCTGATTCCCCGCCTCTGATTCCCCGCCTCTGATTCCCCGCCTCTGATTCCCTGCCTCAGATTCCCTGCCTCAGATTCCCTGCCTCAGATTCCCTGCATCTGATTCCCCGCCTCTGATTCCCCGCCTCTTATTCCCCGCCTCTGATTCCCCGCCTCTGATTACCTGCCTCTGATTCCCTGCCTCTGTTTCCCCGCCTCTGATTCCCCGCCTCTGATTCCCCGGCTCTGATTCCCTGCCTGAGATTCCCTGCCTCAGATTCCCTGCCTATGATTCCCTGCCTCTGAGTCCCCGCGTCAGATTCCCCGGCTCTGATTCCCTGCCTGAGATTCCCTGCCTCAGATTCCCCGCCTCAGATTCCCTGCCTCAGATTCCCCGCCTCATATTCCCTGCCTCAGATACCCTGCCTCCCTTTGACTGCCTCTATTTCCGTGCCTCTTTCTCTGCATCTAGTTTCCCACATCTCATTTGCCCCCTCTGATTCCCCACCTCTGATTCCCTGCCTCTGATTTTCTGCCTCTGTTTCCCCGCCTCTGATTCCCCGCCTCTGATTCCCCGCCTCAGATTCCCCGGCTCTGATTCCCTGCCTGAGATTCCCTGCCTGAGATTCCCTGCCTATAATTCCCTGCCTCTGAGTCCCCGCGTCAGATTCCCCGGCTCTGATTCCCTGCCTGAGATTCCCTGCCTCAGATTCCCCGCCTCAGATTCCCTGCCTCAGATTCCCCACCTCAGATTCCCTGCCTCAGGTTTCCTGTCTCTCTTTGCCTGCCTCTATTTCCGTGCCTCTTTCTCTGCATCTAGTTTCCCACATCTCATTTGCCCCCTCTGATAACCCGCCTCTGATTCCATGCCTCTGATTCCCCGCCTCTGATTCCCCACCTCTGATTCCCCGCCTCTGATTCCCTGCCTCAGATTCCCTGCCTCAGATTCCTTGCCTCAGATTCCCTGCCTCTGTTTCCCCGCCTCTGATTCCCCACGTCTGATTCCCCGCCTCAGATTCACCGGCTCTGATTACCTGCCTGAGATTCCATGCCTCAGATTCCCCGCCTCAGATTCCCTGCCTCGGATTCCCGGCCTCAGATTCCCGGCCTCAGATTCCCCGCCTCAGATTCCCCGCCTCAGATTCCCCGCCTCAGATTCCCCGCCTCAGATTCCCCACCTCAGATTCCCCGCCTCAGATTCCCTGCCTCAGTTTCCCTGCCTCAGATTCCCTGCCTCAGATTCCCTTCATCTGATTCCCTTCATCTGATTCCCTGCCTCTGATTCCCTGCCTCTGATTCCCCACCTCTGATTCCCCGCCTCAGATTCCCTGGCTCTGATTCTCTGGCTCAGATTCCCTGGCTCTGATTCCCTGCCTCTGATTCCCTGCATCTGATTCCAGGCCTCTTATTCCCCACCTCTGATTCCCCGCCTCTGATTGCCTGCCACTGATTGCCCACTTCTGATTCCCCACCTCTGATTCCCCGCCTCTGATTCCCCACCTCTGTCTGTATGCCTCTCTTTCGCCTCCGCTTTTTCCCCTCCACTCTTTCCGCGCCTCTCTTTCCCTCCCTCAATTTCAACAACTCTGTTTGATCTGTTCTGTGTACCTCATTTTCAACACACAAGTTCCAACCACTATGTTTCACCCATCTCTTTCCACGCCTCTATTTATCCGCCTATGTTTACCCGCCTCTGTTTACCCACCTGTTTCACCGCCTCTGATTCCCCGCCTCTGATTCCCCACCTCTGTCTCTACGCCTCTCTTTCGCCTCCACTCTTTCCCCTCCACTAATTCCGTGCCTGTCTTTCCCTCCCTCAATTTCAACAACACTGTTTGATCTGTTTTGTGTACCTCATTTTAAACACACAAGTTCCAACCACTATGTTTTGCCCGCCTCTTCCCCGCCTCTATTTATCCAACTATGTTTACCTGCCACTGTTTACCCGCCTGTTTCCCCGCCTCTGATTCCCCACCTTTCATTCCCCGCCTCTCTTTCCCTGCCTCTATTTCCGCACCTCTTTCTCTGCCTCTCTTTCCCCACATCACTTTTCCTCCAGCTGATTCCCCGCCTCTGATTCCCCGCCTCTGATTCCCTGCCTCTGATTCCCCGCCTCTGATTCTCTGCCTCAGATTCCCTGCCTCAGATTCCCTGCCTCAGATTAGCTGCCTCTGATTCCCCGACTCTGATTCCCCGCCTCTGATTCCCCGCCTCTTATTCCCTGCTTCTGATTCCCCGCCTCTGATTCCCCGCCTCTGATTCCCTGCCTCTGTTTCCCCACCTCTGATTCCCCTCCTCTGATTCCCCGCCTCAGATTCCCTGCCTCTGATTCCCTGCCTCTGATTCCGCGCCTCTGATTCCACGCCTCTCTTTCCGTATCTCCGATTCCCCGCCTCTAATTCCCTGCCTCTGATACCCTGCCTCTCTTTGCCTTCCTCAATTTCGGTGCCTCTTTCTCTGCATCTAGTTTCCCACATCTCATTTGCCCCCTCTGATAACCCGCCTCTGATTCCATGCCTCTGATTCCCTGCCTCTGATTCCCCGCCTCTGATTCCCTGCCTCAGATTCCCTGCCTAAGATTCCCTGCCTCAGATTCCCTGCCTCAGATTCCCCGCCTCTGAATCCCCGCCTCTTATTCCCCGCCTCTGATTCCCCGCCTCTGATTCCCCGCATCTGATTCCCTGCCTCAGATTCCCCGGGCCTGATTCCCTGCATTAGATTCCCTGCCTCAGATTCCCTGCCTCTGATTCCCCGCCTCTGATTCCCTGCCTATGATTCCCCGCCGCTGATTCCTGCCTCAGATTCCCTGCCTCAGATTCCCTGCCTCAGATTCCCTGCCTCTGATTCCCTGCCTTTGATTCCCCGCCTCTTATTCCCCGCCTCTGATTCCCAGCCTCTGATTCCCCGCCTCTGATTCCCTGCCTCTGTTTCCCCGCCTCTGATTCCACGCCTCTGATTCCCCGCCTCAGATTCCCCGCCTCAGATTCCCTGCCTCAGATTCGCCGCCTGAGATTCCCCGCCTCAGATTCCCCGCCTCAGATTCCCCGCCTCAGATTCCCCGCCTCAGATTCCCCGCCTCAGATTCCCCGCCTCAGATTCCCCGCCTAAGATTCCCCGCCTCAGATTCTCCGCCTCAGATTACCCGCCTCAGATTCCCCTTCTCAGATTCCGCGCCTCAGATTCCCCGCCTCAGATTCCCTGCCTCAGATTCCCCGCCTCAGATTCCCTGCCTCTGATTCCCTGCCTCTGATTCCCTGCCTCTGATTCCCTGCCTCTGATTCCCTGCCTCTGATTCCCTGCCTCTGATTCCGCGCCTCTGATTCCACTACTCTTTCCGTATCTCTGATTCCCCGCCTCTGATTCCCTGCCTCTGATACCCTGCCTCTCTTTGCCTGCCTCTATTTCGGTGCCTCTTCCTCTGCATCTTGTTTCCCACATCTCATTTGCCCCCTCTGATAACCCGCCTCTGATTCCATGCCTCTGACTCCCCGCCTCTGATTCCCCGCCTCTGATTCCCCGCCTCTGATTCCCCGCCTCTGATTCCCTGCCTCAGATTCCCTGCCTCAGATTCCCTGCCTCAGATTCCCTGCATCTGATTCCCCGCCTCTGATTCCCCGCCTCTTATTCCCCGCCTCTGATTCCCCGCCTCTGATTCCCTGCCTCTGATTCCCTGCCTCTGTTTCCCCGCCTCTGATTCCCCGCCTCTGATTCCCCGCCTCAGATTCCCCGGCTCTGATTCCCTGCCTGAGATTCCCTGCCTCAGATTCCCTGCCTATGATTCCCTGCCTCTGAGTCCCCGCGTCAGATTCCCCGGCTCTGATTCCCTGCCTGAGATTCCCTGCCTCAGATTCCCCGCCTCAGATTCCCTGCCTCAGATTCCCCGCCTCATATTCCCTGCCTCAGATACCCTGCCTCCCTTTGACTGCCTCTATTTCCGTGCTTCTTTCTCTGCATCTAGTTTCCCACATCTCTTTTCCTCCCGCCTGTTTCCCCGCCTCTGATTGCCCACCTTTCATTCCCCGCCTCTCTTTCCCTGCCTTTATTTCCGCAGCTCTTTCTCTGCCTCTCTTTCCCCACATCTCTTTTCCTCCCGCTGATTCCCCGCCTCTGATTCCCCGCCTTTTATTCCCTTCCTCTGATTCCCCGCCTCTGATTCCCTGCCTCAGATTCCCTGCCTCAGATTCCCTGCCTCTGATTCCCCGACTCTGATTCCCCGCCTCTTATTCCTTGCCTCTGATTCCCCGCCTCTGATTCCCCGCCTCTGATTGCCTGCCTCTGTTTCCCCACCTCTGATTCCCCGCCTCTGATTCCCCGCCTCAGATTCCCCGGCTCTGATTCCCCGCCTCAGATTCCCTGCCTCAGATTCCCCGCCTCAGATTCCCTGCCTCCGATTCCCCGCCTCAGATTCCCCGCCTCAGATTCCCCGCCTCAGATTCCCCGCCTCAGATTCCCCGCCTCAGATTCCCCGCCTCAGTTTCCCCGCCTCAGATTCACCGCCTCAGATTCCCCGCCTCAGATTCCCCGCCTCAGATTTCCCGCCTCAGATTCCCCGCCTCTGATTCCCCGCCTCTGATTCCCTGCCTCTGATTCCCTGCCTCTGATTCCCTGCCTCTGATTCCCTGCCTCTGATTCCCTGCCTCTGATTCCCTGCCTCTGATTCCGCGCCTCTGATTCCACGCCTCTCTTTCCGTATCTTTGATTCCCCGCCTCTAATTCCCTGCCTCAGATACCCTGCCTCTCTTTGCCTTCCTCAATTTCGGTGCCTCTTTCTCTGCATCTAGTTTCCCACATCTCATTTGCCCCCTCTGATAACCCACCTCTGATTCCATGCCTCTGATTCCCTGCCTCTGATTCCCCGCCTCTGATTCCCTGCCTCAGATTCCCTGCCTCAGATTCCCTGCCTCAGATTCCCTGCCTCTGATTCCCCGCCTCTGATTCCCCGACTCTTATTCCCCGCCTCTGATTCCCCGCATCTGATTCCCCGCATCTGATTCCCTGCCTCAGATTCCCCAGGTCTGATTCCCTGCATTAGATTCCCTGCCTCAGATTCCCTGCCTCTGATTCCCTGCCTCTGATTCCCTGCCTCTGATTCCCCGCCTCTGATTCCTGCCTCAGATTCCCTGCCTCAGATTCCCTGCCTCAGATTCCCTGCCTCTGATTCCCTGCCTTTGATTCCACGCCTCTTATTCCCCGCCTCTGATTCCCAGCCTCTGATTCCCCGCCTCTGATTCCCTGCCTCTGTTTCCCCGCCTCTGATTCCCCGCCTCTGATTCCCCGCCTCAGATTCCCCGCCTAAGATTCCCCGCCTCAGATTCCCCGCCTCAGAATCCCCGCCTCAGATTCCCCGCCTCAGATTCCCCGCCTCAGATTCCCCGCCTCAGATTCCCCGCCTCAGATTCCCCGCCTCAGATTCTCTGCCTCTGATTGCATGCCTCTGATTCCCTGCCTCTGATTCCCTGCCTCTGATTCCCTGCCTCTGATTCCCTGCCTCTTATTCCCTGCCTCTGATTCCCTGCCTCTGATTCCGCGCCTCTGATTCAACGCCTCTCTTTCCGTATCTCTGATTCCCCGCCTCTGATACCCTGCCTCTGATACCCTGCCTCTCTTTGCCTGCCTCTATTTCGGTGCCTCTTTCTCTGCATCTAGTTTCCCACATCTCATTTGCCCCCTCTGATAACCCGCCTCTGATTCCATGCCTCTGATTCCCCGCCTCTGATTCCTTACCTCTGATTCCCCGCCTCTGATTCCCTGCCTCAGATTCCCTGCCTCAGATTCCTTGCCTCAGATTCCCTGCCTCTGTTTCCCCGCCTCTGATTCCCCACGCTTGATTCCCCGCCTCAGATTCCCCGGCTCTGATTCCCTGCCTGAGATTCCATGCCTCAGATTCCCCGCCTCAGATTCCCTGCCTCAGATTCCCCGCCTCAGATTCCCCGCCTCAGATTCCCCGCCTCAGATTCCCTGCCTCACATTCCCCGCCTCAGATTCCCCGCCTCAGATTCCCCGCCTCAGATTCCCCGCCTCAGATTCCCCGCCTCAGATTCCCCGCCTCAGATTCTCTGCCTCTGATTGCCTGCCTCTGATTCCCTGCCTCTGATTCCCTGCCTCTGATTCCCTGCCTCTGATTCCCTGCCTCTGATTCCCCGCCTCTGATTCCCAGCCTCTGATTCCCCGCCTCTGATTCCCTGCCTCTGTTTCCCCGCCTCTGATTCCCCGCCTCTGATTCCCCGCCTCAGATTCCCCGCCTAAGATTCCCCGCCTCAGATTCCCCGCCTCAGAATCCCCGCCTCAGATTCCCCGCCTCAGATTCCCCGCCTCAGATTCCCCGCCTCAGATTCCCCGCCTCAGATTCCCCGCCTCAGATTCTCTGCCTCTGATTGCATGCCTCTGATTCCCTGCCTCTGATTCCCTGCCTCTGATTCCCTGCCTCTGATTCCCTGCCTCTTATTCCCTGCCTCTGATTCCCTGCCTCTGATTCCGCGCCTCTGATTCCACGCCTCTCTTTCCGTATCTCTGATTCCCCGCCTCTGATACCCTGCCTCTGATACCCTGCCTCTCTTTGCCTGCCTCTATTTCGGTGCCTCTTTCTCTGCATCTAGTTTCCCACATCTCATTTGCCCCCTCTGATAACCCGCCTCTGATTCCATGCCTCTGATTCCCCGCCTCTGATTCCTTACCTCTGATTCCCCGCCTCTGATTCCCTGCCTCAGATTCCCTGCCTCAGATTCCTTGCCTCAGATTCCCTGCCTCTGTTTCCCCGCCTCTGATTCCCCACGCTTGATTCCCCGCCTCAGATTCCCCGGCTCTGATTCCCTGCCTGAGATTCCATGCCTCAGATTCCCCGCCTCAGATTCCCTGCCTCAGATTCCCCGCCTCAGATTCCCCGCCTCAGATTCCCCGCCTCAGATTCCCTGCCTCACATTCCCCGCCTCAGATTCCCCGCCTCAGATTCCCCGCCTCAGATTCCCCGCCTCAGATTCCCCGCCTCAGATTCCCCGCCTCAGATTCTCTGCCTCTGATTGCCTGCCTCTGATTCCCTGCCTCTGATTCCCTGCCTCTGATTCCCTGCCTCTGATTCCCTGCCTCTGATTCCCTGCCTCTGATTCCCTGCCTCTGATACCCTGCCTCTCTTTGCCTGCCTCTATTTCGGTGCCTCTTTCTCTGCATCTAGTTTCCCACATCTCATTTGCCCCCTCTGATAACCCGCCTCTGATTCCATGCCTCTGATTCCCCGCCTCTGATTCCCCACCTCTGATTCCCCGCCTCTGATTCCCTGCCTCAGATTCCCTGCCTCAGATTCCTTGCCTCAGATTCCCTGCCTCTGTTTCCCCGCCTCTGATTCCCCACGTCTGATTCCCCGCCTCAGATTGCCCGGCTCTGATACCCTGCCTGAGATTCCATGCCTCAGATTCCCCGCCTCAGATTCCCTGCCTCAGATTCCCCGCCTCAGATTCCCCGCCTCAGATTCCCCGCCTCAGATTCCCCGCCTCAGATTCCCCGCCTCAGATTCCCCGCCTCAGATTCCCCGCCTCAGATTCCCCGCCTCAGTTTCCCTGCCTCAGATTCCCTGCCTCAGATTCCCTTCATCTGATTCCCTGCCTCTGATTCCCTGCCTCTGATTCCCCACCTCTGATTTCCCGCCTCAGATTCCTTGGCTCTGATTCTCTGGCTCAGATTCCCTGCCTTAGATTCCCTGCCTCTGATTCCCCGCCTCTGATTCCCCGCCTCTGATTCCCCACCTCTGTCTGTATGCCTCTCTTTCGCCTCCGCTTTTTCCCCTCCACTCTTTCCGCGCCTCTCTTTCCCTCCCTCAATTTCAACAACTCTGTTTGATCTGTTCTGTGTACCTCATTTTCAACACACAAGTTCCAACCACTATGTTTCACCCATCTCTTTCCCCGCCTCTATTTATCCGCCTATGTTTACCCGCCTCTGTTTACCCACCTGTTTCACCGCCTCTGATTCCCCGCCTCTGATTCCCCACCTCTGTCTCTACGCCTCTGTTTCGCCTCCACTCTTTCCCCTCCACTCATTCCGTGCCTGTCTTTCCCTCCCTCAATTTCAACAACACTGTTTGATCTGTTTTGTGTACCTCATTTTAAACACACAAGTTCCAACCACTATGTTTTGCCCGCCTCTTTCCCCGCCTCTATTTATCCACCTATGTTTACCTGCCACTGTTTACCCGCCTGTTTCCCCGCCTCTGATTCCCCACCTTTCATTCCCCGCCTCTCATTCCCTGCCTCTATTTCCGCACCTCTTTCTCTGCCTCTCTTTCCCCACATCTCTTTTCCTCCAGCTGATTCCCCGCCTCTGATTCCCCGCCTCTGATTCCCTGCCTCTGATTCCCCGCCTCTGATTCTCTGCCTCAGATTCCCTGCCTCAGGTTCCCTGCCTCAGATTCCCTGCCTCTGATTCCCCGACTCTGATTCCCCACCTCTTATTCCCCGCCTCTGATTCCCCGCCTCTGATTCCCCGCCTCTGATTCCCTGCCTCTGTTTCCCCACCTGTGATTCCCCGCCTCTGATTCCCCGCCTCAGATTCCCTGCCTCTGATTCCCTGCCTCTGATTCCGCGCCTCTGATTCCATGCCTCTCTTTCCCCGCCTCTGATTCCCTGCCTCTGTCACCCCGCCTCTGATTCCCCGCCTCTGATTCCCCGCCTCAGATTCCCTGCCTCTGATTCCCTGCCTCTGATTCCCCGCCTCAGATTATCCGCCTCAGATTCCCCGCCTCAGATTTCCAGCCTCAGATTCCCCGCCTCAGATTCCCCGCCTCAGATTCCCTGCCTCAGATTCCCTGCCTCAGATTCCCTGCCTTTGATTCCCTGCCTCTGATTCCCTGCCTCTGATTCCCTGCCTCTGATTCCCTGCCTCTGATTCCCTGCCTCTGATTCCGTGCCTCTGATTCCACGCTTCTCTTTCCGTATCTCTGATTCCCCGCCTCTGATTCCCTGCCTCTGCTACCCTGCTTCTCTTTGCCTGCCTCTATTTCGGTGCCTCTTTCTCTGCATCTAGTTTCCCACATCTCATTTGCCCCCTCTGATAACCCGCCTCTGATTCCATGCCTCTGACTCCCAGCCTCTGATCCCCGCCTCTGATTCCCCGCCTCTGATTCCCCGCCTCAGATTCCCCGCCTCAGATTCCCCGCCTCAGATTCCCCGCCTCAGATTCCCCGCCTCAGATTCCCCGCCTCAGATTCCCCGCCTCTGATTCCCCGCCTCTGATTCCCTGCCTCTGATTCCCTGCCTGTGATTCCCTGCCTCTGATTCCCTGCCTCTGATTCCCTGCCTCTGATTCCCTGCCTCTGATTCCGCGCCTCTGATTCCACGCCTCTCTTTCCGTATCTCTGATTCCCCGCCTCTAATTACCTGCCTCTGATACCCTGCCTCTCTTTGCCTTCCTCAATTTCGGTGCCTCTTTCTCTGCATCTAGTTTCCCACATCTCATTTGCCCCCGCTGATAACCCGCCTCTGATTCCATGCCTCTGATTCCCTGCCTCTGATTCCCCGCCTCTGATTCCCTGCCTCAGATTCCCTGCCTCAGATTCCCTGCCTCAGATTCCCTGCCTCTGATTCCCCGCCTCTGATTCCCCGCCTCTTAGTCCCCGCCTCTGATTCCCCGCCTCTGATTCCCCGCATCTGATTCCCTGCCTCAGATTAACCGGGTCTGATTCCCTGCATTAGATTCCCTGCCTCAGATTCCCTGCTTCTGATTCCCCGCTTCTGATTCCATGCCTCTGATTCCCCACCTCTGATTCCTGCCTCAGATTCCCTGCCTCAGATTCCCTGCCTCAGATTCCCTGCCTCTGATTCCCTGCCTTTGATTCCCCGCCTCTTATTCCCCGCCTCTGATTCCCAGCCTCTGATTCCCTGCCTTTGATTCCCCGCCTCTTATTGCCCGCCTCTGATTCCCAGCCTCTGATTCCCCGCCTCTGATTCCCTGCCTCTGTTTCCCCGCCTCTGATTCCCACCTCTGATTACCCGCCTCAGATTCCCCGCCTCAGATTCCCTGCCTCAGATTCCCCGCCTCAGATTCCCCGCCTCAGATTCCCCGCCTCAGATTCCCCGCCTCAGATTCCCCGCCTCAGATTCCCCGCCTCAGATTCCCCGCCTCAGATTCCCCGCCTCAGATTCCCCGCCTCAAATTCCCCGCCTCAGATTCCCCGCCTCAGATTCCCCGCCTCAGATTCCCCGCCTCTGATTCCCCACCTCTGATTCCCCGCCTCTGATTCCCTGCCTCAGATTCCCTGCCTCAGATTCCTTGCCTCAGATTCCCTGCCTCTGTTTCCCCGCCTCTGATTCCCCACGTCTGATTCCCCGCCTCAGATTCCCCGGCTCTGATACCCTGCCTGAGATTCCATGCCTCAGATTCCCCGCCTCAGATTCCCTGCCTCAGATTCCCCGCCTCAGATTCCCCGCCTCAGATTCCCCGCCTCAGATTCCCCGCCTCAGATTCCCCGCCTCAGATTCCCCGCCTCAGATTCCCCGCCTCAGATTCCCCGCCTCAGTTTCCCTGCCTCAGATTCCCTGCCTCAGATTCCCTTCATCTGATTCCCTGCCTCTGATTCCCTGCCTCTGATTCCCCACCTCTGATTCCCCGCCTCAGATTCCCTGGCTCTGATTCTCTGGCTCAGATTCCCTGCCTTAGATTCCCTGCCTCTGATTCCCCGCCTCTGATTCCAGGCCTCTTATTCCCCACCTCTGATTCCCCGCCTCTGATTGCCTGCCACTGATTGCCCACCTCTGATTCCCCACCTCTGATTCCCCACCTCTGATTCCCCACCTCTGTCTGTATGCCTCTCTTTCGCCTCCGCTTTTTCCCCTCCACTCTTTCCGCGCCTCTCTTTCCCTCCCTCAATTTCAACAACTCTGTTTGATCTGTTCTGTGTACCTCATTTTCAACACACAAGTTCCAACCACTATGTTTCACCCATCTCTTTCCCCGCCTCTATTTATCCGCCTATGTTTACCCGCCTCTGTTTACCCACCTGTTTCACCGCCTCTGATTCCCCGCCTCTGATTCCCCACCTCTGTCTCTACGCCTCTGTTTCGCCTCCACTCTTTCCCCTCCACTCATTCCGTGCCTGTCTTTCCCTCCCTCAATTTCAACAACACTGTTTGATCTGTTTTGTGTACCTCATTTTAAACACACAAGTTCCAGCCACTATGTTTTGCCCGCCTCTTTCCCCGCCTCTATTTATCCACCTATGTTTACCTGCCACTGTTTACCCGCCTGTTTCCCCGCCTCTGATTCCCTGCCTCTGATTCCCCGCCTCTGATTCTCTGCCTCAGATTCCCTGCCTCAGATTCCCTGCCTCAGATTCCCTGCCTCTGATTCCCCGACTCCAATTCCCCGCCTCTTATTCCCCGCCTCTGATTCCCCGCCTCTGATTCCCCGCCTCTGATTCCCTGCCTCTGTTTCCCCACCTGTGATTCCCCGCCTCTGATTCCCCGCCTCAGATTCCCTGCCTCTGATTCCCTGCCTCTGATTCCGCGCCTCTGATTCCACGCCTCTCTTTCCCCGCCTCTGATTCCCTGCCTCTGTCTCCCCGCCTCTGATTCCCCGCCTCTGATTCCCCGCATCAGATTCCCTGCCTCTGATTCCCTGCCTCAGATTCCCCGCCTCAGATTATCCGCCTCAGATTCCCCACCTCAGATTTCCAGCCTCAGATTCCCCGCCTCAGATTCCCCGCCTCAGATTCCCTGCCTCAGATTCCCCGCCTCAGATTCCCTGCCTCTGATTCCCTGCCTCTGATTCCCTGCCTCTTATTCCCTGCCTCTGATTCCCTGCCTCTGATTCCCTGCCTCTGATTCCGTGCCTCTGATTCCACGCCTCTCTTTCCGTATCTCTGATTCCCCGCCTCTGATTCCCTGCCTCTGATACCCTGCCTCTCTTTGCCTGCCTCTATTTCGGTGCCTCTTTCTCTGCATCTAGTTTCCCACATCTCATTTGCCCCCTCTGATAACCCGCCTCTGATTCCATGCCTCTGACTCCCCGCCTCTGATTCCCCGCCTCTGATTCCCCGCCTCTGATTCCCCGCCTCAGATTCCCCGCCTCAGATTCCCCGCCTCAGATTCCCCGCCTCAGATTCCCCGCCTCAGATTCCCCGCCTCAGATTCCCCGCCTCCGATTCCCCGCCTCTGATTCCCTGCCTCTGATTCCCTGCCTGTGATTCCCTGCCTCTGATTCCCTGCCTCTGATTCCCTGCCTCTGATTCCCTGCCTGTGATTCCGCGCCTCTGATTCCACGCCTCTCTTTCCGTATCTCTGATTCCCCGCCTCTAATTCCCTGCCTCTGATACCCTGCCTCTCTTATCCTTCCTCAATTTCGGTGCCTCTTTCTCTGCATCTAGTTTCCCACATCTCATTTGCCCCCGCTGATAACCCGCCTCTGATTCCATGCCTCTGATTCCCTGCCTCTGATTCCCCGCCTCTGATTCCCTGCCTCAGATTCCCTGCCTCAGATTCCCTGCCTCAGATTCCCTGCCTCTGATTCCCCGCCTCTGATTCCCCGCCTCTTAGTCCCCGCCTCTGATTCCCCGCCTCTGATTCCCCGCATCTGATTCCCTGCCTCAGATTAACCGGGTCTGATTCCCTGCATTAGATTCCCTGCCTCAGATTCCCTGCTTCTGATTCCCCGCCTCTGATTCCATGCCTCTGATTCCCCGCCTCTGATTCCTGCCTCAGATTCCCTGCCTCAGATTCCCTGCCTCAGATTCCCTGCCTCTGATTCCCGGCCTTTGATTCCCCGCCTCTTATTCCCCGCCTCTGATTCCCAGCCTCTGATTCCCTGCCTTTGATTCCCCGCCTCTTATTCCCCGCCTCTGATTCCCAGCCTCTGATTCCCCGCCTCTGATTCCCTGCCTCTGTTTCCCCGCCTCTGATTCCCCACCTCTGATTACCCGCCTCAGATTCCCCGCCTCAGATTCCCTGCCTCAGATTCCCCGCCTCAGATTCCCCGCCTCAGATTCCCCGCCTCAGATTCCCCACCTCAGATTCCCCGCCTCAGATTCCCCGCCTCAGATTCCCCGCCTCAGATTCCCCGCCTCAGATTCCCCGCCTCAGATTCCCCGCCTCAAATTCCCCGCCTCAGATTCCCCGCCTCAGATTCCCCGCCTCAGATACCCCGCCTCAGATTCTCCTCCTCAGATTCCCCGCCTCAGATTCCCCGCCTCAGATTCCCCGCCTCAGATTCCCCGCCTCAGATTCCCCGCCTCAGATTACCCGCCTCAGATTCCCTGCCTCTGATTCCCTGCCTCTGATTCCCTGCCTCTGATTCCCTGCCTCTGATTCCCTGCCTCTGATTCCGCGCCTCTGATTCCACGCCTCTCTTTCCGTATCTCTGATTCCCCGCCTCTAATTCCCTGCCTCTGATACCCTGCCTCTCTTTGCCTTCCTCAATTTCGGTGCCTCTTTCTCTGCATCTAGTTTCCCACATCTCATTTGCCCGCTCTGATAACCCGCCTCTGATTCCATGCCTCTGATTCCCTGCCTCTGATTCCCCGCCTCTGATTCCCTGCCTCAGATTCCCTGCCTCACATTCCCTGCCTCAGATTCCCTGCCTCTGATTCCCCGCATCTGATTCCCCGCCTCTTATTCCCCGCCTCTGATTCCCCGCCTCTGATTCCCCGCATCTGATTCCCTGCCTCAGATTCCCCGGGTCAGATTCCCTTCATTAGATTCCCTTCCTCAGATTCCCTGCTTCTGATTCCCCGCCTCTGATTCCCTGCCTCTGATTCCCCGCCTCTGATTCCTGCCTCAGATTCCCTGCCTCAGATTCCCTGCCTCAGATTCCCTGCCTCTGATTCCCTGCCTTTGATTCCCCGCCTCTTATTCCCCGCCTCTGATTCCCAGCCTCTGATTCCCCGCCTCTGATTCCCTGCCTCTGTTTCCCCGCCTCTGTTTCCCCGACTCTGATTCCCCTCCTCAGATTCCCCGCCTCAGATTCCCCACCTCAGATTCCCCGCCTCAGATTCCCCACCTCAGATTCCCCGCCTCAGATTCCCCGCCTCAGATTCCCCGCCTCAGATTCCCCGCCTCAGATTCCCCGCCTCAGATTCTCTGCCTCTGATTGCCTGCCTCTGATTCCCTGCCTCTGATTCCCTGCCTCTGATTCCCTGCCTCTGATTCCCTGCCTCTGATTCCCTGCCTCTGATTCCGCGCCTCTGATTCCACGCCTCTCTTTCCGTATCTCTGATTCCCCGCCTCTGATTCCCTGCCTCTGATACCCTGCCTCTCTTTGCCTGCCTCTATTTCGGTGCCTCTTTCTCTGCATCTAGTTTCCCACATCTCATTTGCCCCCTCTGATAACCCGCCTCTGATTCCATGCCTCTGATTCCCCGCCTCTGATTCCCCGCCTCTGATTCCCCGCCTCTGATTCCCCGCCTCTGATTCCCTTCCTCAGATTCCCTTTCTCAGATTCCCTGCCTCAGATTCCCTGCATCTGATTCCCCGCCTCTGATTCCCTGCCTCTTATTCCCCGCCTCTGATTCCCCACCTCTGATTCCCTGCCTCTGATTCCCTGCCTCTGTTTCCCCGCCTCTGATTCCCCGCCTCTGATTCCCCGCCTCAGATTCCCCGGCTCTGATTCCCTGCCTGAGATTCCCTGCCTCAGATTCCCTGCCTATGATTTCCTGCCTCTGAGTCCCCGCGTCAGATTCCCCGGCTCTGATTCCCTGACTGAGATTCCCTGCCTCAGATTCCCAGCCTCAGATTCCCTGCCTCAGATTCCCCGCCTCAGATTCCCTGCCTCAGATACCCTGCCTCTCTTTGCCTGCCTCTATTTCCGTGCCTCTTTCTCTGCATCTAGTTTCCCACATCTCATTTGCCCCCTCTGATAACCCGCCTCTGATTCCATGCCTCTGATTCCCCGCCTCTGATTCCCCACCTCTGATTCCCCGCCTCCGATTCCCTGCCTCAGATTCCCTGCCTCAGATTCCTTGCCTCAGATTCCCTGCCTCTGTTTCCCCGCCTCTGATTCTCCACGTCTGATTCCCACGCCTCTGATTCCCCGGCTCTGATTCCCTGCCTGAGATTCCATGCCTCAGATATCCCGCCTCAGATTCCCTGCCTCAGATTCCCCGCCTCAGATTCCCCGCCTCAGATTCCCCGCCTCAGATTCCCCACCTCAGATTCCCCGCCTCAGATTCCCAGTCTCAGATTCCCCGCCTCAGATTCCCCGCCTCAGATTCCCCACCTCAGATTCCCTGCCTCGGATTCCCTGCCTCAGATTCCCTGCCTCAGATTCCCTTCATCTGATTCCCTTCATCTGATTCCCTGCCTCTGTTTCCCCGCCTCTGATTCCCCGCGTCTGATTCCCCGCCTCAGATTCCCCGGCTCTGATTCCCTGCCTCAGATTCCCTGCCTCAGATTCCCTGCCTCTGATTCCCTGCCTCAGATTCCATGCCTCAGATTCCCTGCCTCAGATTCCCTGCCTCTGATTGCCTGCCTCTGATTCCCTGCCTCTGATAACCTGCCTCTGATTCCCTGCCTCTGATTCCCTGCCTCTGATTCCGCACCTCTGATTCCACGCCTCTATTTCCTTGTCTCTGATTCCCCGCCTCTGATTCCCTGCCTCTGATACCCTGCCTCTCTTTGCCTGCCTCTATTTCCGTGCCTCTTTCTCTGCATCTAGTTTCCCACATCTCATTTGCCCCCTCTGATAACCCGCCTCTGATTCCATGCCTCTGATTCACTGCCTCAGATTCTGTGCCTCAGATTCCCCGATTCAGATTTACCGCCTCAGATTCCCCGCCTCAGATTCCCTGCCTCAGATTCCCTGCCTCAGATTCCCTGCCTCCGATTCCCCACCTCTGATTCCCCGCGTCTGATTCCCAGCCTCTGAATCCCCGCCTCTGAATCCCCGCCTCTGATTCCCCGCCTCTGTTTCCCCGCCTCTGATTCCCCGCCTCTGATTCCCCACCTCTGATTGCCTGCCACTGATTGCCAGCCTCTGATTCCCCGCCTTTGATTCCCCGCCTCTGATTCCCCACCTCTGTCTGTATGCCTCTCTTTCGCCTCCGCTTTTTCCCCTACACTCTTTCGGTGCCTCTCTTTCCCTCCCTCAATTTCAACAACTCTGTTTGATCTGTTCTGTGTACCTCATTTTCAACACACAAGTTCCAACCACTATGTTTCACCCTTCACTTTCCCCGCCTCTATTTTTCCGCCTATGTTTACCCGCCTCTGTTTACCCACCTGTTTCACCGCCTCTGATTCCCCGCCTCTGATTCCCCACCTCTGTCTCGACGCCTCTCTTTCGCCTCCACTCTTTCCCCTCCACTCTTTCCGTGACTGTCTTTCCCTCCCTCAATTTCAACAACACTGTTTGATCTGTTTTGTGTACCTCATTTTAAACACACAAGTTCCAACCACTATGTTATGCCCGCCTGTTTCCCCGCCTCTATTTATCCACCTATGTTTACCTGCCTCTGTTTACCCGCCTGTTTCCCCGCCTCTGATTCCCCACCTTTCATTCCCCGCCTCTCTTTCCCTGCCTCTATTTCCGCGCCTCTTTCTCTGCCTCTCTTACCCCACAACGCTTTTCCTCCCGCTGATTCCCCGCCTCTGATTCCCCGCCTTTGATTCCCTGCCTCTGATTCCCCGCCTCTGAGTCCCTGCCTCAGATTCCCTGCCTCAGATTCCCTGCCTCAGATTCCCTGCCTCAGATTCCCCGCCTCAGATTCCCCGCCTCAGATTCCCCGCCTCAGATTCCCCACCTCAGATTCCCCGCCTCAGATTCCCAGTCTCAGATTCCCCGCCTCAGATTCCCCGCCTCAGATTCCCCACCTCAGATTCCCTGCCTCGGATTCCCTGCCTCAGATTCCCTGCCTCAGATTCCCTTCATCTGATTCCCTTCATCTGATTCCCTGCCTCTGTTTCCCCGCCTCTGATTCCCCGCGTCTGATTCCCCGCCTCAGATTCCCCGGCTCTGATTCCCTGCCTCAGATTCCCTGCCTCAGATTCCCTGCCTCTGATTCCCTGCCTCAGATTCCATGCCTCAGATTCCCTGCCTCAGATTCCCTGCCTCTGATTGCCTGCCTCTGATTCCCTGCCTCTGATAACCTGCCTCTGATTCCCTGCCTCTGATTCCCTGCCTCTGATTCCGCACCTCTGATTCCACGCCTCTATTTCCTTGTCTCTGATTCCCCGCCTCTGATTCCCTGCCTCTGATACCCTGCCTCTCTTTGCCTGCCTCTATTTCCGTGCCTCTTTCTCTGCATCTAGTTTCCCACATCTCATTTGCCCCCTCTGATAACCCGCCTCTGATTCCATGCCTCTGATTCACTGCCTCAGATTCTGTGCCTCAGATTCCCCGATTCAGATTTACCGCCTCAGATTCCCCGCCTCAGATTCCCTGCCTCAGATTCCCTGCCTCAGATTCCCTGCCTCCGATTCCCCACCTCTGATTCCCCGCGTCTGATTCCCAGCCTCTGAATCCCCGCCTCTGAATCCCCGCCTCTGATTCCCCGCCTCTGTTTCCCCGCCTCTGATTCCCCGCCTCTGATTCCCCACCTCTGATTGCCTGCCACTGATTGCCAGCCTCTGATTCCCCGCCTTTGATTCCCCGCCTCTGATTCCCCACCTCTGTCTGTATGCCTCTCTTTCGCCTCCGCTTTTTCCCCTACACTCTTTCGGTGCCTCTCTTTCCCTCCCTCAATTTCAACAACTCTGTTTGATCTGTTCTGTGTACCTCATTTTCAACACACAAGTTCCAACCACTATGTTTCACCCTTCACTTTCCCCGCCTCTATTTTTCCGCCTATGTTTACCCGCCTCTGTTTACCCACCTGTTTCACCGCCTCTGATTCCCCGCCTCTGATTCCCCACCTCTGTCTCGACGCCTCTCTTTCGCCTCCACTCTTTCCCCTCCACTCTTTCCGTGACTGTCTTTCCCTCCCTCAATTTCAACAACACTGTTTGATCTGTTTTGTGTACCTCATTTTAAACACACAAGTTCCAACCACTATGTTATGCCCGCCTGTTTCCCCGCCTCTATTTATCCACCTATGTTTACCTGCCTCTGTTTACCCGCCTGTTTCCCCGCCTCTGATTCCCCACCTTTCATTCCCCGCCTCTCTTTCCCTGCCTCTATTTCCGCGCCTCTTTCTCTGCCTCTCTTACCCCACAACGCTTTTCCTCCCGCTGATTCCCCGCCTCTGATTCCCCGCCTTTGATTCCCTGCCTCTGATTCCCCGCCTCTGAGTCCCTGCCTCAGATTCCCTGCCTCAGATTCCCTGCCTCAGATTCCCTGCCTCTGATTCCCCGCCTCTGATTCCCCGCCTCGTATTCCCCGCCTCTGATTCCCCGCCTCTGATTCCCCGCATCTGATTCCCTGCCTCAGATTCCCCGGCTCTGATTCCCTGCATCAGATTCCCTGCCTCAGATTCCCTGCCTCTGATTCCCCGCCTCTGAATCCCTGCCTCTGATTCCCTGCCTCTGATTCCTGCCTCAGATTCCCTGCCTCAGATTCCCTGCCTCAGATTCCCTGCCTCTGATTCCCCGCCTTTGATTCCCCTCCTCTTATTCCCCGCCTCTGATTGCCAGCCTCTGATTCCCCGCCTCTGATTCCCTGCCTCTGTTTCCCCGCCTCTGATTCCCCGCCTCTGATTCCCCGCCTCAGGTTCCCCGCCTCAGATTCCCTGCCTCAGATTCCCTTCCTCAGATTCCCCGCCTCAGATTCCCCGCCTCAGATTCCCCGCCTCAGATTCCCCGCCTCAGATTCCCCGCCTCAGATTCCCCGCCTCAGATTCCCCGCCTCAGATTCCCCGCCTCAGATTCCCCGCCTCAGATTCCCCGCCTCAGATTCCCCGCCTCAGATTACCCGCCTCAGATTACCCGCCTCAGATTCCCTGCCATTGATTGCCTGCCACTGATTGCCTGCCTCTGATTCCCTGCCTCTGATTCCCTGCCTCTGATTCCGCGCCTCTGATTCCACGCCTATCTTTCCGTATCTCTGATTCCCCGCCTCTGATTCTCTGCCTCTGATACCCTGCCTCTCTTTGCCTGCCTCTATTTCGGTGCCTCTTCCTCTGCATCTAGTTTCCCACATCTCATTTTCCCCCTCTGAGAATCCGCCTCTGATTCCATGCCTCTGATTCCCCGCCTCTGATTCCCCGCCTCTGATTCCCCGCCTCTGAATCCCCGCCTCTGATTCCCTGCCTCAGATTCCCTGCCTCAGATTCCCTGCCTCAGATTCCCTGCATCTGATTCCCCGCCTCTGATTCCCCGCCTCTTATTCCCCGCCTCTGATTCCCCGACTCTGATTCCCCGCCTCTGATTCCCTGCCTCTGTTTCCCCGCCTCTGATTCCCCGCCTCTGATTCCCCGCCTCAGATTCCCCGGCTCTGATTCCCTGCCTGAGATTCCCTGCCTGAGATTCCCTGCCTATGATTCCCTGCCTCTGAATCCCCGTGTCAGATTCCCCGGCTCTGATTCTCTGCCTGAGATTCCCTGCCTCAGAATCCCCGCCTCAGATTCCCTGCCTCAGATTCCCCGCCTCAGATTCCCTGCCTCAGATTCCCCGCCTCAGATTCGCCGCCTCAGATTCCCCGCCTCAGATTCCCCGCCTCTGATTCCCCGCCTATGCTTCCCTGCCTCTGTTTCCCCGCCTCTCATTCCCCGCGTCTGATTCCCCGCCTCAGATTCCATGGCTCTGATTCCCTGCCTGAGATTCCATGCCTCAGATTCCCCGCCTCAGATTACCAGCCTCAGATTCACCGCCTCAGATTCCCCGCCTCAGATTCCCCGCCTCAGATTCCCCGCCTCAGATTCCCCGCCTCACATTCCCCGCCTCAGATTCCCCGCCTCAGATTCCCTGCCTCAGATTTCCTGTCTCAGATTCCCTGCCTCAGATTCCCTTCATCTGATTCCCTTCATCTGATTCCCTGCCTCTGATTCTCTGCCTCTGATTCCCCGCCTCTGATTCCCTGCCTCTGATTCCCTGCCTCCGATTCCGCACCTCTGATTCCACGCCTCTCTTTCCTTGTCTCTGATTCCCCGCCTCTGATTCCCTGCCTCTGATACCTTTCCTCTCTTTTCCTGCCTTTATCTCCGTGCCTCTTTCTCTGCATCTAGTTTCCCACATCTCATTTGCCCCCTCTGATAACCCGCCTCTGATTCCATGCCTCTGATTCACTGCCTCAGATTCCGTGCCTCAGATTCCCCGATTCAGATTTACCGCCTCAGATTCCCCGCCTCAGATTCCCTGCCTCAGATTCCCTGCCTCAGATTCCCTGCCTCTGATACCCCGCCTCTGATTCCCCGCCTCTGATTCCCCGCCTCTGATTCCCAGCCTCTGAATCCCCGCCTCTGAATCCCCACCTCTGATTCCCCGCCTCTGTTTCCCCGCCTCTGATTCCCCGCCTCTGATTCCCCGCCTCTGATTCCACGCCTCTGATTCCCCGCCTCTGATTCCAGGCCTCTTATTCCCCGCCTCTGATTCCCCACCTCTGATTGCCTGCCACTGATTGCCCGCCTCTGATTCCCCGCCTCTGATTCCCCACCTCTGTCTCGATGCCTCTCTTTCGCCTCCACTCTTTCTCCTCCACTCTTTCCGTGCCTGTATTTCCCTCCCTCAATTTCAACAACACTGTTTGATCTGTTTTGTGTACCTCATTTTAAACATACAAGTTCCAACCACTATGTTATGCCCGCCTCTTTCCCCGCCTCTATTTATCCACCTATATTTACCTGCCTCTGTTTACCCGCCTGTTTCCCCGCCTCTGATTCCCCACCTTTCATTCCCCGCCTCTTTTTCCCTGCCTCTATTTCCGCGCCTCTTTCTCTGCCTCTCTTTCCCCACAACGCTTTTCCTCCCGCTGATTCCCCGCCTCTGATTCCCCGCCTCAGATTCCCCGCCTCAGATACCCCACCTCAGATTCCCCGCCTCAGATTCCCTGCCTCGGATTCCCTGCCTCAGATTCCCTGCCTCAGATTCCCTTCATCTGATTCCCTTCATCTGATTCCCTGCCTCTGTTTCCCTGCCTCTGATTCCCCGTGTCTGATTCCCCGCCTCAGATTCCCCGGCTCTGATTCCCTGCCTCAGATTCCCTGCCTCAGATTGCCTGCCTCTGATTCCCTGCCTCAGATTCCATGCCTCAGATTCCCTGCCTCAGATTCCCTGCCTCTGATTGCCTGCCTCTGATTCTCTGCCTCTGATTCCCTGCCTCTGATTCCTTGCCTCTGATTCCCTGCCTCAGATTCCCTACCTCAGATTCCCTGCCTCTGATTCCCTGCCTCAGATTCCATGCCTCAGATTCCCTGCCTCAGATTCCCTGCCTCTGATTGCCTGCCTCTGATTCCCTGCCTCTGATTCCCTGCCTCTGATTCCCTGCCTCTGATTCCCTGCCTCTGATTCCCTGCCTCTGATTCCGCACCTCTGATTCCACGCCTCTCTTTCCTTGTCTCTGATTCCCCGCCTGTGATTCCCTGCCTCTGATACCCTGCCTCTCTTTGCCTGCCTCTATTTCCGTGCCTCTTTCTCTGCATCTAGTTTCCCACATCTCATTTGCCCCCTCTGATAACCCGCCTCTGATTCCATGCCTCTGATTCACTGCCTCAGATTCTGTGCCTCAGATTCCCCGATACAGATTTACCGCCTCAGATTCCCCGCCTCAGATTCCCTGCCTCAGATTCCCTGCCTCAGATTCCCTGCCTCCGATTCCCCGCCTCTGATTCCCCGCGTCTGATTCCCAGCCTCTGAATCCCCACCTCTGAATCCCCGCCTCTGATTCCCCGCCTCTGTTTCCCCGCCTCTGATTCCCCGCCTCTGATTCCCCACCTCTGATTGCCTGCCACTGATTGCCAGCCTCTGATTCCCCGCCTTTGATTCCCTGCCTCTGATTCCGCACCTCTGATTCCACGCCTCTCTTTCCTTGTCTCTGATTCCCCGCCTCTGATTCCCTGCCTCTGATACCCTGCCTCTCTTTGCCTGCCTCTATTTCCGTGCCTCTTTCTCTGCATCTAGTTTCCCACATCTCATTTGCCCCCTCTGATAACCCGCCTCTGATTCCATGCCTCTGATTCACTGCCTCAGATTCTGTGCCTCAGATTCCCCGATTCAGATTTACCGCCTCAGATTCCCCGCCTCAGATTCCCTGCCTCTGATTCCCTGCCTCAGATTCCCTGCCTCAGATTCCCTTCATCTGATTCCCTTCATCTGATTCCCTGCCTCTGTTTCCCTGCCTCTGATTCCCCGTGTCTGATTCCCCGCCTCAGATTCCCCGGCTCTGATTCGCTGCCTCAGATTCCCTGCCTCAGATTCCCTGCCTCTGATTCCCTGCCTCAGATTCCATGCCTCAGATTCCCTGCCTCAGATTCCCTGCCTCTGATTGCCTGCCTCTGATTCTCTGCCTCTGATTCCCTGCCTCTGATTCCTTGCCTCTGATTCCCTGCCTCAGATTCCCTACCTCAGATTCCCTGCCTCTGATTCCCTGCCTCAGATTCCATGCCTCAGATTCACTGCCTCATATTCCCTGCCTCTGATTCCCTGCCTCTGATTCCCTGCCTCTGATTCCCTGCCTCTGATTCCCTGCCTCTGATTCCGCACCTCTGATTCCACGCCTCTCTTTCCTTGTCTCTGATTCCCCGCCTATGATTCCCTGCCTCTGATACCCTGCCTCTCTTTGCCTGCCTCTATTTCCGTGCCTCTTTCTCTGCATCTAGTTTCCCACATCTCATTTTCCCCCTCTGATAACCCGCCTCTGATTCCATGCCTCCGATTCACTGCCTCAGATTCCCTGCCTCAGATTCCCTGCCTCAGATTCCCTGCCTCAGATTCCTTGCCTCAGATTCCCTGCCTCCGATTCCCCGCCTCTGATTCCCCGGCTCTGATTCCCCGCCTCTGATTCCCAGCCTCTGAATCCCCACCACTGAATCCCCACCTCTGATTCCCCGCCTCTGTTTCCCCGCCTCTGATTCCCCGCCTCTGATTCCCCACCTCTGATTCCACGCCTCTGATTCCCCGCCTCTGATTCCAGGCCTCTTATTCCCCGCCTCTGATTCCCCACCTCTGATTGCCTGCCACTGATTGCCAGCCTATGATTCCCCGCCTCTGATTCCCCGCCTCTGATTCCCCACCTCTGTCTATATGCCTCTCTTTCGCCTCCGCTTTTTCCCCTACACTCTTTCCGTGCCTCTCTTTCCCTCCCTCAATTTCAACAACTCTGTTTGATCTGTTCTGTGTACCTGATTTTCAACACACAAGTTCCAACCACTATGTTTCACCCATCACTTTCCCCGCCTCTATTTTTCCGCCTATGTTTACCCGCCTCTGTTTACCCACCTGGTTCACCGCCTCTGATTCCCCGCCTCTGATTCCCCACCTCTGTCTCGACGCCTCTCTTTCGCCTCCACTCTTTCCCCTCCACTCTTTCCGTGCCTGTCTTTCCCTCCCTCAATTTCAACAACACTGTTTGATCTGTTTTGTGTACCTCATTTTAAACACACAAGTTCAAACCACTATGTTATGCCCGCCTCTTTCCCCGCCTCTATTTATCCACCTTGGTTTACCTTCCTCTGTTTACCCTCCTGTTTCCCCGCCTCTGATTCCCCACCTTTCATTCCCCGCCTCTCTTTCCCTGCCTCTACTTCCGCGCCTCTTTCTCTGCCTCTCTTTCCCCACAACGCTTTTCCTCCCGCTGATTCCCCGCCTCTGATTCCCCGCCTCTGATTCCCTGCCTCTGATTCCTTGCCTCTGATTCCCTGCCTCAGATTCCCTACCTCAGATTCCCTGCCTCTGATTCCCTGCCTCAGATTCCATGCCTCAGATTCCCTGCCTCAGATTCCCTGCCTCTGATTGCCTGCCTCTGATTCCCTGCCTCTGATTCCCTGCCTCTGATTCCCTGCCTCTGATTCCCTGCCTCTGATTCCCTGCCTCTGATTCCGCACCTCTGATTCCACGCCTCTCTTTCCTTGTCTCTGATTCCCCGCCTCTGATTCCCTGCCTCTGATACCCTGCCTCTCTTTGCCTGCCTCTATTTCCGTGCCTCTTTCTCTGCATCTAATTTCCCACATCTCATTTTCCCCCTCTGATAACCCGCCTCTGATTCCATGCCTCTGATTCACTGCCTCAGATTCCCTGCCTCAGATTCCCTGCCTCAGATTCCCTGCCTCAGATTCCTTGCCTCAGATTCCCTGCCTCCGATTGCCCGCCTCTGATTCCCCGCCTCTGATTCCCCGCCTCTGATTCCCAGCCTCTGAATCCCCGCCACTGAATCCCCACCTCTGATTCCCCGCCTCTGTTTCCCCGCCTCTGATTCCCCGCCTCTGATTCCCCGCCTCTGATTCCACGCCTCTGATTCCCCGCCTCTGATTCCAGGCCTCTTATTCCCCGCCCCTGATTCTCCACCTCTCATTGCCTGCCACTGATTGCCAGCATATGATTCCCCGCCTCTGATTCCCCGCCTCTGATTCCCCACCTCTGTCTGTATGCCTCTCTTTCGCCTCCGCTTTTTCCCCTACACTCTTTCCGTGCCTCTCTTTCCCTCCCTCAATTTCAACAACTCTGTTTGATCTGTTCTGTGTACCTCATTTTCAACACACAAGTTCCAACCACTATGTTTCACCCATCACTTTCCCCGCCTCTATTTTTCCGCCTATGTTTACCCGCCTCTGTTTACCCACCTGTTTCACCGCCTCTGATTCCCCGCCTCTGATTCCCCACCTCTGTCTCGACGCCTCTCTTTCGCCTCCACTCTTTCCCCTCCACTCTTTCCGTGCCTGTCTTTCCCTCCCTCAATTTCAACAACACTGTTTGATCTGTTTTGTGTACCTCATTTTAAACACACAAGTTCAAACCACTATGTTATGCCCGCCTCTTTCCCCGCCTCTATTTATCCACCTTGGTTTACCTTCCTCTGTTTACCCTCCTGTTTCCCCGCCTCTGATTCCCCACCTTTCATTCCCCGCCTCTCTTTCCCTGCCTCTACTTCCGCGCCTCTTTCTCTGCCTCTCTTTCCCCACAACGCTTTTCCTCCCGCTGATTCCCCGCCTCTGATTCCCCGCCTCTGATTCCCTGCCCCTGATTCCTTGCCTCTGATTCCCTGCCTCAGATTCCCTACCTCAGATTCCCTGCCTCTGATTCCCTGCCTCAGATTCCATGCCTCAGATTCCCTGCCTCAGATTCCCTGCCTCTGATTGCCTGCCTCTGATTCCCTGCCTCTGATTCCCTGCCTCTGATTCCCTGCCTCTGATTCCCTGCCTCTGATTCCCTGCCTCTGATTCCGCACCTCTGATTCCACGCCTCTCTTTCCTTGTCTCTGATTCCCCGCCTCTGATTCCCCGCCTCTGATTCCACGCCTCTGATTCCCCGCCTCTGATTCCAGGCCTCTTATTCCCCGCCTCTGATTCCCCACCTCTGATTGCCTGCCACTGATTGCCAGCCTCTGATTCCCCACCTCTGATTCCCCGCCTCTGATTCCCCACCTCTGTCTGTATGCCTCTCTTTCGCCTCCGCTTTTTCCCCTACACTCTTTCCGTGCCTCTCTTTCCCTCCCTCAATTTCAACAACTCTGTTTGATCTGTTCTGTGTACCTCATTTTCAACACACAAGTTCCAACCACTATGTTTCACCCATCACTTTCCCCGCCTCTATTTTTCCGCCTATGTTTACCCGCCTCTGTTTACCCACCTGTTTCACCGCCTCTGATTCCCCGCCTCTGATTCCCCACCTCTGTCTCGACGCCTCTCTTTCGCCTCCACTCTTTCCCCTCCACTCTTTCCGTGCCTGTCTTTCCCTCCCTCAATTTCAACAACACTGTTTGATCTGTTTTGTGTACCTCATTTTAAACACACAAGTTCAAACCACTATGTTATGCCCGCCTCTTTCCCCGCCTCTATTTATCCACCTTGGTTTACCTTCCTCTGTTTACCCTCCTGTTTCCCCGCCTCTGATTCCCCACCTTTCATTCCCCGCCTCTCTTTCCCTGCCTCTACTTCCGCGCCTCTTTCTCTGCCTCTCTTTCCCCACAACGCTTTTCCTCCCGCTGATTCCCCGCCTCTGATTCCCCGCCTCTGATTCCCTGCCTCTGATTCCCCGCCTCTGAGTCCCTGCCTCAGATTCCCTCCTTCAGATTCCCTGCCTCAGATTCCATGCCTCAGATTCCCTGCCTCAGATTCCCTGCCTCTGATTGCCTGCCTCTGATTCCCTGCCTCTGATTCCCTGCCTCTGATTCCCTGCCTCTGATTCCCTGCCTCTGATTCCCTGCCTCTGATTCCGCACCTCTGATTCCACGCCTCTCTTTCCTTGTCTCTGATTCCCCGCCTCTGATTCCCTGCCTCTGATACCCTGCCTCTCTTTGCCTGCCTCTATTTCCGTGCCTCTTTCTCTGCATCTAATTTCCCACATCTCATTTTCCCCCTCTGATAACCCGCCTCTGATTCCATGCCTCTGATTCACTGCCTCAGATTCCCTGCCTCAGATTCCCTGCCTCAGATTCCCTGCCTCAGATTCCTTGCCTCAGATTCCCTGCCTCCGATTGCCCGCCTCTGATTCCCCGCCTCTGATTCCCCGCCTCTGATTCCCAGCCTCTGAATCCCCGCCACTGAATCCCCACCTCTGATTCCCCGCCTCTGTTTCCCCGCCTCTGATTCCCCGCCTCTGATTCCCCGCCTCTGATTCCACGCCTCTGATTCCCCGCCTCTGATTCCAGGCCTCTTATTCCCCGCCCCTGATTCTCCACCTCTCATTGCCTGCCACTGATTGCCAGCATATGATTCCCCGCCTCTGATTCCCCGCCTCTGATTCCCCACCTCTGTCTGTATGCCTCTCTTTCGCCTCCGCTTTTTCCCCTACACTCTTTCCGTGCCTCTCTTTCCCTCCCTCAATTTCAACAACTCTGTTTGATCTGTTCTGTGTACCTCATTTTCAACACACAAGTTCCAACCACTATGTTTCACCCATCACTTTCCCCGCCTCTATTTTTCCGCCTATGTTTACCCGCCTCTGTTTACCCACCTGTTTCACCGCCTCTGATTCCCCGCCTCTGATTCCCCACCTCTGTCTCGACGCCTCTCTTTCGCCTCCACTCTTTCCCCTCCACTCTTTCCGTGCCTGTCTTTCCCTCCCTCAATTTCAACAACACTGTTTGATCTGTTTTGTGTACCTCATTTTAAACACACAAGTTCAAACCACTATGTTATGCCCGCCTCTTTCCCCGCCTCTATTTATCCACCTTGGTTTACCTTCCTCTGTTTACCCTCCTGTTTCCCCGCCTCTGATTCCCCACCTTTCATTCCCCGCCTCTCTTTCCCTGCCTCTACTTCCGCGCCTCTTTCTCTGCCTCTCTTTCCCCACAACGCTTTTCCTCCCGCTGATTCCCCGCCTCTGATTCCCCGCCTCTGATTCCCTGCCCCTGATTCCTTGCCTCTGATTCCCTGCCTCAGATTCCCTACCTCAGATTCCCTGCCTCTGATTCCCTGCCTCAGATTCCATGCCTCAGATTCCCTGCCTCAGATTCCCTGCCTCTGATTGCCTGCCTCTGATTCCCTGCCTCTGATTCCCTGCCTCTGATTCCCTGCCTCTGATTCCCTGCCTCTGATTCCCTGCCTCTGATTCCGCACCTCTGATTCCACGCCTCTCTTTCCTTGTCTCTGATTCCCCGCCTCTGATTCCCCGCCTCTGATTCCACGCCTCTGATTCCCCGCCTCTGATTCCAGGCCTCTTATTCCCCGCCTCTGATTCCCCACCTCTGATTGCCTGCCACTGATTGCCAGCCTCTGATTCCCCACCTCTGATTCCCCGCCTCTGATTCCCCACCTCTGTCTGTATGCCTCTCTTTCGCCTCCGCTTTTTCCCCTACACTCTTTCCGTGCCTCTCTTTCCCTCCCTCAATTTCAACAACTCTGTTTGATCTGTTCTGTGTACCTCATTTTCAACACACAAGTTCCAACCACTATGTTTCACCCATCACTTTCCCCGCCTCTATTTTTCCGCCTATGTTTACCCGCCTCTGTTTACCCACCTGTTTCACCGCCTCTGATTCCCCGCCTCTGATTCCCCACCTCTGTCTCGACGCCTCTCTTTCGCCTCCACTCTTTCCCCTCCACTCTTTCCGTGCCTGTCTTTCCCTCCCTCAATTTCAACAACACTGTTTGATCTGTTTTGTGTACCTCATTTTAAACACACAAGTTCAAACCACTATGTTATGCCCGCCTCTTTCCCCGCCTCTATTTATCCACCTTGGTTTACCTTCCTCTGTTTACCCTCCTGTTTCCCCGCCTCTGATTCCCCACCTTTCATTCCCCGCCTCTCTTTCCCTGCCTCTACTTCCGCGCCTCTTTCTCTGCCTCTCTTTCCCCACAACGCTTTTCCTCCCGCTGATTCCCCGCCTCTGATTCCCCGCCTCTGATTCCCTGCCTCTGATTCCCCGCCTCTGAGTCCCTGCCTCAGATTCCCTCCTTCAGATTCCCTGCCTCAGATTCCCTGCCTCTGATTCCCCGCCTCTGATTCCCCGCCTCGTATTCCCCGCCTCTGATTCCCCGCCTCTGATTCCCCGCGTCTGATTCACTGCCTCAGATTCCCCGGCTCTGATTCCCTGCATCAGATTCCCTGCCTCAGATTCCCTGCCTCTGATTCCCCGCCTCTGATTCCCTGCCTCTGATTCCCTGCCTCTGATTCCTGCCTCAGATTCCCTGCCTCAGATTCCCTGCCTTAGATTCCCTGCCTCTGATTCCCCGCCTTTGATTCCCCTCCTCTTATTCCCCGCCTCTGATTCCCAGCCTCTGATTCCACGCCTCTGATTCCCTGCCTCTGTTTCCCCGCCTCTGATTCCCCTGCCTCTGATTCCGCGCCTCAGGTTCCCCGTCTCAGATTCCCTGCCTCAGATTCCCCGCCTCAGATTCCCCGCCTCAGATTCCCCGCCTCAGATTCCCCGCCTCAGATTCCCCGCCTCAGATTCTCCGCCTCAGATTCCCCGCCTCAGATTCCCCGCCTCAGATTCCCCGCCTCAGATTCCCCGCCTCAGATTCCCCGCCTCAGATTCCCCGCCTCAGATTCCCCGCCTCAGATTCCCTGCCATTGATTGCCTGCCTCTGATTGCCTGCCTCTGATTCCCTGCCTCTGATTCCCTGCCTCTGATTCCGCGCCTCTGATTCCACGCCTCTCTTTCCGTATCTCTGATTCCCCGGCTCTGATTCTCTGCCTCTGATACCCTGCCTCTCTTTGCCTGCCTCTATTTCGGTTCCTCTTCCTCTGCATCTAGTTTCCCACATCTCATTTGCCCCCTCTGATAACCCGCCTCTGATTCCATGCCTCTGATTCCCCGCCTCTGATTCCCCGCCTCTGATTCCCCGCCTCTGAATCCACGCCTCTGATTCCCTGCCTCAGATTCCCTCCCTCAGATTCCCTGCCTCAGATTCCCTGCATCTGATTCCCCGCCTCTGATTCCCCACCTCTTATTCCCCGCCTCTGATTCCCCACCTCTGATTCCCCGCCTCTGATACCCTGCCTCTGTTTCCCCGCCTCTGATTCCCCGCCTCTGATTCCCCGCCTCAGATTCCCCGGCTCTGATTCCCTGCCTGAGATTCCCTGCCTCAGATTCCCTGCTTATGATTCCCTGCCTCTGAGTCCCCGCGTCAGATTCCCCGGCTCTGATTCTCTGCCTGAGATTCCCTGCCTCAGAATCCCCGCCTCAGATTCCCTGCCTCAGATTCCCCGCCTCAGATTCCCCGCCTCAGATTCCCCGCCTCAGATTCCCCGCCTCAGATTCCCCGCCTCAGATTCCCCGCCTCTGATTCCCCGCCTCTGCTTCCCTGCCTCTATTTCCTTGCCTCTCATTACCCGCGTCTGATTCCCCGCCTCAGATTCCCCGGCTCTGATTCCCTGCCTGAGATTCCATGCCACAGATTCCCCGCCTCAGATTCCCAGCCTCAGATTCACCGCCTCAGATTCCCCGCCTCAGATTCCCCGCCTCAGATTCCCCGCCTCAGATTCCCCGCCTCACATTCCCCGCCTCACATTCCCCGCCTCAGATTCCCTGCCTCAGATTCCCAGTCTCAGATTCCCTGCCTCAGATTCCCTTCATCTGATTCCCTTCATCTGATTCCCTGCCTCTGATTCCCTGCCTCTGATTCCCAGCCTCTGATTCCCTGCCTCTGATTCCCTGCCTCTGATTCCGCACCTCTGATTCCACGCCTCTCTTTCCTTGTCTCTGATTCCTCGCCTCTGATTCCCTGCCTCTGATACCCTGCCTCTCTTTGCCTGCCTTTATTTCCGTGCCTCTTTCTCTGCATCTAGTTTCCCACATCTCATTTGCCCCCTCTGATAACCCGCCTCTGATTCCATGCCTCTGATTCACTGCCTCAGATTCCGTGCCTCAGATTCCCCGATTCAGATTTACCGCCTCAGATTCCCCGCCTCAGATTCCCTGCCTCAGATTCCCTGCCTCAGATTCCCTGCCTCAGATTCCTTGCCTCAGATTCCCTGCCTCCGATTCCCCGCCTCAGATTCCCCGCCTCAGATTCCCCGCCTCAGATTCCCCGCCTCAGATTCTCCGCCTCAGAGTCCCCGCCTCAGATTCCCCACCTCAGATTCCCCGCCTCAGATTCCCCGCCTCAGATTCCCCGCCTCAGATTACCCGCCTAGGATTCCCTGCCATTGATTGCCTGCCTCTGATTGCCTTCCTCTGATTCCCTGCCTCTGATTCCCTGCCTCTGATTCAGCGCCTCTGATTCTCTGCCTCTGATACCCTGCCTCTCTTTGCCTGCCTCTATTTCGGTGCCTCTTCCTCTGCATCTAGTTTCCCACATCTCATATGCCCCCTCTCATAATCCGCCTCTGATTCCATGCCTCTGATTCCCCGCCTCTGATTCCCCACCTCTGATTCCCCGCCTCTGAATCCCCGCCTCTGATTCCCTGCCTCAGATTCCCTGCCTCAGATTCCCTGCTCAGATTCCCTGCATCTGATTCCCCGCCTCTGATTCCCCGCCTCTTATTCCCCGCCTCTGATTCCCCGCCTCTGATTCCCCGCCTCTGATTCCCTTCATCTGATTCCCTTCATCTGATTCCCTGCCTCTGTTTCCCCGCCTCTGATTCCCCGAGTCTGATTCCCCGCCTCAGATTCCCCGGCTTTGATTCCCTGCCTCAGCTTCCCTGCCTCAGATTCCCTGCCTCTGATTCCCTACCTAAGATTCCATGCCTCAGATTCCCTGCCTCAGATTCCCTGCCTCTGATTGCCTGCATCTGATTCCCTGCCTATGATTCCCTGCCTCTGATTCCCTGCCTCTGATTCCCTGCCTCAGATTCACTGCCTCAGATTCCCTGCCTCTGATTCCCTGCCTCAGATTCCATGCCTCAGATTCCCTGCCTCAGATTCCCTGCCTCTGATTGCCTGCCTCTGATTCCACGCCTCTGATTCCCTGCCTCTGTTTCCCCGCCTCTGATTCCCCTGCCTCTGATTCCGCGCCTCAGGTTCCCCGTCTCAGATTCCCTGCCTCAGATTCCCCGCCTCAGATTCCCCGCCTCAGATTCCCCGCCTTAGATTCCCCGCCTCAGATTCCCCGCCTCAGATTCTCCGCCTCAGATTCCCCGCCTCAGATTCCCCGCCTCAGATTCCCCGCCTCAGATTCCCCGCCTCAGATTCCCCGCCTCAGATTCCCCGCCTCAGATTCCCCGCCTCAGATTCCCTGCCATTGATTGCCTGCCTCTGATTGCCTGCCTCTGATTCCCTGCCTCTGATTCCCTGCCTCTGATTCCGCGCCTCTGATTCCACGCCTCTCTTTCCGTATCTCTGATTCCCCGCCTCTGATTCTCTGCCTCTGATACCCTGCCTCTCTTTGCCTGCCTCTATTTCGGTTCCTCTTCCTCTGCATCTAGTTTCCCACATCTCATTTGCCCCCTCTGATAACCCGCCTCTGATTCCATGCCTCTGATTCCCCGCCTCTGATTCCCCGCCTCTGATTCCCCGCCTCTGAATCCACGCCTCTGATTCCCTGCCTCAGATTCCCTCCCTCAGATTCCCTGCCTCAGATTCCCTGCATCTGATTCCCCGCCTCTGATTCCCCACCTCTTATTCCCCGCCTCTGATTCCCCACCTCTGATTCCCCGCCTCTGATACCCTGCCTCTGTTTCCCCGCCTCTGATTCCCCGCCTCTGATTCCCCGCCTCAGATTCCCCGGCTCTGATTCCCTGCCTGAGATTCCCTGCCTCAGATTCCCTGCTTATGATTCCCTGCCTCTGAGTCCCCGCGTCAGATTCCCCGGCTCTGATTCTCTGCCTGAGATTCCCTGCCTCAGAATCCCCGCCTCAGATTCCCTGCCTCAGATTCCCCGCCTCAGATTCCCCGCCTCAGATTCCCCGCCTCAGATTCCCCGCCTCAGATTCCCCGCCTCAGATTCCCCGCCTCTGATTCCCCGCTTATGCTTCCCTGCCTCTATTTCCTTGCCTCTCATTACCCGCGTCTGATTCCCCGCCTCAGATTCCCCGGCTCTGATTCCCTGCCTGAGATTCCATGCCACAGATTCCCCGCCTCAGATTCCCAGCCTCAGATTCACCGCCTCAGATTCCCCGCCTCAGATTCCCCGCCTCAGATTCCCCGCCTCAGATTCCCCGCCTCACATTCCCCGCCTCACATTCCCCGCCTCAGATTCCCTGCCTCAGATTCCCAGTCTCAGATTCCATGCCTCAGATTCCCTTCATCTGATTCCCTTCATCTGATTCCCTGCCTCTGATTCCCTGCCTCTGATTCCCAGCCTCCAATTCCCTGCCTCTGATTCCCTGCCTCTGATTCCGCACCTCTGATTCCACGCCTCTCTTTCCTTGTCTCTGATTCCCCGCCTCTGATTCCCTGCCTCTGATACCCTGCCTCTCTTTGCCTGCCTTTATTTCCGTGCCTCTTTCTCTGCATCTAGTTTCCCACATCTCATTTGCCCCCTCTGATAACCCGCCTCTGATTCCATGCCTCTGATTCACTGCCTCAGATTCCGTGCCTCAGATTCCCCGATTCAGATTTACCGCCTCAGATTCCCCGCCTCAGATTCCCTGCCTCAGATTCCCTGCCTCAGATTCCCTGCCTCAGATTCCTTGCCTCAGATTCCCTGCCTCCGATTCCCCGCCTCAGATTCCCCGCCTCAGATTCCCCGCCTCAGATTCCCCGCCTCAGATTCTCCGCCTCAGAGTCCCCGCCTCAGATTCCCCACCTCAGATTCCCCGCCTCAGATTCCCCGCCTCAGATTCCCCGCCTCAGATTACCCGCCTAGGATTCCCTGCCATTGATTGCCTGCCTCTGATTGCCTTCCTCTGATTCCCTGCCTCTGATTCCCTGCCTCTGATTCCGCGCCTCTGATTCTCTGCCTCTGATACCCTGCCTCTCTTTGCCTGCCTCTATTTCGGTGCCTCTTCCTCTGCATCTAGTTTCCCACATCTCATTTGCCCCCTCTCATAATCCGCCTCTGATTCCATGCCTCTGATTCCCCGCCTCTGATTCCCCACCTCTGATTCCCCGCCTCTGAATCCCCGCCTCTGATTCCCTGCCTCAGATTCCCTGCCTCAGATTCCCTGCTCAGATTCCCTGCATCTGATTCCCCGCCTCTGATTCCCAGCCTCTTATTCCCCGCCTCTGATTCCCCGCCTCTGATTCCCCGCCTCTGATTCCCTTCATCTGATTCCCTTCATCTGATTCCCTGCCTCTGTTTCCCCGCCTCTGATTCACCGAGTCTGATTCCCCGCCTCAGATTCCCCGGCTCTGATTCCCTGCCTCCGCTTCCCTGCCTCAGATTCCCTGCCTCTGATTCCCTACCTAAGATTCCATGCCTCAGATTCCCTGCCTCAGATTCCCTGCCTCTGATTGCCTGCATCTGATTCCCTGCCTATGATTCCCTGCCTCTGATTCCCTGCCTCTGATTCCCTGCCTCAGATTCCCTGCCTCAGATTCCCTGCCTCTGATTCCCTGCCTCAGATTCCATGCCTCAGATTCCCTGCCTCAGATTCCCTGCCTCTGATTGCCTGCCTCTGATTCCCTGCCTCTGATTCCCTGCCTCTGATTCCCTGCCTCTGATTCCCTGCCTCTGATTCCGCACCTCTGATTCCACGCCTCTCTTTCCTTGTCTCTGATTCCCCGCCTCTGATTCCCTGCCTCTGATACCCTGCCTCTCTTTGCCTGCCTCTATTTCCGTGCCTCTTTCTCTGCATCTAGTTTCCCACATCTCATTTGCCCCCTCTGATAACCCGCCTCTGATTCCATGCCTCTGATTCACTGCCTCAGATTCCCTGCCTCAGATTCCCTGCCTCAGATTCCCTGCCTCAGATTCCTTGCCTCAGATTCCCTGCCTCCGATTCCCCGCCTCTGATTCCCCGCCTCTGATTCCCCGCCTCTGATTCCCAGCCTCTGAATCCCCGCCTCTGAATCCCCGCCTCTGATTCCCCGCCTCTGTTTCCCCGCCTCTGATTCCCCGCCTCTGATACCCCGCCTCTGATTCCACGCCTCTGATTCCCCGCCTCTGATTCCAGGCCTCTTATTCCCCGCCTCTGATTCCCCACCTCTGATTGCCTGCCACTGATTGCCAGCCTCTGATTCCCCGCCTCTGATTCCCCGCCACTGATTCCCCACCTCTGTCTGTATGCCTCTCTTTCGCCTTCGCTTTTTCCCCTACAGTCTTTCCGTGCCTCTCTTTCCCTCCCTCAATTTCAACAACTCTGTTTGATCTGTTCTGTGTACCTCATTTTCAACACACAAGTTCCAACCACTATGTTTCACCCATCACTTTCCCCGCCTCTATATTTCCGCCTATGTTTACCCGCCTCTGTTTACCTTCCTGTTTCACCGCCTCTGATTCCCCGCCTCTGATTCCCCACCTCTGTCTCGACGCCTCTCTTTCGCCTCCACTCTTTCCCTTCCACTCTTTCCGTGCCTGTCTTTCCCTCCCTCAATTTCAACAACACTGTTTGATCTGTTTTGTGTACCTCATTTTAAACACACAAGTTCAAACCACTATGTTATGCCCGCCTCTTTCCCCGCCTCTATTTATCCACCTATGTTTACGTGCCTCTGTTTACCCGCCTGTTTCCCCGCCTCTGATTCCCCACCTTTCATTCCCTGCCTCTCTTTCCCTGCCTCTATTTCCGCGCCTCTTTCTCTGCCTCTCTTTCCCCGCAACGCTTTTCCTCCCGCTGATTCCCCGCCTCTGATTCCCCGCCTCTGATTCCCTGCCTCTGATTCCCTGCCTCTGAGTCCCTGCCTCAGATTCCCTGCTTCAGATTCCCTGCCTCAGATTCCCTGCCTCTGATTCCCCGCCTCTGATTCCCCGCCTCGTATTCCCCGCCTCTTATTCCCCGCCTCTGATTCCCCGCGTCTGATTCCCTACCTCAGATTCCCCGGCTCTGATTCCCTGCATCAGATTCCCTGCCTCAGATTCCCTGCCTCTGATTCCCCGCCTCTGATTCCCTGCCTCTGATTCCCTGCCTCTGATTCCTGCCTCAGATTCCCTGCCTCAGATTCCCTGCCTCAGATTCCCTGGCTCTGATTCCCCGCCTTTGATTCCCCTCCTCCTATTCCCCGCCTCTGATTCCCAGCCTCTGATTCCCCGCCTCTGATTCCCTGCCTCTGTTTCCCCGCCTCTGATTCCCCGCCTCTTATTCCGCACCTCAGGTTCCCCGCCTCAGATTCCCCGCCTCAGATTCCCCGCCTCAGATTCCCCGCCTCAGATTCCCCGCCTCAGATTCCCCGCCTCAGTTTCCCCGCCTCAGATTCTCCGCCTCAGATTCCCCGCCACAGATTCCCCGCCTCAGATTCCCCGCCTCAGATTCCCCGCCTCAGATTCCCCGCCTCAGATTCCCCGCTTCAGATTCCCCGCCTCAGATTCCCTGCCATTGATTGCCTGCCTCTGATTGCCTGCCTCTGATTCCCTGCCTCTGATTCCCTGCCTCTGATTCTACGCCTCTGATTCCACGCCTCTCTTTCCGTATCTCTGATTCCCCGCCTCAGATTCCCCGGCTCTGATTCTCTGCCTGAGATTCCCTGCCTCAGATTCCCTGCCTATGATTCCCTGCCTCCAAGTCCCCGCGTCAGATTACCCGGCTCTGATTCTCTGCCTGAGATTCCCTGCCTCAGAATCCCCACCTCAGATTCCCTGCCTCAGATTCCCCGCCTCAGATTCCCCGCCTCAGATTCCCAGCCTCAGATTCCCCGCCTCAGATTCCCCGCCTCAGATTCCCCGCCTCTGATTCCCCGCCTCTGCTTCCCTGCCTCTGTTTCCCCGCCTCTCATTACCCGCGTATGATTCCCCGCCTCAGATTCCCCGGCTCTGATTCCCTGCCTGAGATTCCATGCCTCAGATTCCCTGCCTCAGATTCCCAGCCTCAGATTCACCGCCTCAGATTCCCCGCCTCAGATTCCCCGCCTCAGATTCCCTGCCTCAGATTCCCCGCCTCACATTCGCCGCCTCAGATTCCCCGCCTCAGATTCCCTGCCTCAGATTCCCTGTCTCAGATTCCCTGCCTCAGATTCCCTTCATTTGATTCCCTTCATCTGATTCCCTGCCTCTGATTCCCTGCCTCTGATTCCCAGCCTCTGATTCGCTGCCTCTGATTCCCTGCCTCTGATTCCCTGCCTCTGATTCCCCGCCTCTGATTCCCTGCCTCTGTTTCCCCGCCTCTGATTCCCCGCGTCTGATTCCCCGCGTCTGATTCCCCGCCTCAGATTCCCCGTCTCTGATTCCCTGCCTGAGATTCCATGCCTCAGATTCCCCGCTTCAGATTCCCAGCATCAGATTCACCGCCTCTGATTCCCCGCCTCTGATTCCCCGCCTCTGATTCCCCGCCTCTGATTCCCTGCCTCTGTTTACCCGCCTCTGATTCCCCGCCTCTGATTCCCCGCCTCAGATTCCCCGGCTCTGATTCCGTGCCTGAGATTCCCTGCCTCAGATTCCCTGCCTAAGATACCCTGCCTCAGATTCCCCGCCTCAGATACCCCGCCTCAGATTCCCCGCCTCAGATTCCACGCCTCAGATTCCCCGCCTCAGATTCCCTGCCTCTGATTCCCCGCCTCTGAATCAACGCCTCTGATTCCCTGCCTCAGATTCCCTGCCTCTGATTCCCTGCCTCAGATTCCCTGCATCTGATTCCCCGCCTCTGATTCCCCGCCTCTTATTCCCCGCCTCTGATTCCCCGCCTCTGATTCCCCGCCTCTGATTCCCTGCCTCTGTTTCCCCGCCTCTGATTCCCTGCCTCTGATTCCCCGCCTCAGATTCCCCGGCTCTGATTCCCTGCCTGAGATTCCCTGCCTCAGATTCCCTGCCTATGATTCCCTGCCTCTGAGTCCCCGCGTCAGATTCCCCGGCTCTGATTCTCTGCCTGAGATTCCCTGCCTCAGAATCCCCACCTCAGATTCCCTGCCTCAGATTCCCCGCCTCAGATTCCCCGCCTCAGATTCCCCGCCTCAGATTCCCCGCCTCAGATTCCCCGCCTCAGATTCCCCGCCTCTGATTCCCCGCATCTGCTTCCCTGCCTCTGTTTCCCCGCCTCTCATTACCCGCGTCTGATTCCCCGCCTCAGATTCCCCGGCTCTGATTCCCTGCCTGAGATTCCATGCCTCAGATTCCCCGCCTCAGATTCCCAGCCTCAGATTCACTGCCTCAGATTCCCTGCCTATGATTCCCTGCCTCTGAGTCCCCGCGTCAGATTCCCCGGCTCTGATTCTCTGCCTGAGATTCCCTGCCTCAGAATCCCAACCTCAGATTCCCTGCCTCAGATTCCCCGCCTCAGATTCCCCGCCTCAGATTCCCCGCCTCAGATTCCCCGCCTCACATTCGCCGCCTCAGATTCCCCGCCTCAGATTCCCTGCCTCAGATTCCCTGTCTCAGACTCCCTGCCTCAGATTCCCTTCATCTGATTCCCTTCATCTGATTCCCTGCCTCTGATTCCCTGCCTCTGATTCCCCGCCTCTGATTCCCTGCCTGTTTCCCCGCCTCTGATTCCCCGCGTCTGATTCCCCGCGTCTGATTCCCCGCCTCAGATTCCCCGGCTCTGATTCCCTGCCTGAGATTCCATGCCTGAGATTCCATGCCTCAGATTCCCCGCTTCAGATTCACCGCCTCTGATTCCCCACCTCTGATTCCCCGCCTCTGATTCCCCGCCTCTGATTCCCTGCCTCTGTTTCCCCGCCTCTGATTCCCCGCCTCTGATTCCCCGCCTCAGATTCCCCGGCTCTGATTCCCTGCCTGAGATTCCCTGCCTCAGAATCCCCGCCTCAGATTCCCTGCCTCAGATTCCCCGCCTCAGATACCCGGCCTCAGATTCCCCGCCTCAGATTCCCCGCCTCAGATTCCCCGCCTCAGATTCCCTGCCTCTGATTCCCCGCCTCTGATTCCCTGCCTCTGTTTCCCCGCCTCTGATTCCCCGCGTCTGATTCCCCGCGTCTGATTCCCCGCCTCAGATTCCCCGGCTCTGATTCCCTGCCTGAGATTCCATGCCTCAGATTCCCCGCTTCAGATTCCCAGCCTCAGATTCACCGCCTCAGATTCCCCGCCTCAGATTCCCCGCCTCAGATTCCCCGCCTCAGATTCCCTGCCTCAGATTCCCTGTCTCAGATTCCCTGCCTCAGATTCCCTTCATCTGATTCCCTTCATCTGATTCCCTGCCTCTGATTCCCTGCCTCTGATTCCCCGCCTCTGATTCCCTGCCTCTGATACCCTGCCTCAGATTCCCTGCCTCGGATTCCCTGCCTCAGATTCCCTGCCTCTGATTCCCTGCCTCAGATTCCCTGCCTCAGATTCCCTGCCTCAGATTCCCTGCCTCTGATTGCCTGCCTCTGATTCCCTGCCTCTGATTCCCTGCCTCTGATTCCCTGCCTCTGATTCCCTGCCTCTGATTCCCTGCCTCTGATTCCGCGCCTCTGATTCCACGCCTCTCTTTCCTTGTCTCTGATTCCCAGCCTCTGAGTCCCTGCCTCTGATACCCTGCCTCTCTTTGCCTGCCTCTATTTCCGTGCCTCTTTCTCTGCATCTAGTTTCCCACATCTCATTTGCCCCCTCTGATAACCCGCCTCTGATTCAATGCCTCTGATTCACTGCCTCAGATTTACCGCCTCAGATTCCCCGCCTCAGATTCCCTGCCTCAGATTCCCTGCCTCAGATTCCCTGCCTCAGATGCCCTGCCTCAGATTCCCTTCATCAATTCCCTGCCTCTGATTCCCTGCCTCTGATTCCCCACCTCTGATTCCCCGCCTTAGATTCACTGGCTCTGATTCTCTGGCTCAGATTCCCTGCCTTAGATTCCCTGCCTCTGATTCCCCGCATCTGATTCCAGGCCTCTTATTCCATACCTCTGATTCCTCGCCTCTGATTGCCTGCCACTGATTGCCCGCCTCTGATTCCCTGCCTCTGATTCCCCGCCTCTGATTCCCCACCTCTGATTGCCTGCCACTGATTGCCAGCCTCTGATTCCCCGCCTCTGATTCCCCGCCACTGATTCCCCACCTCTGTCTGTATGCCTCTCTTTCGCCTTCGCTTTTTCCCCTACAGTCTTTCCGTGCCTCTCTTTCCCTCCCTCAATTTCAACAACACTGTTTGATCTGTTCTGTGTACCTCATTTTCAACACACAAGTTCCAACCACTATGTTTCACCCATCTCTTTCCCCGCCTCTATTTATCCGCCTATGTTTACCCGCCTCTGTTTACCCACCTGTTTCACCGCCTCTGATTCCCCGCCTCTGATTCCCCACCTCTGTCTCTACACCGCTCTTTCGCCTCCACTCTTTCGCCTCCACTCATTCCGTGCCTGTCTTTCCCTCCCTCAATTTCAACAACACTGTTTGATCTGTATTGTGTACCTCATTTTAAACACACAAGTTCCAACCACTATGTTTTGCCCGCCTCTTTCCCCGCCTCTATTTATCCACCTATGTTTACCTGCCACTGTTTACCCGCCTGTTTCCCCGCCTCTGATTCCCCACCTTTCATTCCCCGCCTCTCTTTCCATGCCTCTATTTCCGCGCCTCTTTCTCTGACACTCTTTCCCCACATCTCTTTTCCTCCCGCTGATTCCCCGCCTCTGATTCCCCGCCTCTGATTCCCTGCCTCTGATACCCCGCCTCTGATTCCCTGCCTCAGATTCCCTGCCTCAGATTCCCTGCCTCAGATTCCCTGCTTCAGATTCCCTGCCTCAGATTCCCTGCCTCTGATTCCCCGCCTCTGATTCCCCGCCTCGTATTCCCCGCCTCTGATTCCCCGCCTCTGATTCCCCGCGTCTGATTCCCTACCTCAGATTCCCCGGCTCTGATTCCCTGCATCAGATTCCCTGCCTCAGATTCCCTGCCTCTGATTCCCCGCCTCTGATTCCCTGCCTCTGATTCCCTGCCTCTGATTCCTGCCTCAGCTTCCCTGCCTCAGATTCCCTGCCTCAGATTCCCTGCCTCTGATTCCCCGCCTTTGATTCCCCTCCTCTTATTCCCCGCCTCTGATTCCCTGCCTCTGTTTCCCCGCCTCTGATTCCCCGCCTCTGATTCCGCACCTCAGGATCCCCGCCTCAGATTCCCTGCCTCAGATTCCCCGCCTCAGATTCCCCTCCTCAGATTCCCCGCCTCAGATTCCCCGCCTCAGATTCCCTGCCATTGATTGCCTGCCTCTGATTGCCTGCCTCTGATTCCCTGCCTCTGATTCCCTGCCTCTGATTCTGCGCCTCTGATTCCACGCCTCTCTTTCCGTATCTCTGATTCCCCGCCTCTGATTCTCTGCCTCTGATACCCTGCCTCTCTTTGCCTGCCTCTATTTCGGTTCCTCTTCCTCTGCATCTAGTTTCCCACATCTCATTTGTCCCCTCTGATAACCCACCTCTGATTCCATGCCTCTGATTCCCCGCCTCTGATTCCCCGCCTCTGATTCCCCGCCTCTGAATCAACGCCTCTGATTCCCTGCCTCAGATTCCCTGCCTCAGATTCCCTGCATCAGATTCCCTGCATCTGATTCCCCGCCTCTGATTCCCCGCCTCTTATTCCCCGCCTCTGATTCCCCGCCTCTGATTCCCCGCCTCTGATTCCCTGCCTCTGTTTCCCCGCCTCTGATTCCCCGCCTCTGATTCCCCGCCTCAGATTCCCCGGCTCTGATTCTCTGCCTGAGATTCCCTGCCTCAGATTCCCTGCCTATGATTCCCTGCCTCCAAGTCCCCGCGTCAGATTACCCGGCTCTGATTCTCTGCCTGAGATTCCCTGCCTCAGAATCCCCACCTCAGATTCCCTGCCTCAGATTCCCCGCCTCAGATTCCCCGCCTCAGATTCCCAGCCTCAGATTCCCCGCCTCAGATTCCCCGCCTCAGATTCCCCGCATCTGATTCCCCGCCTCTGCTTCCCTGCCTCTGTTTCCCCGCCTCTCATTACCCGCGTATGATTCCCCGCCTCAGATTCCCCGGCTCTGATTCCCTGCCTGAGATTCCATGCCTCAGATTCCCCGCCTCAGATTCCCAGCCTCAGATTCACCGCCTCAGATTCCCCGCCTCAGATTCCCCGCCTCAGATTCCCCGCCTCAGATTCCCCGCCTCACATTCGCCGCCTCAGATTCCCCGCCTCAGATTCCCTGCCTCAGATTCCCTGTCTCAGATTCCCTGCCTCAGATTCCCTTCATCTGATTCCCTTTATCTGATTCCCTGACTCTGATTCCCTGCCTCTGATTCCCAGCCTCTGATTCGCTGCCTCTGATTCCCTGCCTCTGATTCCCTGCCTCTGATTCCCCGCCTCTGATTCCCTGCCTCTGTTTCCCCGCCTCTGATTCCCCGCGTCTGATTCCCCGCGTCTGATTCCCCGCCTCAGATTCCCTGTCTCTGATTCCCTGCCTGAGATTCCATGCCTCAGATTCCCCGCTTCAGATTCCCAGCATCAGATTCACCGCCTCTGATTCCCCGCCTCTGATTCCCCGCCTCTGATTCCCCGCCTCTGATTCCCTGCCTCTGTTTACCCTCCTCTGATTCCCCGCCTCTGATTCCCCGCCTCAGATTCCCCGGCTCTGATTCCGTGCCTGAGATTCCCTGCCTCAGATTCCCTGCCTAAGATACCCTGCCTCAGATTCCCCGCCTCAGATACCCCGCCTCAGATTCCCCGCCTCAGATTCCACGCCTCAGATTCCCCGCCTCAGATTCCCTGCCTCTGATTCCCCGCCTCTGAATCAACGCCTCTGATTCCCTGCCTCAGATTCCCTGCCTCTGATTCCCTGCCTCAGATTCCCTGCATCTGATTCCCCGCCTCTGATTCCCCGCCTCTTATTCCCCGCCTCTGATTCCCCGCCTCTGATTCCCCTCCTCTGATTCCCTGCCTCTGTTTCCCCGCCTCTGATTCCCTGCCTCAGATTCCCCGCCTCAGATTCCCCGCCTCACATTCGCCGCCTCAGATTCCCCGCCTCAGATTCCCTGCCTCAGATTCCCTGTCTCAGACTCCCTGCCTCAGATTCCCTTCATCTGATTCCCTTCATCTGATTCCCTGCCTCTGATTCCCTGCCTCTGATTCCCCGCCTCTGATTCCCTGCCTGTTTCCCCGCCTCTGATTCCCCGCGTCTGATTCCCCGCGTCTGATTCCCCGCCTCAGATTCCCCGGCTCTGATTCCCTGCCTGAGATTCCATGCCTGAGATTCCATGCCTCAGATTCCCCGCTTCAGATTCACCGCCTCTGATTCCCCACCTCTGATTCCCCGCCTCTGATTCCCCGCCTCTGATTCCCTGCCTCTGTTTCCCCGCCTCTGATTCCCCGCCTCTGATTCCCCGCCTCAGATTCCCCGGCTCTGATTCCCTGCCTGAGATTCCCTGCCTCAGAATCCCCGCCTCAGATTCCCTGCCTCAGATTCCCCGCCTCAGATACCCGGCCTCAGATTCCCCGCCTCAGATTCCCCGCCTCAGATTCCCCGCCTCAGATTCCCTGCCTCTGATTCCCCGCCTCTGATTCCCTGCCTCTGTTTCCCCGCCTCTGATTCCCCGCGTCTGATTCCCCGCGTCTGATTCCCCGCCTCAGATTCCCCGGCTCTGATTCCCTGCCTGAGATTCCATGCCTCAGATTCCCCGCTTCAGATTCCCAGCCTCAGATTCACCGCCTCAGATTCCCCGCCTCAGATTCCCCGCCTCAGATTCCCCGCCTCAGATTCCCTGCCTCAGATTCCCTGTCTCAGATTCCCTGCCTCAGATTCCCTTCATCTGATTCCCTTCATCTGATTCCCTGCCTCTGATTCCCTGCCTCTGATTCCCCGCCTCTGATTCCCTGCCTCTGATACCCTGCCTCAGATTCCCTGCCTCGGATTCCCTGCCTCAGATTCCCTGCCTCTGATTCCCTGCCTCAGATTCCCTGCCTCAGATTCCCTGCCTCAGATTCCCTGCCTCTGATTGCCTGCCTCTGATTCCCTGCCTCTGATTCCCTGCCTCTGATTCCCTGCCTCTGATTCCCTGCCTCTGATTCCCTGCCTCTGATTCCGCGCCTCTGATTCCACGCCTCTCTTTCCTTGTCTCTGATTCCCAGCCTCTGAGTCCCTGCCTCTGATACCCTGCCTCTCTTTGCCTGCCTCTATTTCCGTGCCTCTTTCTCTGCATCTAGTTTCCCACATCTCATTTGCCCCCTCTGATAACCCGCCTCTGATTCAATGCCTCTGATTCACTGCCTCAGATTTACCGCCTCAGATTCCCCGCCTCAGATTCCCTGCCTCAGATTCCCTGCCTCAGATTCCCTGCCTCAGATGCCCTGCCTCAGATTCCCTTCATCAATTCCCTGCCTCTGATTCCCTGCCTCTGATTCCCCACCTCTGATTCCCCGCCTTAGATTCACTGGCTCTGATTCTCTGGCTCAGATTCCCTGCCTTAGATTCCCTGCCTCTGATTCCCCGCATCTGATTCCAGGCCTCTTATTCCATACCTCTGATTCCTCGCCTCTGATTGCCTGCCACTGATTGCCCGCCTCTGATTCCCTGCCTCTGATTCCCCGCCTCTGATTCCCCACCTCTGATTGCCTGCCACTGATTGCCAGCCTCTGATTCCCCGCCTCTGATTCCCCGCCACTGATTCCCCACCTCTGTCTGTATGCCTCTCTTTCGCCTTCGCTTTTTCCCCTACAGTCTTTCCGTGCCTCTCTTTCCCTCCCTCAATTTCAACAACACTGTTTGATCTGTTCTGTGTACCTCATTTTCAACACACAAGTTCCAACCACTATGTTTCACCCATCTCTTTCCCCGCCTCTATTTATCCGCCTATGTTTACCCGCCTCTGTTTACCCACCTGTTTCACCGCCTCTGATTCCCCGCCTCTGATTCCCCACCTCTGTCTCTACACCGCTCTTTCGCCTCCACTCTTTCGCCTCCACTCATTCCGTGCCTGTCTTTCCCTCCCTCAATTTCAACAACACTGTTTGATCTGTATTGTGTACCTCATTTTAAACACACAAGTTCCAACCACTATGTTTTGCCCGCCTCTTTCCCCGCCTCTATTTATCCACCTATGTTTACCTGCCACTGTTTACCCGCCTGTTTCCCCGCCTCTGATTCCCCACCTTTCATTCCCCGCCTCTCTTTCCATGCCTCTATTTCCGCGCCTCTTTCTCTGACACTCTTTCCCCACATCTCTTTTCCTCCCGCTGATTCCCCGCCTCTGATTCCCCGCCTCTGATTCCCTGCCTCTGATACCCCGCCTCTGATTCCCTGCCTCAGATTCCCTGCCTCAGATTCCCTGCCTCAGATTCCCTGCTTCAGATTCCCTGCCTCAGATTCCCTGCCTCTGATTCCCCGCCTCTGATTCCCCGCCTCGTATTCCCCGCCTCTGATTCCCCGCCTCTGATTCCCCGCGTCTGATCCCCTACCTCAGATTCCCCGGCTCTGATTCCCTGCATCAGATTCCCTGCCTCAGATTCCCTGCCTCTGATTCCCCGCCTCTGATTCCCTGCCTCTGATTCCCTGCCTCTGATTCCTGCCTCAGCTTCCCTGCCTCAGATTCCCTGCCTCAGATTCCCTGCCTCTGATTCCCCGCCTTTGATTCCCCTCCTCTTATTCCCCGCCTCTGATTCCCTGCCTCTGTTTCCCCGCCTCTGATTCCCCGCCTCTGATTCCGCACCTCAGGATCCCCGCCTCAGATTCCCAGCCTCAGATTCCCCGCCTCAGATTCCCCTCCTCAGATTCCCCGCCTCAGATTCCCCGCCTCAGATTCCCTGCCATTGATTGCCTGCCTCTGATTGCCTGCCTCTGATTCCCTGCCTCTGATTCCCTGCCTCTGATTCTGCGCCTCTGATTCCACGCCTCTCTTTCCGTATCTCTGATTCCCCGCCTCTGATTCTCTGCCTCTGATACCCTGCCTCTCTTTGCCTGCCTCTATTTCGGTTCCTCTTCCTCTGCATCTAGTTTCCCACATCTCATTTGTCCCCTCTGATAACCCACCTCTGATTCCATGCCTCTGATTCCCCGCCTCTGATTCCCCGCCTCTGATTCCCCGCCTCTGAATCAACGCCTCTGATTCCCTGCCTCAGATTCCCTGCCTCAGATTCCCTGCATCAGATTCCCTGCATCTGATTCCCCGCCTCTGATTCCCCGCCTCTTATTCCCCGCCTCTGATTCCCCGCCTCTGATTCCCCGCCTCTGATTCCCTGCCTCTGTTTCCCCGCCTCTGATTCCCCGCCTCTGATTCCCCGCCTCAGATTCCCCGGCTCTGATTCTCTGCCTGAGATTCCCTGCCTCAGATTCCCTGCCTATGATTCCCTGCCTCCAAGTCCCCGCGTCAGATTACCCGGCTCTGATTCTCTGCCTGAGATTCCCTGCCTCAGAATCCCCACCTCAGATTCCCTGCCTCAGATTCCCCGCCTCAGATTCCCCGCCTCAGATTCCCAGCCTCAGATTCCCCGCCTCAGATTCCCCGCCTCAGATTCCCCGCATCTGATTCCCCGCCTCTGCTTCCCTGCCTCTGTTTCCCCGCCTCTCATTACCCGCGTATGATTCCCCGCCTCAGATTCCCCGGCTCTGATTCCCTGCCTGAGATTCCATGCCTCAGATTCCCCGCCTCAGATTCCCAGCCTCAGATTCACCGCCTCAGATTCCCCGCCTCAGATTCCCCGCCTCAGATTCCCCGCCTCAGATTCCCCGCCTCACATTCGCCGCCTCAGATTCCCCGCCTCAGATTCCCTGCCTCAGATTCCCTGTCTCAGATTCCCTGCCTCAGATTCCCTTCATCTGATTCCCTTTATCTGATTCCCTGACTCTGATTCCCTGCCTCTGATTCCCAGCCTCTGATTCGCTGCCTCTGATTCCCTGCCTCTGATTCCCTGCCTCTGATTCCCCGCCTCTGATTCCCTGCCTCTGTTTCCCCGCCTCTGATTCCCCGCGTCTGATTCCCCGCGTCTGATTCCCCGCCTCAGATTCCCTGTCTCTGATTCCCTGCCTGAGATTCCATGCCTCAGATTCCCCGCTTCAGATTCCCAGCATCAGATTCACCGCCTCTGATTCCCCGCCTCTGATTCCCCGCCTCTGATTCCCCGCCTCTGATTCCCTGCCTCTGTTTACCCGCCTCTGATTCCCCGCCTCTGATTCCCCGCCTCAGATTCCCCGGCTCTGATTCCGTGCCTGAGATTCCCTGCCTCAGATTCCCTGCCTAAGATACCCTGCCTCAGATTCCCCGCCTCAGATACCCCGCCTCAGATTCCCCGCCTCAGATTCCACGCCTCAGATTCCCCGCCTCAGATTCCCTGCCTCTGATTCCCCGCCTCTGAATCAACGCCTCTGATTCCCTGCCTCAGATTCCCTGCCTCTGATTCCCTGCCTCAGATTCCCTGCATCTGATTCCCCGCCTCTGATTCCCCGCCTCTTATTCCCCGCCTCTGATTCCCCGCCTCTGATTCCCCTCCTCTGATTCCCTGCCTCTGTTTCCCCGCCTCTGATTCCCTGCCTCTGATTCCCCGCCTCAGATTCCCCGGCTCTGATTCCCTGCCTGAGATTCCCTGCCTCAGATTCCCTGCCTATGATTCCCTGCCTCTGAGTCCCCGCGTCAGATTCCCCGGCTCTGATTCTCTGCCTGAGATTCCCTGCCTCAGAATCCCCGCCTCAGATTCCCCGCCTCTGATTCCCCGCATCTGCTTCCCTGCCTCTGTTTCCCCGCCTCTCATTACCCGCGTCTGATTCCCCGCCTCAGATTCCCCGGCTCTGATTCCCTGCCTGAGATTCCATGCCTCAGATTCCCCGCCTCAGATTCCCAGCCTCAGATTCACTGCCTCAGATTCCCTGCCTATGATTCCCTGCCTCTGAGTCCCCGCGTCAGATTCCCCGGCTCTGATTCTCTGCCTGAGATTCCCTGCCTCAGAATCCCAACCTCAGATTCCCTGCCTCAGATTCCCCGCCTCAGATTCCCCGCCTCAGATTCCCCGCCTCAGATTCCCCGCCTCACATTCGCCGCCTCAGATTCCCCGCCTCAGATTCCCTGCCTCAGATTCCCTGTCTCAGACTCCCTGCCTCAGATTCCCTTCATCTGATTCCCTTCATCTGATTCCCTGCCTCTGATTCCCTGCCTCTGATTCCCCGCCTCTGATTCCCTGCCTGTTTCCCCGCCTCTGATTCCCCGCGTCTGATTCCCCGCGTCTGATTCCCCGCCTCAGATTCCCCGGCTCTGATTCCCTGCCTGAGATTCCATGCCTGAGATTCCATGCCTCAGATTCCCCGCTTCAGATTCACCGCCTCTGATTCCCCGCCTCTGATTCCCCGCCTCTGATTCCCCGCCTCTGATTCCCTGCCTCTGTTTCCCCGCCTCTGATTCCCCGCCTCTGATTCCCCGCCTCAGATTCCCCGGCTCTGATTCCCTGCCTGAGATTCCCTGCCTCAGAATCCCCGCCTCAGATTCCCTGCCTCAGATTCCCCGCCTCAGATACCCGGCCTCAGATTCCCCGCCTCAGATTCCCCGCCTCAGATTCCCCGCCTCAGATTCCCTGCCTCTGATTCCCCGCCTCTGATTCCCTGCCTCTGTTTCCCCGCCTCAGATTCCCCGCCTCTGATTCCCCGCATCTGCTTCCCTGCCTCTGTTTCCCCGCCTCTCATTACCCGCGTCTGATTCCCCGCCTCAGATTCCCCGGCTCTGATTCCCTGCCTGAGATTCCATGCCTCAGAATCCCCGCCTCAGATTCCCAGCCTCAGATTCACTGCCTCAGATTCCCTGCCTATGATTCCCTGCCTCTGAGTCCCCGCGTCAGATTCCCCGGCTCTGATTCTCTGCCTGAGATTCCCTGCCTCAGAATCCCAACCTCAGATTCCCTGCCTCAGATTCCCCGCCTCAGATTCCCCGCCTCAGATTCCCCACCTCAGATTCCCCGCCTCACATTCGCCGCCTCAGATTCCCCGCCTCAGATTCCCTGCCTCAGATTCCCTGTCTCAGACTCCCTGCCTCAGATTCCCTTCATCTGATTCCCTTCATCTGATTCCCTGCCTCTGATTCCCTGCCTCTGATTCCCCGCCTCTGATTCCCTGCCTGTTTCCCCGCCTCTGATTCCCCGCGTCTGATTCCCCGCGTCTGATTCCCCGCCTCAGATTCCCCGGCTCTGATTCCCTGCCTGAGATTCCATGCCTGAGATTCCATGCCTCAGATTCCCCGCTTCAGATTCACCGCCTCTGATTCCCCGCCTCTGATTCCCCGCCTCTGATTCCCCGCCTCTGATTCCCTGCCTCTGTTTCCCCGCCTCTGGTTCCCCGCCTCTGATTCCCCGCCTCAGATTCCCCGGCTCTGATTCCCTGCCTGAGATTCCCTGCCTCAGAATCCCCGCCTCAGATTCCCTGCCTCAGATTCCCCGCCTCAGATACCCGGCCTCAGATTCCCCGCCTCAGATTCCCCGCCTCAGATTCCCCGCCTCAGATTCCCTGCCTCTGATTCCCCGCCTCTGATTCCCTGCCTCTGTTTCCCCGCCTCAGATTCCCCGCCTCTGATTCCCCGCATCTGCTTCCCTGCCTCTGTTTCCCCGCCTCTCATTACCCGCGTCTGATTCCCCGCCTCAGATTCCCCGGCTCTGATTCCCTGCCTGAGATTCCATGCCTCAGATTCCCCGCCTCAGATTCCCAGCCTCAGATTCACTGCCTCAGATTCCCTGCCTATGATTCCCTGCCTCTGAGTCCCCGCGTCAGATTCCCCGACTCTGATTCTCTGCCTGAGATTCCCTGCCTCAGAATCCCAACCTCAGATTCCCTGCCTCAGATTCCCCGCCTCAGATTCCCCGCCTCAGATTCCCCGCCTCAGATTCCCCGCCTCACATTCGCCGCCTCAGATTCCCCGCCTCAGATTCCCTGCCTCAGATTCCCTGTCTCAGACTCCCTGCCTCAGATTCCCTTCATCTGATTCCCTTCATCTGATTCCCTGCCTCTGATTCCCTGCCTCTGATTCCCCGCCTCTGATTCCCTGCCTGTTTCCCCGCCTCTGATTCCCCGCGTCTGATTCCCCGCGTCTGATTCCCCGCCTCAGATTCCCCGGCTCTGATTCCCTGCCTGAGATTCCATGCCTGAGATTCCATGCCTCAGATTCCCCGCTTCAGATTCACCGCCTCTGATTCCCCGCCTCTGATTCCCCGCCTCTGATTCCCCGCCTCTGATTCCCTGCCTCTGTTTCCCCGCCTCTGATTCCCCGCCTCTGATTCCCCGCCTCAGATTCCCCGGCTCTGATTCCCTGCCTGAGATTCCCTGCCTCAGAATCCCCGCCTCAGATTCCCTGCCTCAGATTCCCCGCCTCAGATACCCGGCCTCAGATTCCCCGCCTCAGATTCCCCGCCTCAGATTCCCCGCCTCAGATTCCCTGCCTCTGATTCCCCGCCTCTGATTCCCTGCCTCTGTTTCCCCGCCTCTGATTCCCTGCGTCTGATTCCCCGCGTCTGATTCCCCGCCTCAGATTCCCCGGCTCTGATTCCCTGCCTGAGATTCCATGCCTCAGATTCCCCGCTTCAGATTCCCAGCCTCAGATTCACCGCCTCAGATTCCCCGCCTCAGATTCCCCGCCTCAGATTCCCCGCCTCAGATTCCCTGCCTCAGATTCCCTGTCTCAGATTCGCTGCCTCAGATTCCCTTCATCTGATTCCCTTCATCTGATTCCCTGCCTCTGATTCCCTGCCTCTGATTCCCCGCCTCTGATTCCCTGCCTCTGATACCCTGCCTCAGATTCCCTGCCTCGGATTCCCTGCCTCAGATTCCCTGCCTCTGATTCCCTGCCTCAGATTCCCTGCCTCAGATTCCCTGCCTCAGATTCCCTGCCTCTGATTGCCTGCCTCTGATTCCCTGCCTCTGATTCCCTGCCTCTGATTCCCTGCCTCTGATTCCCTGCCTCTGATTCCCTGCCTCTGATTCCGCGCCTCTGATTCCACGCCTCTCTTTCCTTGTCTCTGATTCCCAGCCTCTGAGTCCCTGCCTCTGATACCCTGCCTCTCTTTGCCTGCCTCTATTTCCGTGCCTCTTTCTCTGCATCTAGTTTCCCACAACTCATTTGCCCCCTCTGATAACCCGCCTCTGATTCAATGCCTCTGATTCAATGCCTCTGATTCACTGCCTCAGATTTACCGCCTCAGATTCCCCGCCTCAGATTCCCTGCCTCAGATTCCCTGCCTCAGAATCCCTGCCTCAGATTCCCTTCATCAATTCCCTGCCTCTGATTCCCTGCCTCTGATTCCCCACCTCTGATTCCCCGCCTTAGATTCACTGGCTCTGATTCTCTGGCTCAGATTCCCTGCCTTAGATTCCCTGCCTCTGATTCCCCGCATCTGATTCCAGGCCTCTTATTCCATACCTCTGATTCCCCGCCTCTGATTGCCTGCCACTGATTGCCCGCCTCTGATTCCCTGCCTCTGATTCCCCGCCTCTGATTCCCCACCTCTGTCTGTATGCCTCTCTTTCGCCTCCGCTTTTTACCCTCCACTCTTTCCGCGCTTCTCTTTCCCCCCCCTCAATTTCAACAACTCTGTTTGATCTGTTCTGTGTACCTCATTTTCAACACACAAGTTCCAACCACTATGTTTCACCCATCTCTTTCCCCGCCTCTATTTATCCGCCTATGTTTACCCGCCTCTGTTTACCCACCTGTTTCACCGCCTCTGATTCCCCGCCTCTGATTCCCCACCTCTGTCTCTACACCGCTCTTTCGCCTCCACTCTTTCGCCTCCACTCATTCCGTGCCTGTCTTTCCCTCCCTCAATTTCAACAACACTGTTTGATCTGTTTTGTGTACCTCATTTTAAACACACAAGTTCCAACCACTATGTTTTGCCCGCCTCTTTCCCCGCCTCTATTTATCCACCTATGTTTACCTGCCACTGTTTACCCGCCTGTTTCCCCGCCTCTGATTCCCCACCTTTCATTCCCCGCCTCTCTTTCCATGCCTCTATTTCCGCGCCTCTTTCTCTGCCACTCTTTCCCCACATCTCTTTTCCTCCCGCTGATTCCCCGCCTCTGATTCCCCGCCTCTGATTCCCTGCCTCTGATACCCCGCCTCTGATTCCCTGCCTCAGATTCCCTGCCTCAGATTCCCTGCCTCAGATTCCCTGCCTCAGATTCCCTGCTTCAGATTCCCTGCCTCAGATTCCCTGCCTCTGATTCCCCGCCTCTGATTCCCCGCCTCGTATTCCCCGCCTCTGATTCCCCGCCTCTGATTCCCCGCGTCTGATTCCCTACCTCAGATTCCCCGGCTCTGATTCCCTGCATCAGATTCCCTGCCTCAGATTCCCTGCCTCTGATTCCCCGCCTCTGATTCCCTGCCTCTGATTCCCTGCCTCTGATTCCTGCCTCAGCTTCCCTGCCTCAGATTCCCTGCCTCAGATTCCCTGCCTCTGATTCCCCGCCTTTGATTCCCCTCCTCTTATTCCCCGCCTCTGATTCCCTGCCTCTGTTTCCCCGCCTCTGATTCCCCGCCTCTGATTCCGCGCCTCAGGATCCCCGCCTCAGATTCCCTGCCTCAGATTCCCCGCCTCAGATTCCCCTCCTCAGATTCCCCGCCTCAGATTCCCTGCCTCAGATTCCCCGCCTCAGATTCCCCGCCTCAGATTCCCCGCCTCAGATTCCCCGCCTCAGATTCTCCGCCTCAGATTCCCCGCCTCAGATTCCCCGCCTCAGATTCCCCGCCTCAGATTCCCCGCCTCAGATTCCCCGCCTCAGATTCCCCGCCTCAGATTCCCCGCCTCAGATTCCCTGCCATTGATTGCCTGCCTCTGATTGCCTTCCTCTGATTCCCTGCCTCTGATTCCCTGCCTCTGATTCTGCGCCTCTGATTCCACGCCTCTCTTTCCGTATCTCTGATTCCCCGCCTCTGATTCTCTGCCTCTGATACCCTGCCTCTCTTTGCCTGCCTCTATTTCGGTTCCTCTTCCTCTGCATCTAGTTTCCCACATCTCATTTGCCCCCTCTGATAACCCGCCTCTGATTCCATGCCTCTGATTCCCCGCCTCTGATTCCCCGCCTCTGATTCCCCGCCTCTGAATCAACGCCTCTGATTCCCTGCCTCAGATTCCATGCCTCAGATTCCCTGCCTCAGATTCCCTGCATCTGATTCCCCGCCTCTGATTCCCCGCCTCTTATTCACCGCCTCTGATTCCCCGCCTCTGATTCCCCGCCTCTGATTCCCTGCCTCTGTTTCCCCGCCTCTGATTCCCCGCCTCTGATTCCCCACCTCAGATTCCCCGGCTCTGATTCCCTGCCTGAGATTCCCTGCCTCAGATTCCCTGCCTATGATTCCCTGCCTCTGAGTCCCCGCGTCAGATTCCCGGGCTCTGATTCTCTGCCTGAGATTCCCTGCCTCAGAATCCCCACCTCAGATTCCCTGCCTCAGATTCCCCGCCTCAGATTCCCCGCCTCAGATTCCCCGCCTCAGATTCCCCGCCTCAGATTCCCTGCCTCTGATTCCCCGCCTCTACTTCCCTGCCTCTGTTTCCCCGCCTCTCATTACCCGCGTCTGATTCCCCGCCTCAGATTCCCCGGCTCTGATTCCCTGCCTGAGATTCCATGCCTCAGATTCCCCGCCTCAGATTCCCAGCCTCAGATTCACCGCCTCAGATTCCCCACCTCAGATTCCCCGCCTCAGATTCCCCGCCTCAGATTCCCCGCCTCACATTCACCGCCTCAGATTCCCCGCCTCAGATTCCCTGCCTCAGATTCCCCGCCTCAGATTCCCCGCCTCAGATTCCCCGCCTCACATTCACCGCCTCAGATTCCCCGCCTCAGATTCCCTGCCTCAGATTCCCTGTCTCAGATTCCCTGCCTCAGATTCCCTTCATCTGATTCCCTTCATCTGATTCCCTGCCTCTGATTCCCTGCCTCTGATTCCCAGCCTCTGATTCCCTGCCTCTGATTCCCTGCCTCTGATTCCCTGCCTCTGATTCCCCGCCTCTGATTCCCTGCCTCTGTTTCCCCGCCTCTGATTCCCCGCGTCTGATTCCCCGCGTCTGATTCCCCGCCTCAGATTCCCCGGCTCTTATTCCCTGCCTGAGATTCCATGCCTCAGATTCCCCGCTTCAGATTCCCAGCCTCAGATTCACCGCCTCTGATTCCCCGCCTCTGATTCCCCGCCTCTGATTCCCCACCTCTGATTCCCTGCCTCTGTTTCCCCGCCTCTGATTCCCCGCCTCTGATTCCCCGCCTCAGATTCCCCGGCTCTGAATCCCTGCCTGAGATTCCCTGCCTCAGATTCCCTGCCTATGATTCCCTGCCTCTGAGTCCCCGCGTCAGATTCCCCGGCTCTGATTCCCTGCCTGAGATTCCCTGCCTCAGAATCCCCGCCTCAGATTCCCTGCCTCAGATTCCCCGCCTCAGATACCCCGCCTCAGATTCCCCGCCTCAGATTCCCCGCCTCAGATTCCCCGCCTCAGATTCCCTGCCTCTGATTCCCCGCCTCTGATTCCCTGCCTCTGTTTCCTCGCCTCTGATTCCCCGCGTCTGATTCCCCGCGTCTGATTCCCCGCCTCAGATTCCCCGGCTCTGATTCCCTGCCTGAGATTCCATGCCTCAGATTCCCCGCTTCAGATTCCCAGCCTCAGATTCACCGCCTCAGATTCCCCGCCTCAGATTCCCCGCTTCAGATTCCCCGCCTCAGATTCCCTGCCTCAGATTCCCTGTGTCAGATTCCCTGCCTCAGATTCCCTTCATCTGATTCCCTTCATCTGATTCCCTGCCTCTGATTCCCTGCCTCTGATTCCCCGCCTCTGATTCCCTGCCTCAGATTCCCTGCCTCAGATTCCCTGCCTCAGATTCCCTGCCTCTGATTCCCTGCCTCTGATTCCCTGCCTCAGATTCCCTGCCTCAGATTCCCTGCCTCAGATTCCCTGCCTCTGATTGCCTGCCTCTGTTTCCCCACCTCTGATTCCCCGCCTCTGATTCCCCGCCTCAGATTCCCCGGCTCTGATTCCCTGCCTCAGATTCGCTGCCTCAGATTCCCCGCCTCAGATTCCCTGCCTCAGATTCCCCGCATCAGATTTCCCACCTCAGATTCCCCGCCTCAGATTCCCCGCCTCAGATTCCCCGCCTCAGATTCCCCGCCTCAGATTCCCCGCCTCAGATTCCCCGCCTCAGATTCCCCGCCTCAGATTCCCCGCCTCAGATTCCCCGCCTCAGATTCCCCGCCTCAGATTCCCCGCCTCAGATTCCCCGCCTCTGATTCCCCGCCTCTGATCCCCTGCCTCTGATTCCCTGCCTCTTATTCACTGCCTCTGATTCCCTGCCTCTGATTCCCTGCCTCTGATTCCCTGCCTCTTATTCCGCGCCTCTGATTCCACGCCTCTCTTTCCGTATCTCTGATTCCCCGCCTCTAATTCCCTGCCTCTGATAGCCTGCCTCTCTTTGCCTGCCTCAATTTCGGTGCCTCTTTCTCTGCATCTAGTTTCCCACATCTCATTTGCCCCCTCTGATAACCCGCCTCTGATTCCATGCCTCTGATTCCCCGCCTCTGATTCCCCGCCTCTGATTCCCTGCCTCTGATTCCCCGCCTCGGATTCCCTGCCTCAGATTCCCTGCCTCAGATTCCCTGCCTCAGATTCCCTGCCTCTGATTCCCCGCCTCTGATTCACCGCCTCTTATTCCCCGCCTCTGATTCCCCGCCTCTGATTCCCCGCGTCTGATTCCCTGCCTCAGATTCCCCGGCTCTGATTCCCTGCATTAGATTCCCTGCCTCAGATTCCCTGCCTCTGATTCCCCGCCTCTGATTCCCTGCCTCTGATTCCCCGCCTCTGATTCCTGCCTCAGATTCCCTGCCTCAGATTCCCTGCATCAGATTCCCTGCCTCAGATTCCCTTCATCAATTCCCTGCCTCTGATTCCCTGCCTCTGATTCCCCACCTCTGATTCCCCGCCTCAGATTCCCTGGCTTTTATTCTCTGGCTCAGATTCCCTGCCTTAGATTCCCCGCCTCTGATTCCCCGCGTCTGATTCCCCGCGTCTGATTCCCCGCCTCAGATTCCCCGGCTCTGATTCCCTGCCTGAGATTCCATGCCTGAGATTCCATGCCTCAGATTCCCCGCTTCAGATTCACCGCCTCTGATTCCCCGCCTCTGATTCCCCGCCTCTGATTCCCCGCCTCTGATTCCCTGCCTCTGTTTCCCCGCCTCTGATTCCCCGCCTCTGATTCCCCGCCTCAGATTCCCCGGCTCTGATTCCCTGCCTGAGATTCCCTGCCTCAGAATCCCCGCCTCAGATTCCCTGCCTCAGATTCCCCGCCTCAGATACCCGGCCTCAGATTCCCCGCCTCAGATTCCCCGCCTCAGATTCCCCGCCTCAGATTCCCTGCCTCTGATTCCCCGCCTCTGATTCCCTGCCTCTGTTTCCCCGCCTCTGATTCCCCGCGTCTGATTCCCCGCGTCTGATTCCCCGCCTCAGATTCCCCGGCTCTGATTCCCTGCCTGAGATTCCATGCCTCAGATTCCCCGCTTCAGATTCCCAGCCTCAGATTCACCGCCTCAGATTCCCCGCCTCAGATTCCCCGCCTCAGATTCCCCGCCTCAGATTCCCTGCCTCAGATTCCCTGTCTCAGATTCCCTGCCTCAGATTCCCTTCATCTGATTCCCTTCATCTGATTCCCTGCCTCTGATTCCCTGCCTCTGATTCCCCGCCTCTGATTCCCTGCCTCTGATACCCTGCCTCAGATTCCCTGCCTCGGATTCCCTGCCTCAGATTCCCTGCCTCTGATTCCCTGCCTCAGATTCCCTGCCTCAGATTCCCTGCCTCAGATTCCCTGCCTCTGATTGCCTGCCTCTGATTCCCTGCCTCTGATTCCCTGCCTCTGATTCCCTGCCTCTGATTCCCTGCCTCTGATTCCCTGCCTCTGATTCCGCGCCTCTGATTCCACGCCTCTCTTTCCTTGTCTCTGATTCCCAGCCTCTGAGTCCCTGCCTCTGATACCCTGCCTCTCTTTGCCTGCCTCTATTTCCGTGCCTCTTTCTCTGCATCTAGTTTCCCACATCTCATTTGCCCCCTCTGATAACCCGCCTCTGATTCAATGCCTCTGATTCACTGCCTCAGATTTACCGCCTCAGATTCCCCGCCTCAGATTCCCTGCCTCAGATTCCCTGCCTCAGATTCCCTGCCTCAGATTCCCTGCCTCAGATTCCCTTCATCAATTCCCTGCCTCTGATTCCCTGCCTCTGATTCCCCACCTCTGATTCCCCGCCTTAGATTCACTGGCTCTGATTCTCTGGCTCAGATTCCCTGCCTTAGATTCCCTGCCTCTGATTCCCCGCATCTGATTCCAGGCCTCTTATTCCATACCTCTGATTCCCCGCCTCTGATTGCCTGCCACTGATTGCCCGCCTCTGATTCCCTGCCTCTGATTCCCCGCCTCTGATTCCCCACCTCTGTCTGTATGCCTCTCTTTCGCCTCCGCTTTTTACCCTCCACTCTTTCCGCGCTTCTCTTTCCCCCCCCTCAATTTCAACAACTCTGTTTGATCTGTTCTGTGTACCTCATTTTCAACACACAAGTTCCAACCACTATGTTTCACCCATCTCTTTCCCCGCCTCTATTTATCCGCCTATGTTTACCCGCCTCTGTTTACCCACCTGTTTCACCGCCTCTGATTCCCCGCCTCTGATTCCCCACCTCTGTCTCTACACCGCTCTTTCGCCTCCACTCTTTCGCCTCCACTCATTCCGTGCCTGTCTTTCCCTCCCTCAATTTCAACAACACTGTTTGATCTGTTTTGTGTACCTCATTTTAAACACACAAGTTCCAACCACTATGTTTTGCCCGCCTCTTTCCCCGCCTCTATTTATCCACCTATGTTTACCTGCCACTGTTTACCCGCCTGTTTCCCCGCCTCTGATTCCCCACCTTTCATTCCCCGCCTCTCTTTCCATGCCTCTATTTCCGCGCCTCTTTCTCTGCCACTCTTTCCCCACATCTCTTTTCCTCCCGCTGATTCCCCGCCTCTGATTCCCCGCCTCTGATTCCCTGCCTCTGATACCCCGCCTCTGATTCCCTGCCTCAGATTCCCTGCCTCAGATTCCCTGCCTCAGATTCCCTGCCTCAGATTCCCTGCTTCAGATTCCCTGCCTCAGATTCCCTGCCTCTGATTCCCCGCCTCTGATTCCCCGCCTCGTATTCCCCGCCTCTGATTCCCCGCCTCTGATTCCCCGCGTCTGATTCCCTACCTCAGATTCCCCGGCTCTGATTCCCTGCATCAGATTCCCTGCCTAAGATTCCCTGCCTCTGATTCCCCGCCTCTGATTCCCTGCCTCTGATTCCCTGCCTCTGATTCCTGCCTCAGCTTCCCTGCCTCAGATTCCCTGCCTCAGATTCCCTGCCTCTGATTCCCCGCCTTTGATTCCCCTCCTCTTATTCCCCGCCTCTGATTCCCTGCCTCTGTTTCCCCGCCTCTGATTCCCCGCCTCTGATTCCGCGCCTCAGGATCCCCGCCTCAGATTCCCTGCCTCAGATTCCCCGCCTCAGATTCCCCTCCTCAGATTCCCCGCCTCAGATTCCCCGCCTCAGATTCCCCGCCTCAGATTCCCCGCCTCAGATTCCCCGCCTCAGATTCCCCGCCTCAGATTCTCCGCCTCAGATTCCCCGCCTCAGATTCCCCGCCTCAGATTCCCCGCCTCAGATTCCCCGCCTCAGATTCCCCGCCTCAGATTCCCCGCCTCAGATTCCCCGCCTCAGATTCCCTGCCATTGATTGCCTGCCTCTGATTGCCTTCCTCTGATTCCCTGCCTCTGATTCCCTGCCTCTGATTCTGCGCCTCTGATTCCACGCCTCTCTTTCCGTATCTCTGATTCCCCGCCTCTGATTCTCTGCCTCTGATACCCTGCCTCTCTTTGCCTGCCTCTATTTCGGTTCCTCTTCCTCTGCATCTAGTTTCCCACATCTCATTTGCCCCCTCTGATAACCCGCCTCTGATTCCATGCCTCTGATTCCCCGCCTCTGATTCCCCGCCTCTGATTCCCCGCCTCTGAATCAACGCCTCTGATTCCCTGCCTCAGATTCCATGCCTCAGATTCCCTGCCTCAGATTCCCTGCATCTGATTCCCCGCCTCTGATTCCCCGCCTCTTATTCCCCGCCTCTGATTCCCCGCCTCTGATTCCCCGCCTCTGATTCCCTGCCTCTGTTTCCCCGCCTCTGATTCCCCGCCTCTGATTCCCCGCCTCAGATTCCCCGGCTCTGATTCCCTGCCTGAGATTCCCTGCCTCAGATTCCCTGCCTATGATTCCCTGCCTCTGAGTCCCCGCGTCAGATTCCCGGGCTCTGATTCTCTGCCTGAGATTCCCTGCCTCAGAATCCCCTCCTCAGATTCCCTGCCTCAGATTCCCCGCCTCAGATTCCCCGCCTCAGATTCCCCGCCTCAGATTCCCCGCCTCAGATTCCCTGCCTCTGATTCCCCGCCTCTACTTCCCTGCCTCTGTTTCCCCGCCTCTCATTACCCGCGTCTGATTCCCCACCTCAGATTCCCCGGCTCTGATTCCCTGCCTGAGATTCCATGCCTCAGATTCCCCGCCTCAGATTCCCAGCCTCAGATTCACCGCCTCAGATTCCCCACCTCAGATTCCCCGCCTCAGATTCCCCGCCTCAGATTCCCCGCCTCACATTCGCCGCCTCAGATTCCCCGCCTCAGATTCCCTGCCTCAGATTCCCTGTCTCAGATTCCCTGCCTCAGATTCCCTTCATCTGATTCCCTTCATCTGATTCCCTGCATCTGATTCCCTGCCTCTGATTCCCAGCCTCTGATTCCCTGCCTCTGATTCCCTGCCTCTGATTCCCTGCCTCTGATTCCCCGCCTCTGATTCCCTGCCTCTGTTTCCCCGCCTCTGATTCCCCGCGTCTGATTCCCCGCGTCTGATTCCCCGCCTCAGATTCCCCGGCTCTTATTCCCTGCCTGAGATTCCATGCCTCAGATTCCCCGCTTCAGATTCCCAGCCTCAGATTCACCGCCTCTGATTCCCCGCCTCTGATTCCCCGCCTCTGATTCCCCACCTCTGATTCCCTGCCTCAGTTTCCCCGCCTCTGATTCCCCGCCTCTGATTCCCCGCCTCAGATTCCCCGGCTCTGAATCCCTGCCTGAGATTCCCTGCCTCAGATTCCCTGCCTATGATTCCCTGCCTCTGAGTCCCCGCGTCAGATTCCCCGGCTCTGATTCCCTGCCTGAGATTCCCTGCCTCAGAATCCCCGCCTCAGATTCCCTGCCTCAGATTCCCCGCCTCAGATACCCCGCCTCAGATTCCCCGCCTCAGATTCCCCGCCTCAGATTCCCCGCCTCAGATTCCCTGCCTCTGATTCCCCGCCTCTGATTCCCTGCCTCTGTTTCCTCGCCTCTGATTCCCCGCGTCTGATTCCCCGCGTCTGATTCCCCGCCTCAGATTCCCCGGCTCTGATTCCCTGCCTGAGATTCCATGCCTCAGATTCCCCGCTTCAGATTCCCAGCCTCAGATTCACCGCCTCAGATTCCCCGCCTCAGATTCCCCGCTTCAGATTCCCCGCCTCAGATTCCCTGCCTCAGATTCCCTGTGTCAGATTCCCTGCCTCAGATTCCCTTCATCTGATTCCCTTCATCTGATTCCCTGCCTCTGATTCCCTGCCTCTGATTCCCCGCCTCTGATTCCCTGCCTCAGATTCCCTGCCTCAGATTCCCTGCCTCAGATTCCCTGCCTCTGATTCCCTGCCTCTGATTCCCTGCCTCAGATTCCCTGCCTCAGATTCCCTGCCTCAGATTCCCTGCCTCTGATTGCCTGCCTCTGTTTCCCCACCTCTGATTCCCCGCCTCTGATTCCCTGCCTCAGATTCGCTGCCTCAGATTCCCCGCCTCAGATTCCCTGCCTCAGATTCCCCGCATCAGATTTCCCACCTCAGATTCCCCGCCTCAGATTCCCCGCCTCAGATTCCCCGCCTCAGATTCCCCGCCTCAGATTCCCCGCCTCAGATTCCCCGCCTCAGATTCCCCGCCTCAGATTCCCCGCCTCAGATTCCCCGCCTCAGATTCCCCGCCTCAAATTCCCCGCCTCAGATTCCCCGCCTCTGATTCCCCGCCTCTGATCCCCTGCCTCTGATTCCCTGCCTCTGATTCACTGCCTCTGATTCCCTGCCTCTGATTCCCTGCCTCTGATTCCCTGCCTCTTATTCCGCGCCTCTGATTCCACGCCTCTCTTTCCGTATCTCTGATTCCCCGCCTCTAATTCCCTGCCTCTGATAGCCTGCCTCTCTTTGCCTGCCTCAATTTCGGTGCCTCTTTCTCTGCATCTAGTTTCCCACATCTCATTTGCCCCCTCTGATAACCCGCCTCTGATTCCATGCCTCTGATTCCCCGCCTCTGATTCCCCGCCTCTGATTCCCTGCCTCTGATTCCCCGCCTCGGATTCCCTGCCTCAGATTCCCTGCCTCAGATTCCCTGCCTCAGATTCCCTGCCTCTGATTCCCCGCCTCTGATTCACCGCCTCTTATTCCCCGCCTCTGATTCCCCGCCTCTGATTCCCCGCGTCTGATTCCCTGCCTCAGATTCCCCGGCTCTGATTCCCTGCATTAGATTCCCTGCCTCAGATTCCCTGCCTCTGATTCCCCGCCTCTGATTCCCTGCCTCTGATTCCCCGCCTCTGATTCCTGCCTCAGATTCCCTGCCTCAGATTCCCTGCATCAGATTCCCTGCCTCAGATTCCCTTCATCAATTCCCTGCCTCTGATTCCCTGCCTCTGATTCCCCACCTCTGATTCCCCGCCTCAGATTCCCTGGCTTTTATTCTCTGGCTCAGATTCCCTGCCTTAGATTCCCTGCCTCTGATTCCCCGCATCTGATTCCAGGCCTCTTATTCCATACCTCTGATTCCCCGCCTCTGATTGCCTGCCACTGATTGCCCGCCTCTGATTCCCTGCCTCTGATTCCCCGCCTCTGATTCCCCACCTCTGTCTGTATGCCTCTCTTTCGCCTCCGCTTTTTACCCTCCACTCTTTCCGCGCTTCTCTTTCCCCCCCCTCAATTTCAACAACTCTGTTTGATCTGTTCTGTGTACCTCATTTTCAACACACAAGTTCCAACCACTATGTTTCACCCATCTCTTTCCCCGCCTCTATTTATCCGCCTATGTTTACCCGCCTCTGATTCCCCACCTCTGTCTCTACACCGCTCTTTCGCCTCCACTCTTTCGCCTCCACTCATTCCGTGCCTGTCTTTCCCTCCCTCAATTTCAACAACACTGTTTGATCTGTTTTGTGTACCTCATTTTAAACACACAAGTTCCAACCACTATGTTTTGCCCGCCTCTTTACCCGCCTCTATTTATCCACCTATGTTTACCTGCCACTGTTTACCCGCCTGTTTCCCCGCCTCTGATTCCCCACCTTTCATTCCCCGCCTCTCTTTCCATGCCTCTATTTCCGCGCCTCTTTCTCTGCCACTCTTTCCCCACATCTCTTTTCCTCCCGCTGATTCCCCGCCTCTGATTCCCCGCCTCTGATTCCCTGCCTCTGATACCCCGCCTCTGATTCCCTGCCTCAGATTCCCTGCCTCAGATTCCCTGCCTCAGATTCCCTGCTTCAGATTCGCTGCCTCAGATTCCCTGCCTCTGATTCCCCGCCTCTGATTCCCCGCCTCGTATTCCCCGCCTCTGATTCCCCGCCTCTGATTCCCCGCGTCTGATTCCCTACCTCAGATTCCCCGGCTCTGATTCCCTGCATCAGATTCCCTGCCTCAGATTCCCTGCCTCTGATTCCCCGCCTCTGATTCCCTGCCTCTGATTCCCTGCCTCTGATTCCTGCCTCAGATTCCCTGCCTCAGATTCCCTGCCTCAGATTCCCTGCCTCTGATTCCCCGCCTTTGATTCCCCTCCTCTTATTCCCCGCCTCTTATTCCCAGCCTCTGATTCCCCGCCTCTGATTCCCTGCCTCTGTTTCCCCGCCTCTGATTCCCCGCCTCTGATTCCGCGCCTCAGGTTCCCCGCCTCAGATTCCCTGCCTCAGATTCCCCGCCTCAGATTCCCCTCCTCAGATTCCCCGCCTCAGATTCCCCGCCTCAGATTCCCCGCCTCAGATTCCCCGCCTCAGATTCCCCGCCTCAGATTCCCCGCCTCAGATTCTCCGCCTCAGATTCCCCGCCTCAGATTCCCCGCCTCAGATTCCCCGCCTCAGATTCCCCGCCTCAGATTCCCCGCCTCAGATTCCCCGCCTCAGATTCCCTGCCATTGATTGCCTGCCTCTGATTGCCTGCCTCTGATTCCCTGCCTCTGATTCCCTGCCTCTGATTCTGCGCCTCTGATTCCACGCCTCTCTTTCCGTATCTCTGATTCCCCGCCTCTGATTCTCTGCCTCTGATACCCTGCCTCTCTTTGCCTGCCCCTATTTCGGTTCCTCTTCCTCTGCATCTAGATTCCCACATCTCATTTGCCCCCTCTGATAACCCGCCTCTGATTCCATGCCTCTGATTCCCCGCCTCTGATTCCCCGCTTCTGATTCCCCGCCTCTGAATCAACGCCTCTGATTCCCTGCCTCAGATTCCCTGCCTCAGATTCCCTGCCTCAGATTCCCTGCATCTGATTCCCCGCCTCTGATTCCCCGCCTCTTATTCTCCGCCTCTGATTCCCCGCCTCTGATTCCCCGCCTCAGATTCCCCGGCTCTGATTCCCTGCCTGAGATTCCCTGCCTCAGATTCCCTGCCAATGATTCCCTGCCTCTGAGTCCCCGCGTCAGATTCGCCGGCTCTGATTCTCTGCCTGAGATTCCCTGCCTCAGAATCCCCACCTCAGATTCCCTGCCTCAGATTCCCCGCCTCAGATTCCCCGCCTCAGATTCCCCGCCTCAGATTCCCCGCCTCAGATTCCCCGCCTCAGATTCCCCGCCTCTGATTCCCCGCCTCTGCTTCCCTGCCTCTGTTTCCCCGCCTCTCATTACCCGCGTCTGATTCCCCGCCTCAGATTCCCCGGCTCTGATTCCCTGCCTGAGATTCCATGCCTCAGATTCCCCGCCTCAGATTCCCAGCCTCAGATTCACCGCCTCAGATTCCCCGCCTCAGATTCCCCGCCTCAGATTTCCCGCCTCAGATTCCCCGCCTCACATTCGCCGCCTCAGATTCCCCGCCTCAGATTCCCTGCCTCAGATTCCCTGTCTGAGATTCCCTGCCTCAGATTCCCTTCATCTGATTCCCTTCATCTGATTCCCTGCCTCTGATTCCCTGCCTCTGATTCCCAGCCTCTGATTCCCTGCCTCTGATTCCCTGCCTCTGATTCCCTGCCTCTGATTCCCCGCCTCTGATTCCCTGCCTCTGTTTCCCCGCCTCTGATTCCCCGCATCTGATTCCCAGCCTCAGATTCACCGCCTCTGATTCCCCGCCTCTGATTCCCCGCCTCTGATTCCCCGCCTCTGATTCCCCACCTCTGTCTGTATGCCTCTCTTTCGCCTCCGCTTTTTCCCCTACACTCTTTCCGCGCCTCTCTTTCCCTCCATCAATTTCAACAACTCTGTTTGTTCTGTTCTGTGTCTTCTTTCTTTGGCTTGGCTTCGCGGACGAAAATTTATGGAGTGGGTAAAAAGTCCACGTCAGCTGCAGGCTCGTTTGTGGCTGACCAGTCCGATGCGGGACAGGCAGACACGATTGCAGCGGTTGCAAGGGAAAATTGGTTGGTTGGGGTTGGGTGTTGGGTTTTTCCTCCTTTGCCTTTTGTCAGTGAGGTGGGCTCTGCGGTCTTCTTCAAAGGAGGCTGCTGCCCGCCAAACTGTGAGGCGCCAAGATGCACGGTTTGAAGCGTTATCAGCCCACTGGCGGTGGTCAATGTGGCAGGCACCAAGAGATTTCTTTAGGCAGTCCTTGTACCTTTTCTTTGGTGCACCTCTGTCACGGTGGCCAGTGGAGAGCTCGCCATATAATACGATCTTGGGAAGGCGATGGTCCTCCATTCTGGAGACGTGACCCATCCAGCGCAGCTGGATCTTCAGCAGCGTGGACTCGATGCTGTCGACCTCTGCCATCTCGAGTACCTCGACGTTAGGGGTGTGAGCGCTCCAATGGATGTTGAGGATGGAGCGGAGACAACGCTGGTGGAAGCGTTCTAGGAGCCGTAGGTGGTGCCGGTAGAGGACCCATGATTCGGAGCCGAACAGGAGTGTGGGTATGATAACGGCTCTGTATACGCTTATCTTTGTGAGGTTTTTCAGTTGGTTGTTTTTCCAGACTCTTTTGTGTAGTCTTCCAAAGGCGCTATTTGCCTTGGCGAGTCTGTTGTCTATCTCATTGTCGATCCTTGCATCTGATGAAATGGTGCAGCCGAGATAGGTAAACTGGTTGACCGTTTTGAGTTTTGTGTGCCCGATGGAGATGTGGGGGGGCTGGTAGTCATGGTGGGGAGCTGGCTGATGGAGGACCTCAGTTTTCTTCAGGCTGACTTCCAGGCCAAACATTTTGGCAGTTTCCGCAAAGCAGGACGTCAAGCGCTGAAGAGCTGGCTCTGAATGGGCAACTAAAGCGGCATCATCTGCAAAGAGTAGTTCACGGACAAGTTTCTCTTGTGTCTTGGTGTGAGCTTGCAGGCGCCTCAGATTGAAGAGACTGCCATCCGTGCGGTACCGGATGTAAACAGCGTCTTCATTGTTGGGGTCTTTCATGGCTTGGTTCAGCATCATGCTGAAGAAGATTGAAAAGAGGGTTGGTGCGAGAACACAGCCTTGCTTCACGCCATTGTTAATGGAGAAGGGTTCAGAGAGCTCATTGCTGTATCTGACCCGACCTTGTTGGTTTTCGTGCATGTACCTCATTGTCAACACACAAGTTCCAACCACTATGTTTCACCAATCACTTTCCCCGCCTCTATTTTTCCACCTATGTTTACCCACCTCTGTTTACCCACCTGGTTCACCGCCTCTGATTCCCCGCCTCTGATTCCCCACCTCTGTCTCGACGCCTCTCTTTCGCCTCCACTCTTTCCCCTCCACTCTTTCCGTGCCTGTCTTTCCCTCCCACAATTTCAACAACACTGTTTGATCTGTTTTGTGTACCTCATTTTAAACACACAAGTTCAAACCACTATGTTTGGCCCGCCTCTTTCCCCCCCTCTATTTATCCACCTATGTTTACCTGCCTCTGTTTACCCGCCTGATTCCCCGCCTCTGATTCCTCACCTTTCATTCCCCGCCTCTCTTTCCCTGCCTCTATTTCTGCGCCTCTTTCTCTGCCTCTCTTTCCCCACAACGCTTTTCCTCCCGCTGATTCCCCGCCTCTGATTCCCCGCCTCTGATTCCCTGCCTCTGATTCCCCGCCTCTGATTCACTGCCTCAGATTCCCTGCGTCAGATTCCCTGCCTCAGATTCCATGCCTCTGATTCCCCGCCTCTGATTCCCCGCATCTTATTCCCCGCCTCTGATTCCCCGCGTCTGATTCCCTGCCTCAGATTCCCCGGCTCTGATTCCCTGCATCAGATTCCCTGCCTCAGATTCCCTGCCTTTGATTCCCCGCCTCTGATTGCCTGCCTCTGATTCCCCGCCTCTGATTCCTGCCTCAGATTCCCTGCCTCAGATTCCCTGCCTCAGATTCCCTGCCTCTGATTCCCCGCCTTTGATTCCCCTTCTCTTATTCCCCGCCTCTGATTCCCAGCCTCTGATTCCCCGCCTCTGATTCCCTGCCTCTGTTTCCCCGCCTCAGATTCCCGGCTCTGATTCCCTGCCTGAGATTCCATGCCTCAGATTCCCCGCCTCAGATTCCCTCCCTCAGATTCCCCTCCTCAGATTCCCCGCCTCAGATTCCCCGCCTCAGAATCCCCACCTCAGATTCCCCGCCTCAGATTCCCCGCCTCAGATTCCCCGCCTCAGATTCCCCGCCTCAGATTCCCCGCCTCAGATTCCCTGCCTCAGATTCCCTGACTCAGATTCCCTTCATCTGATTCCCTTCATCTGATTCCCTGCCTCTGATTCCCTGCCTCTGATTCCCTGCCTCTGATTACGTGCCTCTGATTCCCCGCCTCTGATTCCACGCCTCAGATTCCCTGCCTCAGATTCCCTGCCTCTGATTCCCTGCCTCTGATTCCCTGCCTCTGATTCCGCACCTCTGATTCCACGCCTCTCTTTCCTTTTCTCTGATTCCCCGCCTCTGATTCCCTGCCTCTGATACCCTGCCTCTCTTTGCCTGCCTCTATTTCCGTGCCTCTTTCTCTGCATCTAGTTTCCCACATCTCATTTGCCCCCTCTGATAACCCGCCTCTGATTCCATGCCTCTGATTCACTGCCTCAGATTCCGTGCCTCAGATTCCCCGATTCAGATTTACCGCCTCAGATTCCCCGCCTCAGATTCCCTGCCTCAGATTCCCTGCCTCAGATTCCCTGCCACAGATTCCCTGCCTCAGATTCCCTGCCTCCGATTCCCCACCTCTGATTCCCCGCCTCTGATTCCCCGCCTCTGATTCCCAGCATCTGAATCCCCGCCTCTGAATCCCCGCCACTGATTCCCCGCCTCTGATTCCCCGCCTCTGATTCCCCGCCTCTGAATCCACGCCTCTGATTCCCCGCCTCTGATTCCACGCCACTTATTCCCCGCCTCTGATTCCCCACCTCTGATTGCCTGCCACTGATTGCCCGCCTCAGATTCCCCACCTCTGATTCCCCGCCTCTGATTCCCCACCTCTGTCTGTATGCCTCTCTTTCACCTCCGCTTTTTCCCCTACACTCTTTCCGCGCCTCTCTTTCCCTCCATCAATTTCAACAACTCTGTTTGTTCTGTTCTGTGTACCTCATTGTCAACACACAAGTTCCAACCACTATGTTTCACCCATCACTTTCCCCGCCTCTATTTTTCCACCTATGTTTACCCGCCTCTGTTTACCCACCTGTTTCACCGCCTCTGATTCCCCACCTCTGTCTCGACGCCTCTCTTTCGCCTCCACTCTTTCCCCTCCACTCTTTCCGTGCCTGTCTTTCCCTCCCACAATTTCAACAACACTGTTTGATCTGTTTTGTGTACCTCATTTTAAACACACAAGTTCCAACCACTATGTTTGGCCCGCCTCTTTCCCCGCCTCTATTTATCCACCTATGTTTACCTGCCTCTGTTTACCCGCCTGTTTCCCCGCCTCTGATTCCCCACCTTTCATTCCCCGCCTCTCTTTCCCTGCCTCTATTTCTGCACCTCTTTCTCTGCCTCTCTTTCCCCACAACGCTTTTCCTCCCGCTGATTCCCCGCCTCTGATTCCCCACCTCTGATTCACTGCCTCTGATTCCCCGCCTCTGATTCACTGCCTCAGATTCCCTGCCTCAGATTCCCTGCCTCAGATTCCCTGCCTCTGATTCCCCGCCTCTGATTCCCCGCATCTTATTCCCCGCCTCTGATTCCCCGCCTCTGATTCCCCGCGTCTGATTCCCCGCCTCTTATTCCCCGCCTCTTATTCCCCGCCTCTGATTCCCCGCCTCTGATTCCCCGCGTCTGATTCCCTGCCTCAGATTCCCCGGCTCTGATTCCCCGCATCTTATTCCCCGCCTCTTATTCCCCGCCTCTGATTCCCCGCCTCTTATTCCCCGCCTCTGATTCCCTGCCTCTGATTCCCCGCCTCTGATTCCCCGCATCTTATTCCCCGCCTCTGATTCCCCGCCTCTGATTCCCCGCGTCTGATTCCCCGCCTCTGATTAACCGCCTCTTATTCCCCGCCTCTGATTCCCCGCCTCTGATTCCCCGCGTCTGATTCCCTGCCTCAGATTCCCCGGCTCTGATTCCCTGCATCAGATTCCCTGCCTCAGATTCCCTGCCTTTGATTCCCCGCCTCTGATTCCCTGCCTCTGATTCCCCGCCTCTGATTCCTGCCTCAGATTCCCTGCCTCAGATTCCCTGCCTCAGATTCCCTGCCTCTGATTCCCCGCCTTTGATTCCCCTTCTCTTATTCCCCGCCTCTGATTCCCAGCCTCTGATTCCCCGCCTCTGATTCCCTGCCACTGTTTCCCCGCCTCTGATTCCCCGCCTCTGATTCCCCGCCTCAGATTCCCCGCCTCAGATTCCCTGCCTCAGATTCCCCGCCTGAGATTCCCGGCCTCAGATTCCCCGCCTCATATGCCACGCCTCAGATTCCCCGCCTCAGATTCCCCGCCTCAGATTCCCCACCTCAGATTCCCCGCCTCAGATTCCCCACCTCAGATTCCCCGCCTCAGATTCCCCGCCTCAGATTCCCCGCCTCAGATTCCCCGCCTCAGATTCCCCGCCTCAGATTCCCCTCCTCAGATTCCCCGCATCAGATTCCCTGCCTCTCTTTGCCTGCCTCTATTTCGGTGCCTCTTTCTCTGCATCTAGTTTCCCACATCTCATTTGCCCCCTCTGATAACCCGCCTCTGATTCCATGCCTCTGATTCCCCGCCTCTGAATCCCCGCCTCTGATTCCCCACCTCTGGTTCCCCGCCTCTGATTGCCTGCCTCAGATTCCCTGCCTCAGATTCCCTGCCTCAGATTCCCTGCATCTGATTCCCCGCCTCTGATTCCCCACCTCTTATTCCCCGCCTCTGATTCCCCGCCTCTGATTTCCCGCCTCTGATTCCCTGCCTCTGTTTCCCTGCCTCTGATTCCCCGCCTCTGAATTCCCGCCTCAGATTCCCCGGCTCTGATTCCCTGCCTGAGATTCCCTGCTCAGATTCCCTGCCTATGATTCCCTGCCTCTGAGTCCCCGCGTCAGATTCCCCGGCTCTGATTCCCTGCCTGAGATTCCCTGCCTCAGAATCCCCGCCTCAGATTCCCTGCCTCAGATTCCCCGCCTCAGATTCCCCGCCTCAGATTCCCCACCTCAGATTCCTCGCCTCAGATTCCCCGCCTCAGATTCCCCGCCTCAGATTCCCCACCTCAAATTCCCTGCCTCTGATTGCCTGCCTCTGATTCCCTGCCACTGATTCCCTGCCTCTAAATCCCTGCCTCTGATTCCCTGCCTCTGATTCCGCGCCTCTGATTCCCCGCCTCTCTTTCCGTGTCTCTGATTCCCCGCCTCAGATTCCCTGCCTCACATACCCTGCCTCTCTTTGACTGCCTCTATTTCCGTTCCTCTTTCTCTGCATCTAGTTTCCCACATCTCATTTGCCCCCTCTGATAACCCGCCTCTGATTCCATGCCTCTGATTGCCCGCCTCTGATTCCCCGCCTCTCATTCCCCGCCTCTGATTCCCTGCCTCAGAATCCCAGCCTCAGATTCCTTGCCTCAGAATCCCTGCCTCTGATTCCCCGCCTCTGATTCCCCGCCTCTTATTCCCCGCCTCTGATTCCCCGCCTCTGATTCCCCGCCTCTGATTCCCTGCCTCTGTTTCCCCGCCTCTGATTCCCCGCGTCTGATTCCCCGCCTCAGATTCCCCGGCTCTGATTCCCTGCCTGAGATTCCATGCCTGAGATTCCCCGCCTCAGATTCCCTGCCTCAGATTCACCGCCTCAGATTCCCCGCCTCAGATTCCCCGCCTCAGATTCCCCTCCTCAGATTCCCCGCCTCACATTCCCCGCCTCAGATTCCCTGCCTCAGATTCCCTGCCTCAGATTCCCCGCCTCAGATTCCCCGCCTCAGATTCCCCGCCTCAGATTCCCCGCCTCATATTCCCCGCCTCAGATTCCCCGCCTCAGATTCCCTGCCTCAGATTACCTGTCTCAGATTGCATGCCTCAGATTCCCTTCATCTGATTCCCTTCATCTGATTCCCTGCCTCTGATTCCCTGCCTCTGATTCCCCGCCTCTGATTCCCCCCTCTTATTCCCCGCCTCAGATTCCCTGCCTCAGATTCCCTGCCTCAGATTCGCTGCCTCTGATTCCCTGCCTCAGATTCCCTGCCTCAGATTCCCTGCCTCAGATTCCCTGCCTCTGATTCCTTGCCTCAGATTCCCTGCCTCTGATTCCCCACCTCTGATTCCCCGCTTCTTATTCCCCGCCTCTGATTCCCCGCCTCTGATTCCCCACCTCTGATTCCCTGCCTCTGTTTCCCAGCCTCTGAATCCCCGCGTCTGATACCCCGCCTCAGATTCCACGGCTCTGATTCCCTGCCTGAGATTCCATGCCTCAGATTCCCCACCTCAGATTCCCTGCCTCAGATTCCCCGCCTCAGATTCCCCGCCTCTGATTCCCCACCTCAGATTCCCCGCCTCAGATTCCCCGCCTCAGATTCCCCGCCTCAGATTCCCCGCCTCAGATTCACTGCCTCAGATTCCCTGCCTCTGATTCCCTGCCTCTGATTCCCCGCCTCTTATTCCCCGCCTCTGATTCCCCGACTCTGATTCCCCGCGTCTGATTCCCTGCCTCAGATTCCCCGGCTCTGATTCCCTGCATTAGATTCCCTGCCTCAGTTTCCCTGCCTCTGATTCCCCGCCTCTGACTCCCTGCCTCTGATTCCCCGCCTCTGATTCCTGCCTCAGATTCCCTGCCTCAGATTTCCTGCCTCAGATTCCCTGCCTCTTATTCCCTGCCTTTGATTCCCCGCCTCTTATTCCCACCTCTGATTCCCAGCCTCTGATTCCCCGCCTCTGATTCCCTGCCTCTGTTTCCCCGCCTCTGATTCCCCGCCTCTGATTCCCCGCCTCAGATTCCCCGCCTCAGATTCCCTGCCTCAGATTCCCCACCTGATATTCCCAGCCTCAGATTCCCCGCCTCAGATTCCCCGCCTCAGATTCCCCGCCTCAGATTCCCCGCCTCAGATTTCCCGCCTCAGATTCCCCGCCTCAGATTCCCCGCCTCAGATTCCCCGCCTCAGATTCCCCGCCTCAGATTCCCCGCCTCAGATTCCCCGCCTCAGATTCCCCGTCTCTAATTGCCTGCCTCTGATTCCCTGCCTCTGATTCCCTGCCTCTGATTCCCTGCCTCTGATTCCCTGCCTCTGATTCCCTGCCTCTGATTCCCTGCCTCTGATACCGCGCCTCTGATTCCACGCCTCTCTTTCCGTATCTCTGATTCCCCGCCTCTGATTCCCCGCCTCAGATTCCCTGCCTCAGATTCCCTGCCTCTGATTCCCTGCCTCTGATTCCCTGCCTCTGATTCCGCACCTCTGATTCCACGCCTCTCTTTCCTTTTCTCTGATTCCCCGCCTCTGATTCCCTGCCTCTGATACCCTGCCTCTCTTTGCCTGCCTCTATTTCCGTGCCTCTTTCTCTGCATCTTGTTTCCCACATCTCATTTTCCCCCTCTGATAACCCGCCTCTGATTCCATGCCTCTGATTCACTGCCTCAGATTCCGTGCCTCAGATTCCCCGATTCAGATTTACCGCCTCAGATTCCCCGCCTCAGATTCCCTGTCTCAGATTCCCTGCCTCAGATTCCCTGCCACAGATTCCCTGCCTCAGATTCCCTGCCTCCGATTCCCCACCTCTGATTCCCCGCCTCTGATTCCCCGCCTCTGATTCCCAGCATCTGAATCCCCGCCTCTGAATCCCCGCCACTGATTCCCCGCCTCTGATTCCCCGCCTCTGATTCCCCGCCTCTGATTCCACGCCTCTGATTCCCCGCCTCTGATTCCACGCCACTTATTCCCCGCCTCTGATTCCCCACCTCTGATTGCCTGCCACTGATTGCCCGCCTCAGATTCCCCGCCTCTGATTCCCCGCCTCTGATTCCCCACCTCTGTCTGTATGCCTCTCTTTCACCTCCGCTTTTTCCCCTACACTCTTTCCGCGCCTCTCTTTCCCTCCATCAATTTCAACAACTCTGTTTGCTCTGTTCTGTGTACCTCATTGTCAACACACAAGTTCCAACCACTATGTTTCACCCATCACTTTCCCCGCCTCTATTTTTCCACCTATGTTTACCCGCCTCTGTTTACCCACCTGTTTCACCGCCTCTGATTCCCCACCTCTGTCTCGACGCCTCTCTTTCGCCTCCACTCTTTCCCCTCCACTCTTTCCGTGCCTGTCTTTCCCTCCCACAATTTCAACAACACTGTTTGATCTGTTTTGTGTACCTCATTTTAAACACACAAGTTCCAACCACTATGTTTGGCCCGCCTCTTTCCCCGCCTCTATTTATCCACCTATGTTTACCTGCCTCTGTTTACCCGCCTGTTTCCCCGCCTCTGATTCCCCACCTTTCATTCCCCGCCTCTCTTTCCCTGCCTCTATTTCTGCACCTCTTTCTCTGCCTCTCTTTCCCCACAATGCTTTTCCTCCCGCTGATTCCCCGCCTCTGATTCCCCACCTCTGATTCACTGCCTCTGATTCCCCGCCTCTGATTCACTGCCTCAGATTCCCTGCCTCAGATTCCCTGCCTCAGATTCCCTGCCTCTGATTCCCCGCCTCTGATTCCCTGCATCTTATTCCCCGCCTCTGATTCCCCGCCTCTGATTCCCCGCGTCTGATTCCCCGCCTCTTATTCCCCGCCTCTTATTCCACGCCTCTGATTCCCCGCCTCTGATTCCCCGCGTCTGATTCCCTGCCTCAGATTCCCCGGCTCTGATTCCCCGCATCTTATTCCCCGCCTCTTATTCCCCGCCTCTGATTCCCCGCCTCTTATTCCCCGCCTCTGATTCCCTGCCTCTGATTCCCCGCCTCTGATTCCCCGCATCTTATTCCCCGCCTCTGATTCCCCGCCTCTGATTCCCCGCGTCTGATTCCCCGCCTCTGATTCCCCGCCTCTTATTCCCCGCCTCTGATTCCCCGCCTCTGATTCCCCGCGTCTGATTCCCTGCCTCAGATTCCCCGGCTCTGATTCCCTGCATCAGATTCCCTGCCTCAGATTCCCTGCCTTTGATTCCCCGCCTCTGATTCCCTGCCTCTGATTCCCCGCCTCTGATTCCTGCCTCAGATTCCCTGCCTCAGATTCCCTGCCTCAGATTCCCTGCCTCTGATTCCCCGCCTTTGATTCCCCTTCTCTTATTCCCCGCCTCTGATTCCCAGCCTCTGATTCCCCGCCTCTGATTCCCTGCCACTGTTTCCCCGCCTCTGATTCCCCGCCTCTGATTCCCCGCCTCAGATTCCCCGCCTGAGATTCCCTGCCTCAGATTCCCCGCCTGAGATTCCCGGCCTCAGATTCCCCGCCTCAGATGCCACGCCTCAGATTCCCCGCCTCAGATTCCCCGCCTCAGATTCCCCACCTCAGATTCCCCGCATCAGATTCCCTGCCTCTCTTTGCCTGCCTCTATTTCGGTGCCTCTTTCTCTGCATCTAGTTTCCCACATCTCATTTGCCCCCTCTGATAACCCGCCTCTGATTCCATGCCTCTGATTCCCCGCCTCTGAATCCCCGCCTCTGATTCCCCACCTCTGGTTCCCCGCCTCTGATTGCCTGCCTCAGATTCCCTGCCTCAGATTCCCTGCCTCAGAATCCCTGCATCTGATTCCCCGCCTCTGATTCCCCACCTCTTATTCCCCGCCTCTGATTCCCCGCCTCTGATTTCCCGCCTCTGATTCCCTGCCTCTGTTTCCCTGCCTCTGATTCCCCGCCTCTGAATTCCCGCCTCAGATTCCCCGGCTCTGATTCCCTGCCTGAGATTCCCTGCCTCAGATTCCCTGCCTATGATTCCCTGCCTCTGAGTCCCCGCGTCAGATTCCCCGGCTCTGATTCCCTGCCTGAGATTCCCTGCCTCAGAATCCCCGCCTCAGATTCCCTGCCTCAGATTCCCCGCCTCAGATTCCCCGCCTCAGATTCCCCACCTCAGATTCCTCGCCTCAGATTCCCCGCCTCAGATTCCCCGCTTCAGATTCCCCACCTCAAATTCCCTGCCTCTGATTGCCTGCCTCTGATTCCCTGCCACTGATTCCCTGCCTCTAAATCCCTGCCTCTGATTCCCTGCCTCTGATTCCGCGCCTCTGATTCCCCGCCTCTCTTTCCGTGTCTCTGATTCCCCGCCTCAGATTCCCTGCCTCACATACCCTGCCTCTCTTTGACTGCCTCTATTTCCGTTCCTCTTTCTCTGCATCTAGTTTCCCACATCTCATTTGCCCCCTCTGATAACCCGCCTCTGATTCCATGCCTCTTATTGCCCGCCTCTGATTCCCCGCCTCTGATTCCCCGCCTCTGATTCCCTGCCTCAGAATCCCAGCCTCAGATTCCTTGCCTCAGAATCCCTGCCTCTGATTCCCCGCCTCTGATTCCCCGCCTCTTATTCCCCGCCTCTGATTCCCCGCCTCTGATTCCCCGCCTCTGATTCCCTGCCTCTGTTTCCCCGCCTCTGATTCCCCGCGTCTGATTCCCCGCCTCAGATTCCCCGGCTCTGATTCCCTGCCTGAGATTCCATGCCTGAGATTCCCCGCCTCAGATTCCCTGCCTCAGATTCACCGCCTCAGATTCCCCGCCTCAGATTCCCCGCCTCAGATTCCCCTCCTCAGATTCCCCGCCTCACATTCCCCGCCTCAGATTCCCTGCCTCAGATTCCCTGCCTCAGATTCCCCGCCTCAGATTCCCCGCCTCAGATTCCCCGCCTCAGATTCCCCGCCTCATTTTCCCCGCCTCAGATTCCCCGCCTCAGATTCCCTGCCTCAGATTACCTGTCTCAGATTGCATGCCTCAGATTCCCTTCATCTGATTCCCTTCATCTGATTCCCTGCCTCTGATTCCCTGCCTCTGATTCCCCGCCTCTGATTCCCCCCTCTTATTCCCCGCCTCAGATTCCCTGCCTCAGATTCCCTGCCTCAGATTCGCTGCCTCTGATTCCCTGCCTCAGATTCCCTGCCTCAGATTCCCTGCCTCAGATTCCCTGCCTCTGATTCCTTGCCTCAGATTCCCTGCCTCTGATTCCCCACCTCTGATTCCCCGCCTCTTATTCCCCGCCTCTGATTCCCCGCCTCTGATTCCCCACCTCTGATTCCCTGCCTCTGTTTCCCAGCCTCTGAATCCCCGCGTCTGATACCCCGCCTCAGATTCCACGGCTCTGATTCCCTGCCTGAGATTCCATGCCTCAGATTCCCCACCTCAGATTCCCTGCCTCAGATTCCCCGCCTCAGATTCCCCGCCTCTGATTCCCCACCTCAGATTCCCCGCCTCAGATTCCCCGCCTCAGATTCCCCGCCTCAGATTCCCCGCCTCAGATTCACTGCCTCAGATTCCCTGCCTCTGATTCCCTGCCTCTGATTCCCGGCCTCTTATTCCCCGCCTCTGATTCCCCGACTCTGATTCCCCGCGTCTGATTCCCTGCCTCAGATTCCCCGGCTCTGATTCCCTGCATTAGATTCCCTGCCTCAGTTTCCCTGCCTCTGATTCCCCGCCTCTGACTCCCTGCCTCTGATTCCCCGCCTCTGATTCCTGCCTCAGATTCCCTGCCTCAGATTTCCTGCCTCAGATTCCCTGCCTCTTATTCCCTGCCTTTGATTCCCCGCCTCTTATTCCCACCTCTGATTCCCAGCCTCTGATTCCCCGCCTCTGATTCCCTGCCTCTGTTTCCCCGCCTCTGATTCCCCGCCTCTGATTCCCCGCCTCAGATTCCCCGCCTCAGATTCCCTGCCTCAGATTCCCCGCCTGAGATTCCCAGCCTCAGATTCCCCGCCTCAGATTCCCCGCCTCAGATTCCCCGCCTCAGATTCCCCGCCTCAGATTCCCCGCCTCAGATTCCCCGCCTCAGATTTCCCGCCTCAGATTCCCCGCCTCAGATTCCCCGCCTCAGATTCCCCGCCTCAGATTCCCCGCCTCAGATTCCCCGCCTCAGATTCCCCGCCTCAGATTCCCCGCCTCAGATTCCCCGTCTCTCATTGCCTGCCTCTGATTCCCTGCCTCTGATTCCCTGCCTCTGATTCCCTGCCTCTGATTCCCTGCCTCTGATTCCCTGCCTCTGATTCCCTGCCTCTGATACCGCGCCTCTGATTCCACGCCTCTCTTTCCGTATCTCTGATTCCCCGCCTCTGATTCCCTGACTCTGATACCCTGCCTCTCTTTGCCTGCCTCTATTTCGGTGCCTCTTTCTCTGCATCTAGTTTCCCACATCTCATTTGCCCCCTCTGATAACCCGCCTCTGATTCCATGCCTCTGATTCCCCGCCTCTGATTCCCCGCCTCTGATTCCCTGCCTCTGATTCCCCGCCTCTGATTCCCTGCCTCAGATTCCCTGCCTCAGATTCCCTGCCTCAGATTCCCTGCATCTGATTCCCCGCCTCTGATTCCCCACCTCTTATTCCCCGCCTCTGATTCCCCGCCTCTGATTCCCCGCCTCTGATTCCCTGCCTCTGTTTCCCCGCCTCTGATTCCCCGCCTCTGATTCCCCGCCTCAGATTCCCCGGCTCTGATTCCCTGCCTGAGATTCACTGCCTCAGATTCCCTGCCTATGATTCCCTGCCTCTGAGTCCCCGCGTCAGTTTCCCCGGCTCTGATTCCCTGCCTGAGATTCCCTGCCTCAGATTCCCCGCCTCAGATTCCCTGCCTCAGATTCCCCGCCTCAGATTCCCCGCCTCAGATTCCCCGCCTCAGATTCCCCGCCTCAGATTCCCCGCCTCAGATTCCCCGCCTCAGATTCCCCGCCTCAGATTCCCTGCCTCTGATTGCCTGCCTCTGATTCCCTGCCTCTGATTCCCTGCCTCGAAATCCCTGCCTCTGATTCCCTGCCTCTGATTCCGTGCCTCTGATTCCCCGCCTTTCTTTCTGTGTCTCTGATTCCCCGCCTCAGATTCCCTGCCTCAGATACCCTGCCTCTCTTTGCCTTCCTCTATTTCCGTGCCTCTTTCTCTGCATCTAGTTTCCCACATCTCATTTGCCCCCTCTGATAACCCGCCTCTGATTCCATGCCTCTGATTCCCCGCCTCTGATTCCCCGCCTCTGATTCCCCGCCTCAGATTCCCTGCCTCAGATTCCCTGCCTCAGATTCGCTGCCTCTGATTCCCTGCCTCAGATTCCCTGCCTCAGATTCCCTGCCTCAGATTCCCTGCCTCTGATTGCCTGCCTCTGATTCCCCGCCTCTGATTCCCCGCCTCTGTTTCCCCACCTCAGATTTCCCGCCTCAGATTCCCTGCCTCAGATTCCCTGCCTCAGATTCGCTGCCTCTGATTCCCTGCCTCAGATTCCCTGCCTCAGATTCCCTGCCTCAGATTCCCTGCCTCTGATTGCCTGCCTCTGATTCCCTGCCTCTGATTCCCTGCCTCTGATTCCACGCCTCTGATTCCCCGCCTCTGTTTCCCCACCTCAGATTCCCTGCCTCAGATTCCCTGCCTCAGATTCGCTGCCTGTGATTCCCTGCCTCATATTCCCTGCCTCAGATTCCCTGCCTCAGATTCCCTGCCTCAGATTCGCTGCCTCTGATTCCCTGCCTCAGATTCCCTGCCTCAGGTTCCCTGCCTCTGATTGCCTGCCTCTGATTCCCTGCCTCTGATTCCCTGCCTCTGATTCCCCGCCACTGATTCCCCGCCTCTGTTTCCCCGCCTCAGATTCCCTGCCTCAGATTCCCTGCCTCAGATTCGCTGCCTCTGATTCCCTGCCTCAGATTCCATGCCTCAGATTCCCTGCCTCAGATTCCCTGCCTCTGATTGCCTGCCTCTGATTCCCTGCCTCTGATTCCCTGCCTCTGATTCCCTGCCTCTGATTCCCTGCCTCTGATTCCCTGCCTCTGATTCCCTGCCTCTGATTCCGCGCCTCTGATTCCACGCCTCTCTTTCCTTGTCTCTGATTCCCCGCCTCTGAATCCGTGCCTCTGATACCCTGCCTCTCTTTGCCTGCCTCTATTTCCGTGCCTCTTTCTCTGCATCTAGTTTCCCACATCTCATTTGCCCCCTCTGATAACCCGCCTCTGATTCCATGCCTCTGATTCACTGCCTCAGATTCCCTGCCTCAGATTCCCCGACTCAGATTTACCGCCTCTGATTCCACGCCTCTGATTCCCCGCCTCTGTTTCCCCACCTCAGATTCCCTGCCTCAGATTCCCTGCCTCAGATTCGCTGCCTGTGATTCCCTGCCTCATATTCCCTGCCTCAGATTCCCTGCCTCAGATTCCCTGCCTCAGATTCCCTGCCTCAGATTCCCTGCCTCAGATTCCCTGCCTCAGATTCCCTGCCTCAGATTCCCTTCATCTGATGCCCTTCATCAATTCCCTGCCTCTGATTCCCTGCCTCTGATTCCCCACCTCTGATTCCCCGCCTCAGATTCCCTGGCTCTGATTCTCTGGCTCAGATTCCCTGCCTTAGATTCCCTGCCTCTGATTCCCCGCATCTGATTCCAGGCCTCTTATTCCCCACCTCTGATTCCCCGCCTCTGATTGCCTGCCACTGATTGCCCGCCTCTTATTCCCCGCCTCTGATTCCCCGCCTCTGATTCCCCACCTCTGTCTGTATGCCTCTCTTTCGCCTCCACTTTTTACCCTCCACTCTTTCCGCGCCTCTCTTTCCCTCCCTCAATTTCAACAACTCTGTTTGATCTGTTCTGTGTACCTCATTTTCAACACACAAGTTCCAACCACTATGTTTCACCCATCTCTTTCCCCGCCTCTATTTATCCGCCTATGTTTACCCGCCTCTGTTTACCCACCTGTTTCACCGCCTCTGATTCCCCGCCTCTGATTCCCTGCCTCAGATTCCCTGCCTCAGATTCCCTGCCTCTGTTTCCCCGCCTCTGATTCCCCGCCTCTGATTCCCCGCCTCAGATTCCCCGGCTCTGATACCCTGCCTGAGATTCACTGCCTGAGATTCCCTGCCTATGATTCCCTGCCTCTGAGTCCCCGCGTCAGATTCCCCGGCTCTGATTCCCTGCCTGAGATTCCCTGCCTCAGATTCCCCGCCTCAGATTCCCTGCCTCAGATTCCCCGCCTCAGATTCCCCACCTCAGATTCCCCGCCTCAGATTCCCCGCCTCAGATTCCCCGCCTCAGATACCCCGACTCAGATTCCCCACCTCAGATTCCCCGCCTCAGATTCCCTGCCTCTGATTCCCTGCCTCTGATTCCCTGCCTCTATATCCCTGCCTCTGATTCCCTGCCTCTGATTCCGCGCCTCTGATTCCCCGCCTCTCTTTCCGTGTCTCTGATTCCCCGCCTCAGATTCCCTGCCTCAGATACCCTGCCTCTCTTTGCCTTCCTCTATTTCCGTGCCTCCTTCTCTGCATCTAGTTTCCCACATCTCATTTGCCCCCCCTGATAACCCGCCTCTGATTCCATGCCTCTGATTCCCCGCCTCAGATTCCCCGCCTCTGATTCCCCGCCTCTGATTCCCTGCCTCAGATTCCCTGCCTCAGATTCCTTGCCTCAGATTCCCTGCCTCTGATTCCCCGCCTCTGATTCCCAGCCTCTTTTTCCCTGCCTCTGATTTCCCACCTCTGATTCCCTGCCTCTGTTTCCCCGCCTCTGAATCCCCGCGTCTGATTCCCCGCCTCAGATTCCCCGGCTCTGATTCCCTGCCTGAGATTCCATGCCTCAGATTCCCCACCTCAGATTCCCTGCCTCAGATTCCCCGCCTCAGATTCCCCGCCTCAGATTCCCCGCCTCAGATTCCCTGCCTCAGATTCCCCGCCTCCGATACCCCGCCTCAGATTCCCTGCCTCAGATTCCCTGCCTCAGATTCCCTGCCTCTGATTCCCCGCCTCTGATTCCCCGCCTCTTATTCCCCGCCTCTGATTCCCCGCCTCTGATTCCCCGCGTCTGATTCCCTGCCTCAGATTCCCCGGCTCTGATTATCTGCATTAGATTCCCTGCCTCAGATTCCCTGCCTCTGATTCCCCGCCTCTGATTCCCTGCCTCTGATTCCCCGCCTCCGATTCCTGCCTCAGATTCCCTGCCTCAGATTCCCTGCCTCAGATTCCCTGCCTCTTATTCCCAGCCTTTGATTCCCCGCCTCTTATTCCCCGCCTCTGATTCCCAGCCTCTGATTCCCCGACTCTGATTCCCTGCCTCTGTTTCCCCGCCTCTGATTCCCCGCCTCTGATTCCCCGCCTCAGATTCCCCGCCTCTGATTCCCTGCCTGAGATTCCATGCCTGAGATTCCCCGCCTCAGATTCCCCACCTCAGATTCCCCGCCTCAGATTCCCCGCCTCAGATTCCCCGCCTCAGATTCCCCGCCTCAGATTCCCTGCCTCAGATTTCCCGCCTCAGTTTCCCGGCCTCAGATTCCCCGCCCCAGATTCCCCGCCTCAGATTCACCGCCTCAGATTCCCCGCCTCAGATTCCCTGCCTCAGATTCCCCGCCTCTGATTGCCTGCCTCTGATTCCCTGCCTCTGATTCCCTGCCTCTGATTCCCTGCCTCTGATTCCCTGCCTCTTATTCCCTGCCTCTGATTCCGCGCCTCTGATTCCACGCCTCTCTTTCCGTATCTCTGATTCCCCGCCTCTGATTCCCTGCCTCTGATTCCCTGCCTCTGATTCCCCGCCTCTGATTCCCCGCCTCTGATTCCCTGCCTCAGATTCCCTGCCTCAGATTCCCTGCATCTGATTCCCCGCCTCTGATTCCCCGCCTCTTATTCCCCGCCTCTGATTCCCCGGCTCTGATTCCCTGCCTGAGATTCCCTGCCTCAGATTCCCTGCCTATGATTCCCTGCCTCTGAGTCCCCGCGTCAGATTCCCCGGCTCTGATTCCCTGCCTGAGATTCCCTGCCTCAGATTCCCCGCCTCAGATTCCCCGCCTCAGATTCCCCGCCTCAGATTCCCCGCATCAGATTCCCCGCCTCAGATTCCCCGCCTCAGATTCCCCGCCTCAGATTCCCCGCCTCAGATTCCCCGCCTCAGACTCCCCGCCTCAGATTCCCCGCCTCAGATTCCCTGCCTCAGATTCCCCGCCTCAGATTCCCTGCCTCTGATTCCCTGCCTCTGATTCCCTGCCTCTGATTCCCTGCCTCTAAATCCCTGCCTCTGATTCCCTGCCTCTGATTCCGCGCCTCTGATTCCCCGCCTCTGATTCCCCGCCTCTGTTTCCCCGCCTCAGATTCCCTGCCTCAGATTCCCTGCCTCAGATTCGCTGCCTCTGATTCCCTGCCTCAGATTCCCTGCCTCAGATTCCCTGCCTCAGACTCCCTGCCTCTGATTGCCTGCCTCTGATTCCCTGCCTCTGATTCCCTGCCTCTGATTCCCTGCCTCTGATTCCCTGCCTCTGATCCCTGCCTCTGATTCTGCGCCTCTGATTCCACGCCTCTCTTTCCTTGTCTCTGATTCCCCGCCTCTGAATCCGTGCCTCTGATACCCTGCCTCTCTTAGCCTGCCTCTATTTCCGTGCCTCTTTCTCTGCATCTAGTTTCCCACATCTCATTTGCCCCCTCTGATAACCCGCCTCTGATTCCATGCCTCTGATTCACTGCCTCAGATTCCCTGCCTCAGATTCCCCGCCTCAGATTCCCTGCCTCTGATTGCCTGCCTCTGATTCCCTGCCTCTGATTCCCTGCCTCTGATTCCCCGCCTCTGATTCCCCGCCTCTGTTTCCCCTCCTCAGATTCCCTGCCTCAGATTCCCTGCCTCAGATTCGCTGCCTGTGATTCCCTGCCTCAGATTCCCTGCCTCAGATTCCCTGCCTCAGATTCCCTGCCTCAGATTCGCTGCCTCTGATTCCCTGCCTCAGATTCCCTGCCTCAGGTTCCCTGCCTCTGATTGCCTGCCTCTGATTCCCTGCCTCTGATTCCCTGCCTCTGATTCCCCGCCTCTGATTCCCCGCCTCTGTTTCCCCGCCTCAGATTCCCTGCCTCAGATTCCCTGCCTCAGATTCGCTGCCTCTGATTCCCTGCCTCAGATTCCCTGCCTCAGATTCCCTGCCTCAGATTCCCTGCCTCAGATTGCCTGCCTCTGATTGCCTGCCTCTGATTCCCTGCCTCTGATTCCCTGCCTCTGATTCCCTGCCTCTGATTCCCTGCCTCTGATTCCCTGCCTCTGATTCCGCGCCTCTGATTCCACGCCTCTCTTTCCTTGTCTCTGATTCCCCGCCTCTGAATCCGTGCCCCTGATACCCTGCCTCTCTTTGCCTGCCTCTATTTCCGTGCCTCTTTCTCTGCATCTAGTTTCCCACATCTCATTTGCCCCCTCTGATAACCCGCCTCTGATTCCATGCCTCTGATTCACTGCCTCAGATTCCCTGCCTCAGATTCCCCGACTCAGATTTACCGCCTCAGATTCCCCGCCTCAGATTCCCTGCCTCAGATTCCCTGCCTCAGATTCCCTGCCTCAGATTCCCTGCCTCAGATTCCCTTCATCTGATGCCCTTCATCAATTCCCTGCCTCTGATTCCCTGCCTCTGATTCCCCACCTCTGATTCCCCGCCTCAGATTCCCTGGCTCTGATTCTCTGGCTCAGATTCCCTGCCTTAGATTCCCTGCCTCTGATTCCCCGCATCTGATTCCAGGCCTCTTATTCCCCGCCTCTGATTCCCCACCTCTGATTCCCCACCTCAGATTCCCCGGCTCTGATTCCCTGCCTCAGATTCGCTGCCTCAGATTCCCCGCCTCAGATTCCCTGCCTCAGATTCCCCGCCTCAGATTCCCCGCCTCAGATTCCCCGCCTCAGATTCCCCGCCTCAGATTCCCCGCCTCAGATTCCCCGCCTCAGATTCCCCGCCTCAGATTCCCCGCCTCAGATTCCCCGCCTCAGATTCCCCGCCTCTGATTCCCCGCCTCTGATCCCCTGCCTCTGATTCCCTGCCTCTGATTCCCTGCCTCTGATTCCCTGCCTCTGATTCCCTGCCTCTGATTCCCTGCCTCTGATTCCGCGCCTCTGATTCCACGCCTCTCTTTCCGTATCTCTGATTCCCCGCATCTAATTCCCTGCCTCTGATACCCTGCCTCTCTTTGCCTGCCTCAATTTCGGTGCCTCTTTCTCTGCATCTAGTTTCCCACATCTCATTTGCCCCCTCTGATAACCCGCCTCTGATTCCATGCCTCTGATTCCCCGCCTCTGATTTCCCGCCTCTGATTCCCTGCCTCTGATTCCCCGCCTCTGATTCCCTGCCTCAGATTCCCTGCCTCACATTCCCTGCCTCAGATTCCCTGCCTCTGATTCCCCGCCTCTGATTCCCCGCCTCTTATTCCCCGCCTCTGATTCCCCGCCTCTGATTCCCCTCGTCTGATTCCCTGCCTCAGATTCCCCGGCTCTGATTCCCTGCATTAGATTCCCTGCCTCAGATTCCCTGCCTCTGATTCCCCGCCTCTGATTCCCTGCCTCTGATTCCCCGCCTCTGATTCCTGCCTCAGATTCCCTGCCTCAGATTCCCTGCCTCAGAGTCCCTGCCTCTGATTCCCTGCCTTTGATTCCCCGCCTCGTATTCCCCGCCTCAGATTCCCCGCCTCAGATTCCCCGCCTCAGATTCCCCGCCTCAGATTCCACGCCTCAGATTCCCCGCCTCAGATTCCCCGCCTCAGATTCCCCGCTTCAGATTCCCTGCCATTGATTGCCTGCCTCTGATTGCCTGCCTCTGATACCCTTCCTCTGATTCCCTGCCTCTGATTCTGCGCCTCTGATTCCACGCCTCTCTTTCCGTATCTCTGATTCCCCGCCTCTGATTCTCTGCCTCTGATACTCTGCCTCTCTTTGCCTGCCTCTATTTCGGTTCCTCTTCCTCTGCATCTAGTTTCCCACATCTCATTTGCCCCCTCTGATAACCCGCCTCTGATTCCATGCCTCTGATTCCCCGCCTCTGATTCCCCGCCTCTGATTCCCCGCCTCTGAATCAACGCCTCTGATTCCCTGCCTCTAAATCCCTGCCTCTGATTCCCTGCCTCTGATTCCGCGCCTCTGATTCCCCGCCTCTCTTTCCGTGTCTCTGATTCCCCGCCTCAGATTCCCTGCCTCACATACCCTGCCTCTCTTTGACTGCCTCTATTTCCGTTCCTCTTTCTCTGCATCTAGTTTCCCACATCTCATTTGCCCCCTCTGATAACCCGCCTCTGATTCCATGCCTCTGATTGCCCGCCTCTGATTCCCCGCCTCTCATTCCCCGCCTCTGATTCCCTGCCTCAGAATCCCAGCCTCAGATTCCTTGCCTCAGAATCCCTGCCTCTGATTCCCCGCCTCTGATTCCCCGCCTCTTATTCCCCGCCTCTGATTCCCCGCCTCTGATTCCCCGCCTCTGATTCCCTGCCTCTGTTTCCCCGCCTCTGATTCCCCGCGTCTGATTCCCCGCCTCAGATTCCCCGGCTCTGATTCCCTGCCTGAGATTCCATGCCTGAGATTCCCCGCCTCAGATTCCCTGCCTCAGATTCACCGCCTCAGATTCCCCGCCTCAGATTCCCCGCCTCAGATTCCCCTCCTCAGATTCCCCGCCTCACATTCCCCGCCTCAGATTCCCTGCCTCAGATTCCCTGCCTCAGATTCCCCGCCTCAGATTCCCCGCCTCAGATTCCCCGCCTCAGATTCCCCGCCTCATATTCCCCGCCTCAGATTCCCCGCCTCAGATTCCCTGCCTCAGATTACCTGTCTCAGATTGCATGCCTCAGATTCCCTTCATCTGATTCCCTTCATCTGATTCCCTGCCTCTGATTCCCTGCCTCTGATTCCCCGCCTCTGATTCCCCCCTCTTATTCCCCGCCTCAGATTCCCTGCCTCAGATTCCCTGCCTCAGATTCGCTGCCTCTGATTCCCTGCCTCAGATTCCCTGCCTCAGATTCCCTGCCTCAGATTCCCTGCCTCTGATTCCTTGCCTCAGATTCCCTGCCTCTGATTCCCCACCTCTGATTCCCCGCCTCTTATTCCCCGCCTCTGATTCCCCGCCTCTGATTCCCCACCTCTGATTCCCAGCCTCTGTTTCCCAGCCTCTGAATCCCCGCGTCTGATACCCCGCCTCAGATTCCACGGCTCTGATTCCCTGCCTGAGATTCCATGCCTCAGATTCCCCACCTCAGATTCCCTGCCTCAGATTCCCCGCCTCAGATTCCCCGCCTCTGATTCCCCACCTCAGATTCCCCGCCTCAGATTCCCCGCCTCAGATTCCCCGCCTCAGATTCCCTGCCTCTGATTCCCTGCCTCTGATTCCCCGCCTCTTATTCCCCGCCTCTGATTCCCCGACTCTGATTCCCCGCGTCTGATTCCCTGCCTCAGATTCCCAGGCTCTGATTCCCTGCATTAGATTCCCTGCCTCAGTTTCCCTGCCTCTGATTCCCCGCCTCTGACTCCCTGCCTCTGATTCCCCGCCTCTGATTCCTGCCTCAGATTCCCTGCCTCAGATTTCCTGCCTCAGATTCCCTGCCTCTTATTCCCTGCCTTTGATTCCCCGCCTCTTATTCCCACCTCTGATTCCCAGCCTCTGATTCCCCGCCTCTGATTCCCTGCCTCTGTTTCCCCGCCTCTGATTCCCCGCCTCTGATTCCCCGCCTCAGATTCCCCGCCTCAGATTCCCTGCCTCAGATTCCCCGCCTGAGATTCCCAGCCTCAGATTCCCCGCCTCAGATTCCCCGCCTCAGATTCCCCGCCTCAGATTCCCCGCCTCAGATTCCCCGCCTCAGATTCCCCGCCTCAGATTTCCCGCCTCAGTATCCCCGCCTCAGATTCCCCGCCTCAGATTCCCCGCCTCAGATTCCCCGCCTCAGATTCCCCGCCTCAGATTCCCCGCCTCAGATTCCCCGCCTCAGATTCCCCGTCTCTAATTGCCTGCCTCTGATTCCCTGCCTCTGATTCCCTGCCTCTGATTCCCTGCCTCTGATTCCCTGCCTCTGATTCCCTGCCTCTGATTCCCTGCATCTGATACCGCGCCTCTGATTCCACGCCTCTCTTTCCGTATCTCTGATTCCCCGCCTCTGATTCCCCGCCTCAGAATCCCTGCCTCAGATTCCCTGCCTCTGATTCCCTGCCTCTGATTCCCTGCCTCTGATTCCGCACCTCTGATTCCACGCCTCTCTTTCCTTTTCTCTGATTCCCCGCCTCTGATTCCCTGCCTCTGATACCCTGCCTCTCTTTGCCTGCCTCTATTTCCGTGCCTCTTTCTCTGCATCTAGTTTCCCACATCTCATTTTCCCCCTCTGATAACCCGCCTCTGATTCCATGCCTCTGATTCACTGCCTCAGATTCCGTGCCTCAGATTCCCCGATTCAGATTTACCGCCTCAGATTCCCCGCCTCAGATTCCCTGCCTCAGATTCCCTGCCTCAGATTCCCTGCCACAGATTCCCTGCCTCAGATTCCCTGCCTCCGATTCCCCACCTCTGATTCCCCGCCTCTGATTCCCCGCCTCTGATTCCCAGCATCTGAATCCCCGCCTCTGAATCCCCGCCACTGATTCCCCGCCTCTGATTCCCCGCCTCTGATTCCCCGCCTCTGATTCCACGCCTCTGATTCCCCGCCTCTGATTCCACGCCACTTATTCCCCGCCTCTGATTCCCCACCTCTGATTGCCTGCCACTGATTGCCCGCCTCAGATTCCCCGCCTCTGATTCCCCGCCTCTGATTCCCCACCTCTGTCTGTATGCCTCTCTTTCACCTCCGCTTTTTCCCCTACACTCTTTCCGCGCCTCTCTTTCCCTCCATCAATTTCAACAACTCTGTTTGTTCTGTTCTGTGTACCTCATTGTCAACACACAAGTTGCAACCACTATGTTTCACCCATCACTTTCCCCGCCTCTATTTTTCCACCTATGTTTACCCGCCTCTGTTTACCCACCTGTTTCACCGCCTCTGATTCCCCACCTCTGTCTCGACGCCTCTCTTTCGCCTCCACTCTTTCCCCTCCACTCTTTCCGTGCCTGTCTTTCCCTCCCACAATTTCAACAACACTGTTTGATCTGTTTTGTGTACCTCATTTTAAACACACAAGTTCCAACCACTATGTTTGGCCCGCCTCTTTCCCCGCCTCTATTTATCCACCTATGTTTACCTGCCTCTGTTTACCCGCCTGTTTCCCCGCCTCTGATTCCCCACCTTTCATTCCCCGCCTCTCTTTCCCTGCCTCTATTTCTGCACCTCTTTCTCTGCCTCTCTTTCCCCACAACGCTTTTCCTCCCGCTGATTCCCCGCCTCTGATTCCCCACCTCTGATTCACTGCCTCTGATTCCCCGCCTCTGATTCACTGCCTCAGATTCCCTGCCTCAGATTCCCTGCCTCAGATTCCCTGCCTCTGATTCCCCGCCTCTGATTCCCCGCATCTTATTCCCCGCCTCTGATTCCCCGCCTCTGATTCCCCGCGTCTGATTCCCCGCCTCTTATTCCCCGCCTCCTATTCCCCGCCTCTGATTCCCCGCCTCTGATTCCCCGCGTCTGATTCCCTGCCTCAGATTCCCCGGCTCTGATTCCCCGCATCTTATTCCCCGCCTCTTATTCCCCGCCTCTGATTCCCCGCCTCTTATTCCCCGCCTCTGATTCCCTGCCTCTGATTCCCCGCCTCTGATTCCCCGCATCTTATTCCCCGCCTCTGATTCCCCGCCTCTGATTCCCCGCGTCTGATTCCCCGCCTCTGATTCCCCGCCTCTTATTCCCCGCCTCTGATTCCCCGCCTCTGATTCCCCGCGTCTGATTCCCTGCCTCAGATTCCCCGGCTCTGATTCCCTGCATCAGATTCCCTGCCTCAGATTCCCTGCCTTTGATTCCCCGCCTCTGATTCCCTGCCTCTGATTCCCCGCCTCTGATTCCTGCCTCAGATTCCCTGCCTCAGATTCCCTGCCTCAGATTCCCTGCCTCTGATTCCCCGCCTTTGATTCCCCTTCTCTTATTCCCCGCCTCTGATTCCCAGCCTCTGATTCCCCGCCTCTGATTCCCTGCCACTGTTTCCCCGCCTCTGATTCCCCGCCTCTGATTCCCCGCCTCAGATTCCCCGCCTCAGATTCCCTGCCTCAGATTCCCCGCCTGAGATTCCCGGCCTCAGATTCCCCGCCTCAGATGCCACGCCTCAGATTCCCCGCCTCAGATTCCCCGCCTCAGATTCCCCACCTCAGATTCCCCGCATCAGATTCCCTGCCTCTCTTTGCCTGCCTCTATTTCGGTGCCTCTTTCTCTGCATCTAGTTTCCCACATCTCATTTGCCCCCTCTGATAACCCGCCTCTGATTCCATGCCTCTGATTCCCAGCCTCTGAATCCCCGCCTCTGATTCCCCACCTCTGGTTCCCCGCCTCTGATTGCCTGCCTCAGATTCCCTGCCTCAGATTCCCTGCCTCAGATTCCCTGCATCTGATTCCCCGCCTCTGATTCCCCACCTCTTATTCCCCGCCTCTGATTCCCCGCCTCTGATTTCCCGCCTCTGATTCCCTGCCTCTGTTTCCCTGCCTCTGATTCCCCGCCTCTGAATTCCCGCCTCAGATTCCCCGGCTCTGATTCCCTGCCTGAGATTCCCTGCCTCAGATTCCCTGCCTATGATTCCCTGCCTCTGAGTCCCCGCGTCAGATTCCCCGGCTCTGATTCCCTGCCTGAGATTCCCTGCCTCAGAATCCCCGCCTCAGATTCCCTGCCTCAGATTCCCCGCCTCAGATTTCCCGCCTCAGATTCCCCACCTCAGATTCCTCGCCTCAGATTCCCCGCCTCAGATTCCCCGCCTCAGATTCCCCACCTCAAATTCCCTGCCTCTGATTGCCTGCCTCTGATTCCCTGCCACTGATTCCCTGCCTCTAAATCCCTGCCTCTGATTCCCTGCCTCTGATTCCGCGCCTCTGATTCCCCGCCTCTCTTTCCGTGTCTCTGATTCCCCGCCTCAGATTCCCTGCCTCACATACCCTGCCTCTCTTTGACTGCCTCTATTTCCGTTCCTCTTTCTCTGCATCTAGTTTCCCACATCTCATTTGCCCCCTCTGATAACCCGCCTCTGATTCCATGCCTCTGATTGCCCGCCTCTGATTCCCCGCCTCTGATTCCCCGCCTCTGATTCCCTGCCTCAGAATCCCAGCCTCAGATTCCTTGCCTCAGAATCCCTGCCTCTGATTCCCCGCCTCTGATTCCCCGCCTCTTATTCCCCGCCTCTGATTCCCCGCCTCTGATTCCCCGCCTCTGATTCCCTGCCTCTGTTTCCCCGCCTCTGATTCCCCGCGTCTGATTCCCCGCCTCAGATTCCCCGGCTCTGATTCCCTGCCTCTGATTCCCTGCCTCTGATTCCCTGCCTCTGATTCCGCGCCTCTGATTCCACGCCTCTCTTTCCGTATCTCTGATTCCCCGCATCTAATTCCCTGCCTCTGATACCCTGCCTCTCTTTGCCTGCCTCAATTTCGGTGCCTCTTTCTCTGCATCTAGTTTCCCACATCTCATTTGCCCCCTCTGATAACCCGCCTCTGATTCCATGCCTCTGATTCCCCGCCTCTGATTTCCCGCCTCTGATTCCCTGCCTCTGATTCCCCGCCTCTGATTCCCTGCCTCAGATTCCCTGCCTCACATTCCCTGCCTCAGATTCCCTGCCTCTGATTCCCCGCCTCTGATTCCCCGCCTCTTATTCCCCGCCTCTGATTCCCCGCCTCTGATTCCCCTCGTCTGATTCCCTGCCTCAGATTCCCCGGCTCTGATTCCCTGCATTAGATTCCCTGCCTCAGATTCCCTGCCTCTGATTCCCCGCCTCTGATTCCCTGCCTCTGATTCCCCGCCTCTGATTCCTGCCTCAGATTCCCTGCCTCAGATTCCCTGCCTCAGAGTCCCTGCCTCTGATTCCCTGCCTTTGATTCCCCGCCTCGTATTCCCCGCCTCAGATTCCCCGCCTCAGATTCCCCGCCTCAGATTCCCCGCCTCAGATTCCACGCCTCAGATTCCCCGCCTCAGATTCCCCGCCTCAGATTCCCCGCTTCAGATTCCCTGCCATTGATTGCCTGCCTCTGATTGCCTGCCTCTGATACCCTTCCTCTGATTCCCTGCCTCTGATTCTGCGCCTCTGATTCCACGCCTCTCTTTCCGTATCTCTGATTCCCCGCCTCTGATTCTCTGCCTCTGATACTCTGCCTCTCTTTGCCTGCCTCTATTTCGGTTCCTCTTCCTCTGCATCTAGTTTCCCACATCTCATTTGCCCCCTCTGATAACCCGCCTCTGATTCCATGCCTCTGATTCCCCGCCTCTGATTCCCCGCCTCTGATTCCCCGCCTCTGAATCAACGCCTCTGATTCCCTGCCTCTAAATCCCTGCCTCTGATTCCCTGCCTCTGATTCCGCGCCTCTGATTCCCCGCCTCTCTTTCCGTGTCTCTGATTCCCCGCCTCAGATTCCCTGCCTCACATACCCTGCCTCTCTTTGACTGCCTCTATTTCCGTTCCTCTTTCTCTGCATCTAGTTTCCCACATCTCATTTGCCCCCTCTGATAACCCGCCTCTGATTCCATGCCTCTGATTGCCCGCCTCTGATTCCCCGCCTCTCATTCCCCGCCTCTGATTCCCTGCCTCAGAATCCCAGCCTCAGATTCCTTGCCTCAGAATCCCTGCCTCTGATTCCCCGCCTCTGATTCCCCGCCTCTTATTCCCCGCCTCTGATTCCCCGCCTCTGATTCCCCGCCTCTGATTCCCTGCCTCTGTTTCCCCGCCTCTGATTCCCCGCGTCTGATTCCCCGCCTCAGATTCCCCGGCTCTGATTCCCTGCCTGAGATTCCATGCCTGAGATTCCCCGCCTCAGATTCCCTGCCTCAGATTCACCGCCTCAGATTCCCCGCCTCAGATTCCCCGCCTCAGATTCCCCTCCTCAGATTCCCCGCCTCACATTCCCCGCCTCAGATTCCCTGCCTCAGATTCCCTGCCTCAGATTCCCCGCCTCAGATTCCCCGCCTCAGATTCCCCGCCTCAGATTCCCCGCCTCATATTCCCCGCCTCAGATTCCCCGCCTCAGATTCCCTGCCTCAGATTACCTGTCTCAGATTGCATGCCTCAGATTCCCTTCATCTGATTCCCTTCATCTGATTCCCTGCCTCTGATTCCCTGCCTCTGATTCCCCGCCTCTGATTCCCCCCTCTTATTCCCCGCCTCAGATTCCCTGCCTCAGATTCCCTGCCTCAGATTCGCTGCCTCTGATTCCCTGCCTCAGATTCCCTGCCTCAGATTCCCTGCCTCAGATTCCCTGCCTCTGATTCCTTGCCTCAGATTCCCTGCCTCTGATTCCCCACCTCTGATTCCCCGCCTCTTATTCCCCGCCTCTGATTCCCCGCCTCTGATTCCCCACCTCTGATTCCCTGCCTCTGTTTCCCAGCCTCTGAATCCCCGCGTCTGATACCCCGCCTCAGATTCCACGGCTCTGATTCCCTGCCTGAGATTCCATGCCTCAGATTCCCCACCTCAGATTCCCTGCCTCAGATTCCCCGCCTCAGATTCCCCGCCTCTGATTCCCCACCTCAGATTCCCCGCCTCAGATTCCCCGCCTCAGATTCCCCGCCTCAGATTCCCCGCCTCAGATTCACTGCCTCAGATTCCCTGCCTCTGATTCCCTGCCTCTGATTCCCCGCCTCTTATTCCCCGCCTCTGATTCCCCGACTCTGATTCCCCGCGTCTGATTCCCTGCCTCAGATTCCCAGGCTCTGATTCCCTGCATTAGATTCCCTGCCTCAGTTTCCCTGCCTCTGATTCCCCGCCTCTGACTCCCTGCCTCTGATTCCCCGCCTCTGATTCCTGCCTCAGATTCCCTGCCTCAGATTTCCTGCCTCAGATTCCCTGCCTCTTATTCCCTGCCTTTGATTCCCCGCCTCTTATTCCCACCTCTGATTCCCAGCCTCTGATTCCCCGCCTCTGATTCCCTGCCTCTGTTTCCCCGCCTCTGATTCCCCGCCTCTGATTCCCCGCCTCAGATTCCCCGCCTCAGATTCCCTGCCTCAGATTCCCCGCCTGAGATTCCCAGCCTCAGATTCCCCGCCTCAGATTCCCCGCCTCAGATTCCCCGCCTCAGATTCCCCGCCTCAGATTCCCCGCCTCAGATTCCCCGCCTCAGATTTCCCGCCTCAGTATCCCCGCCTCAGATTCCCCGCCTCAGATTCCCCGCCTCAGATTCCCCGCCTCAGATTCCCCGCCTCAGATTCCCCGCCTCAGATTCCCCGCCTCAGATTCCCCGTCTCTAATTGCCTGCCTCTGATTCCCTGCCTCTGATTCCCTGCCTCTGATTCCCTGCCTCTGATTCCCTGCCTCTGATTCCCTGCCTCTGATTCCCTGCCTCTGATACCGCGCCTCTGATTCCACGCCTCTCTTTCCGTATCTCTGATTCCCCGCCTCTGATTCCCCGCCTCAGAATCCCTGCCTCAGATTCCCTGCCTCTGATTCCCTGCCTCTGATTCCCTGCCTCTGATTCCGCACCTCTGATTCCACGCCTCTCTTTCCTTTTCTCTGATTCCCCGCCTCTGATTCCCTGCCTCTGATACCCTGCCTCTCTTTGCCTGCCTCTATTTCCGTGCCTCTTTCTCTGCATCTAGTTTCCCACATCTCATTTTCCCCCTCTGATAACCCGCCTCTGATTCCATGCCTCTGATTCACTGCCTCAGATTCCGTGCCTCAGATTCCCCGATTCAGATTTACCGCCTCAGATTCCCCGCCTCAGATTCCCTGCCTCAGATTCCCTGCCTCAGATTCCCTGCCACAGATTCCCTGCCTCAGATTCCCTGCCTCCGATTCCCCACCTCTGATTCCCCGCCTCTGATTCCCCGCCTCTGATTCCCAGCATCTGAATCCCCGCCTCTGAATCCCCGCCACTGATTCCCCGCCTCTGATTCCCCGCCTCTGATTCCCCGCCTCTGATTCCACGCCTCTGATTCCCCGCCTCTGATTCCACGCCACTTATTCCCCGCCTCTGATTCCCCACCTCTGATTGCCTGCCACTGATTGCCCGCCTCAGATTCCCCGCCTCTGATTCCCCGCCTCTGATTCCCCACCTCTGTCTGTATGCCTCTCTTTCACCTCCGCTTTTTCCCCTACACTCTTTCCGCGCCTCTCTTTCCCTCCATCAATTTCAACAACTCTGTTTGTTCTGTTCTGTGTACCTCATTGTCAACACACAAGTTGCAACCACTATGTTTCACCCATCACTTTCCCCGCCTCTATTTTTCCACCTATGTTTACCCGCCTCTGTTTACCCACCTGTTTCACCGCCTCTGATTCCCCACCTCTGTCTCGACGCCTCTCTTTCGCCTCCACTCTTTCCCCTCCACTCTTTCCGTGCCTGTCTTTCCCTCCCACAATTTCAACAACACTGTTTGATCTGTTTTGTGTACCTCATTTTAAACACACAAGTTCCAACCACTATGTTTGGCCCGCCTCTTTCCCCGCCTCTATTTATCCACCTATGTTTACCTGCCTCTGTTTACCCGCCTGTTTCCCCGCCTCTGATTCCCCACCTTTCATTCCCCGCCTCTCTTTCCCTGCCTCTATTTCTGCACCTCTTTCTCTGCCTCTCTTTCCCCACAACGCTTTTCCTCCCGCTGATTCCCCGCCTCTGATTCCCCACCTCTGATTCACTGCCTCTGATTCCCCGCCTCTGATTCACTGCCTCAGATTCCCTGCCTCAGATTCCCTGCCTCAGATTCCCTGCCTCTGATTCCCCGCCTCTGATTCCCCGCATCTTATTCCCCGCCTCTGATTCCCCGCCTCTGATTCCCCGCGTCTGATTCCCCGCCTCTTATTCCCCGCCTCCTATTCCCCGCCTCTGATTCCCCGCCTCTGATTCCCCGCGTCTGATTCCCTGCCTCAGATTCCCCGGCTCTGATTCCCCGCATCTTATTCCCCGCCTCTTATTCCCCGCCTCTGATTCCCCGCCTCTTATTCCCCGCCTCTGATTCCCTGCCTCTGATTCCCCGCCTCTGATTCCCCGCATCTTATTCCCCGCCTCTGATTCCCCGCCTCTGATTCCCCGCGTCTGATTCCCCGCCTCTGATTCCCCGCCTCTTATTCCCCGCCTCTGATTCCCCGCCTCTGATTCCCCGCGTCTGATTCCCTGCCTCAGATTCCCCGGCTCTGATTCCCTGCATCAGATTCCCTGCCTCAGATTCCCTGCCTTTGATTCCCCGCCTCTGATTCCCTGCCTCTGATTCCCCGCCTCTGATTCCTGCCTCAGATTCCCTGCCTCAGATTCCCTGCCTCAGATTCCCTGCCTCTGATTCCCCGCCTTTGATTCCCCTTCTCTTATTCCCCGCCTCTGATTCCCAGCCTCTGATTCCCCGCCTCTGATTCCCTGCCACTGTTTCCCCGCCTCTGATTCCCCGCCTCTGATTCCCCGCCTCAGATTCCCCGCCTCAGATTCCCTGCCTCAGATTCCCCGCCTGAGATTCCCGGCCTCAGATTCCCCGCCTCAGATGCCACGCCTCAGATTCCCCGCCTCAGATTCCCCGCCTCAGATTCCCCACCTCAGATTCCCCGCATCAGATTCCCTGCCTCTCTTTGCCTGCCTCTATTTCGGTGCCTCTTTCTCTGCATCTAGTTTCCCACATCTCATTTGCCCCCTCTGATAACCCGCCTCTGATTCCATGCCTCTGATTCCCAGCCTCTGAATCCCCGCCTCTGATTCCCCACCTCTGGTTCCCCGCCTCTGATTGCCTGCCTCAGATTCCCTGCCTCAGATTCCCTGCCTCAGATTCCCTGCATCTGATTCCCCGCCTCTGATTCCCCACCTCTTATTCCCCGCCTCTGATTCCCCGCCTCTGATTTCCCGCCTCTGATTCCCTGCCTCTGTTTCCCTGCCTCTGATTCCCCGCCTCTGAATTCCCGCCTCAGATTCCCCGGCTCTGATTCCCTGCCTGAGATTCCCTGCCTCAGATTCCCTGCCTATGATTCCCTGCCTCTGAGTCCCCGCGTCAGATTCCCCGGCTCTGATTCCCTGCCTGAGATTCCCTGCCTCAGAATCCCCGCCTCAGATTCCCTGCCTCAGATTCCCCGCCTCAGATTTCCCGCCTCAGATTCCCCACCTCAGATTCCTCGCCTCAGATTCCCCGCCTCAGATTCCCCGCCTCAGATTCCCCACCTCAAATTCCCTGCCTCTGATTGCCTGCCTCTGATTCCCTGCCACTGATTCCCTGCCTCTAAATCCCTGCCTCTGATTCCCTGCCTCTGATTCCGCGCCTCTGATTCCCCGCCTCTCTTTCCGTGTCTCTGATTCCCCGCCTCAGATTCCCTGCCTCACATACCCTGCCTCTCTTTGACTGCCTCTATTTCCGTTCCTCTTTCTCTGCATCTAGTTTCCCACATCTCATTTGCCCCCTCTGATAACCCGCCTCTGATTCCATGCCTCTGATTGCCCGCCTCTGATTCCCCGCCTCTGATTCCCCGCCTCTGATTCCCTGCCTCAGAATCCCAGCCTCAGATTCCTTGCCTCAGAATCCCTGCCTCTGATTCCCCGCCTCTGATTCCCCGCCTCTTATTCCCCGCCTCTGATTCCCCGCCTCTGATTCCCCGCCTCTGATTCCCTGCCTCTGTTTCCCCGCCTCTGATTCCCCGCGTCTGATTCCCCGCCTCAGATTCCCCGGCTCTGATTCCCTGCCTGAGATTCCATGCCTGAGATTCCCCGCCTCAGATTCCCTGCCTCAGATTCACCGCCTCAGATTCCCCGCCTCAGATTCCCCGCCTCAGATTCCCCTCCTCAGATTCCCCGCCTCACATTCCCCGCCTCAGATTCCCTGCCTCAGATTCCCTGCCTCAGATTCCCCGCCTCAGATTCCCCGCCTCAGATTCCCCGCCTCAGATTCCCCGCCTCATATTCCCCGCCTCAGATTCCCCGCCTCAGATTCCCTGCCTCAGATTACCTGTCTCAGATTGCATGCCTCAGATTCCCTTCATCTGATTCCCTTCATCTGATTCCCTGCCTCTGATTCCCTGCCTCTGATTCCCCGCCTCTGATTCCCCCCTCTTATTCCCCGCCTCAGATTCCCTGCCTCAGATTCCCTGCCTCAGATTCGCTGCCTCTGATTCCCTGCCTCAGATTCCCTGCCTCAGATTCCCTGCCTCAGATTCCCTGCCTCTGATTCCTTGCCTCAGATTCCCTGCCTCTGATTCCCCACCTCTGATTCCCCGCCTCTTATTCCCCGCCTCTGATTCCCCGCCTCTGATTCCCCACCTCTGATTCCCTGCCTCTGTTTCCCAGCCTCTGAATCCCCGCGTCTGATACCCCGCCTCAGATTCCACGGCTCTGATTCCCTGCCTGAGATTCCATGCCTCAGATTCCCCACCTCAGATTCCCTGCCTCAGATTCCCCGCCTCAGATTCCCCGCCTCTGATTCCCCACCTCAGATTCCCCGCCTCAGATTCCCCGCCTCAGATTCCCCGCCTCAGATTCCCCGCCTCAGATTCACTGCCTCAGATTCCCTGCCTCTGATTCCCTGCCTCTGATTCCCCGCCTCTTATTCCCCGCCTCTGATTCCCCGACTCTGATTCCCCGCGTCTGATTCCCTGCCTCAGATTCCCCGGCTCTGATTCCCTGCATTAGATTCCCTGCCTCAGTTTCCCTGCCTCTGATTCCCCGCCTCTGACTCCCTGCCTCTGATTCCCTGCCTCAGATTTCCTGCCTCAGATTCCCTGCCTCTTATTCCCTGCCTTTGATTCCCCGCCTCTTATTCCCACCTCTGATTCCCAGCCTCTGATTCCCCGCCTCTGATTCCCTGCCTCTGTTTCCCCGCCTCTGATTCCCCGCCTCTGATTCCCCGCCTCAGATTCCCCGCCTCAGATTCCCTGCCTCAGATTCCCCGCCTGAGATTCCCAGCCTCAGATTCCCCGCCTCAGATTCCCCGCCTCAGATTCCCCGCCTCAGATTCCCCGCCTCAGATTCCCCGCCTCAGATTTCCCGCCTCAGATTCCCCGCCTCAGATTCCCCGCCTCAGATTCCCCGCCTCAGATTCCCCGCCTCAGATTCCCCGCCTCAGATTCCCCGCCTCAGATTCCCCGCCTCAGATTCCCCGTCTCTAATTGCCTGCCTCTGATTCCCTGCCTCTGATTCCCTGCCTCTGATTCCCTGCCTCTGATTCCCTGCCTCTGATTCCCTGCCTCTGATTCCCTGCCTCTGATACCGCGCCTCTGATTCCACGCCTCTCTTTCCGTATCTCTGATTCCCCGCCTCTGATTCCCTGACTCTGATACCCTGCCTCTCTTTGCCTGCCTCTATTTCGGTGCCTCTTTCTCTGCATCTAGTTTCCCACATCTCATTTGCCCCCTCTGATAACCCGCCTCTGATTCCATGCCTCTGATTCCCCGCCTCTGATTCCCCGCCTCTGATTCCCTGCCTCTGATTCCCCGCCTCTGATTCCCTGCCTCAGATTCCCTGCCTCAGATTCCCTGCCTCAGATTCCCTGCATCTGATTCCCCGCCTCTGATTCCCCACCTCTTATTCCCCGCCTCTGATTCCCCGCCTCTGATTCCCCGCCTCTGATTCCCTGCCTCTGTTTCCCCGCCTCTGATTCCCCGCCTCTGATTCGCCGCCTCAGATTCCCCGGCTCTGATTCCCTGCCTGAGATTCACTGCCTCAGATTCCCTGCCTATGATTCCCTGCCTCTGTGTCCCCGCGTCAGTTTCCCCGGCTCTGATTCCCTGCCTGAGATTCCCTGCCTCAGATTCCCCGCCTCAGATTCCCTGCCTCAGATTCCCCGCCTCAGATTCCCCGCCTCAGATTCCCCGCCTCAGATTCCCCGCCTCAGATTCCCCGCCTCAGATTCCCCGCCTCAGATTCCCCGCCTCAGATTCCCTGCCTCTGATTGCCTGCCTCTGATTCCCTGACTCTGATTCCCTGCCTCGAAATCCCTGCCTCTGATTCCCTGCCTCTGATTCTGTGCCTCTGATTCCCCGCCTTTCTTTCTGTGTCTCTGATTCCCCGCCTCAGATTCCCTGCCTCAGCTTCCCCGCCTCTGATTCCCCGCCTCTGATTCCCCGCCTCAGATTCCCTGCCTCAGATTCCCTGCCACAGATTCGCTGCCTCTGATTCCCTGCCTCAGATTCCCTGCCTCAGATTCCCTGCCTCAGATTCCCTGCCTCTGATTGCCTGCCTCTGATTCCCCGCCTCTGATTCCCTGCCTCTGTTTCCCCACCTCAGATTTCCCGCCTCAGATTCCCTGCCTCAGATTCCCTGCCTCAGATTCGTTGCCTCTGATTCCCTGCCTCAGATTCCCTGCCTCAGATTCCCTGCCTCAGATTCCCTGCCTCTGATTGCCTGCCTCTGATTCCCTGCCTCTGATTCCCTGCCTCTGATTCCACGCCTCTGATTCCCCGCCTCTGTTTCCCCACCTCAGATTCCCTGCCTCAGATTCCCTGCCTCAGATTCGCTGCCTGTGATTCCCTGCCTCATATTCCCTGCCTCAGATTCCCTGCCTCAGATTCCCTGCCTCAGATTCGCTGCCTCTGATTCCCTGCCTCAGATTCCCTGCCTCAGGTTCCCTGCCTCTGATTGCCTGCCTCTGATTCCCTGCCTCTGATTCCCTGCCTCTGATTCCCCGCCACTGATTCCCCGCCTCTGTTTCCCCGCCTCAGATTCCCTGCCTCAGATTCCCTGCCTCAGATTCGCTGCCTCTGATTCCCTGCCTCAGATTCCATGCCTCAGATTCCCTGCCTCAGATTCCCTGCCTCTGATTGCCTGCCTCTGATTCCCTGCCTCTGATTCCCTGCCTCTGATTCCCTGCCTCTGATTCCCTGCCTCTGATTCCCTGCCTCTGATTCCCTGCCTCTGATTCCGCGCCTCTGATTCCACGCCTCTCTTTCCTTGTCTCTGATTCCCCGCCTCTGAATCCGTGCCTCTGATACCCTGCCTCTCTTTGCCTGCCTCTATTTCCGTGCCTCTTTCTCTGCATCTAGTTTCCCACATCTCATTTGCCCCCTCTGATAACCCGCCTCTGATTCCATGCCTCTGATTCACTGCCTCAGATTCCCTGCCTCAGATTCCCCGACTCAGATTTACCGCCTCAGATTCCCCGCCTCAGATTCCCTGCCTCAGATTCCCTGCCTCAGATTCCCTGCCTCAGATTCCCTGCCTCAGATTCCCTTCATCTGATGCCCTTCATCAATTCCCTGCCTCTGATTCCCTGCCTCTGATTCCCCACCTCTGATTCCCCGCCTCAGATTCCCTGGCTCTGATTCTCTGGCTCAGATTCCCTGCCTTAGATTCCCTGCCTCTGATTCCCCGCATCTGATTCCAGGCCTCTTATTCCCCACCTCTGATTCCCCGCCTCTGATTGCCTGCCACTGATTGCCCGCCTCTTATTCCCCGCCTCTGATTCCCCGCCTCTGATTCCCCACCTCTGTCTGTATGCCTCTCTTTCGCCTCCACTTTTTACCCTCCACTCTTTCCGCGCCTCTCTTTCCCTCCCTCAATTTCAACAACTCTGTTTGATCTGTTCTGTGTACCTCATTTTCAACACACAAGTTCCAACCACTATGTTTCACCCATCTCTTTCCCCGCCTCTATTTATCCGCCTATGTTTACCCGCCTCTGTTTACCCACCTGTTTCACCGCCTCTGATTCCCCGCCTCTGATTCCCTGCCTCAGATTCCCTGCCTCAGATTCCCTGCCTCTGTTTCCCCGCCTCTGATTCCCCGCCTCTGATTCCCCGCCTCAGATTCCCCGGCTCTGATACCCTGCCTGAGATTCACTGCCTCAGATTCCCTGCCTATGATTCCCTGCCTCTGAGTCCCCGCGTCAGATTCCCCGGCTCTGATTCCCTGCCTGAGATTCCCTGCCTCAGATTCCCCGCCTCAGATTCCCTGCCTCAGATTCCCCGCCTCAGATTCCCCACCACAGATTCCCCGCCTCAGATTCCCCGCCTCAGATTCCCCGCCTCAGATACCCCGACTCAGATTCCCCACCTCAGATTCCCCGCCTCAGATTCCCTGCCTCTGATTCCCTGCCTCTGATTCCCTGCCTCTATATCCCTGCCTCTGATTCCCTGCCTCTGATTCCGCGCCTCTAATTCCCCGCCTCTCTTTCCGTGTCTCTGATTCACCGCCTCAGATTCCCTGCCTCAGATACCCTGCCTCTCTTTGCCTTCCTCTATTTCCGTGCCTCCTTCTCTGCATCTAGTTTCCCACATCTCATTTGCCCCCTCTGATAACCCGCCTCTGATTCCATGCCTCTGATTCCCCGCCTCAGATTCCCCGCCTCTGATTCCCCGCCTCTGATTCCCTGCCTCAGATTCCCTGCCTCAGATTCCTTGCCTCAGATTCCCTGCCTCTGATTCCCCGCCTCTGATTCCCAGCCTCTTTTTCCCTGCCTCTGATTCCCCGCCTCTGATTCCCGCCTCTGATTCCCTGCCTCTGTTTCCCCGCCTCTGAATCCCCGCGTCTGATTCCCCGCCTCAGATTCCCCGGCTCTGATTCCCTGCCTGAGATTCCATGCCTCAGATTCCCCACCTCAGATTCCCTGCCTCAGATTCCCCGCCTCAGATTCCCCGCCTCAGATTCCCCACCTCAGATTCCCTGCCTCAGATTCCCCGCCTCAGATACCCCGCCTCAGATTCCCTGCCTCAGATTCCCTGCCTCAGATTCCCTGCCTCTGATTCCCCGCCTCTGATTCCCCGCCTCTTATTCCCCGCCTCTGATTCCCCGCCTCTGATTCCCCGCGTCTGATTCCCTGCCTCAGATTCCCCGGTTCTGATTATCTGCATTAGATTCCCTGCCTCAGATTCCCTGCCTCTGATTCCCCGCCTCTGATTCCCTGCCTCTGATTCCCCGCCTCCGATTCCTGCCTCAGATTCCCTGCCTCAGATTCCCTGCCTCAGACTCCCTGCCTCTTATTCCCAGCCTTTGATTCCCCGCCTCTTATTCCCCGCCTCTGATTCCCAGCCTCTGATTCCCCGACTCTGATTCCCTGCCTCTGTTTCCCCGCCTCTGATTCCCCGCCTCTGATTCCCCGCCTCAGATTCCCCGCCTCTGATTCCCTGCCTGAGATTCCATGCCTGAGATTCCCCGCCTCAGATTCCCCACCTCAGATTCCCCGCCTCAGATTCCCCGCCTCAGATTCCCCGCCTCAGATTCCCCGCCTCAGATTCCCCGCCTCAGATTTCCCGCCTCAGTTTCCCGGCCTCAGATTCCCCGCCCCAGATTCCCCGCCTCAGATTCCCCGCCTCAGATTCCCCGCCTCAGATTCCATGCCTCAGATTCCCCGCCTCTGATTGCCTGCCTCTGATTCCCTGCCTCTGATTCCCTGCCTCTGATTCCCTGCCTCTGATTCCCTGCCTCTTATTCCCTGCCTCTGATTCCGCGCCTCTGATTCCACGCCTCTCTTTCCGTATCTCTGATTCCCCGCCTCTGATTCCCTGCCTCTGATTCCCCGCCTCTGATTCCCCGCCTCTGATTCCCCGCCTCTGATTCCCTGCCTCAGATTCCCTGCCTCAGATTCCCTGCATCTGATTCCCCGCCTCTGATTCCCCGCCTCTTATTCCCCGCCTCTGATTCCCCGGCTCTGATTCCCTGCCTGAGATTCCCTGCCTCAGATTCCCTGCCTATGATTCCCTGCCTCTGAGTCCCCGCGTCAGATTCCCCGGCTCTGATTCCCTGCCTGAGATTCCCTGCCTCAGATTCCCCGCCTCAGATTCCCCGCCTCAGATTCCCCGCCTCAGATTCCCCGCATCAGATTCCCCGCCTCAGATTCCCCGCCTCAGATTCCCCGCCTCAGATTCCCCACCTCAGATTCCCCGCCTCAGACTCCCCGCCTCAGATTCCCCGCCTCAGATTCCCTGCCTCAGATTCCCCGCCTCAGATTCCCTGCCTCTGATTCCCTGCCTCTGATTCCCTGCCTCTGATTCCCTGCCTCTAAATCCCTGCCTCTGATTCCCTGCCTCTGATTCCGCGCCTCTGATTCCCCGCCTCTGATTCCCCACCTCTGTTTCCCCGCCTCAGATTCCCTGCCTCAGATTCCCTGCCTCAGATTCGCTGCCTCTGATTCCCTGCCTCAGATTCCCTGCCTCAGATTCCCTGCCTCAGATTCCCTGCCTCTGATTGCCTGCCTCTGATTCCCTGCCTCTGATTCCCTGCCTCTGATTCCCTGCCTCTGATTCCCTGCCTCTGATCCCTGCCTCTGATTCTGCGCCTCTGATTCCACGCCTCTCTTTCCTTGTCTCTGATTCCCCGCCTCTGAATCCGTGCCTCTGATACCCTGCCTCTCTTTGCCTGCCTCTATTTCCGTGCCTCTTTCTCTGCATCTAGTTTCCCACATCTCATTTGCCCCCTCTGATAACCCGCCTCTGATTCCATGCCTCTGATTCACTGCCTCAGATTCCCTGCCTCAGATTCCCCGCCTCAGATTCCCTGCCTCTGATTGCCTGCCTCTGATTCCCTGCCTCTGATTCCCTGCCTCTGATTCCCCGCCTCTGATTCCCCGCCTCTGTTTCCCCTCCTCAGATTCCCTGCCTCAGATTCCCTGCCTCAGATTCGCTGCCTGTGATTCCCTGCCTCAGATTCCCTGCCTCAGATTCCCTGCCTCAGATTCCCTGCCTCAGATTCGCTGCCTCTGATTCCCTGCCTCAGATTCCCTGCCTCAGGTTCCCTGCCTCTGATTGCCTGCCTCTGATTCCCTGCCTCTGATTCCCTGCCTCTGATTCCCCGCCTCTGATTCCCCGCCTCTGTTTCCCCGCCTCAGATTCCCTGCCTCAGATTCCCTGCCTCAGATTCGCTGCCTCTGATTCGCTGCCTCAGATTCCCTGCCTCAGATTCCCTGCCTCAGATTCCCTGCCTCTGATTGCCTGCCTCTGATTGCCTGCCTCTGATTCCCTGCCTCTGATTCCCTGCCTCTGATTCCCTGCCTCTGATTCCCTGCCTCTGATTCCCTGCCTCTGATTCCGCGCCTCTGATTCCACGCCTCTCTTTCCTTGTCTCTGATTCCCCGCCTCTGAATCCGTGCCCCTGATACCCTGCCTCTCTTTGCCTGCCTCTATTTCCGTGCCTCTTTCTCTGCATCTAGTTTCCCACATCTCATTTGCCCCCTCTGATAACCCGCCTCTGATTCCATGCCTCTGATTCACTGCCTCAGATTCCCTGCCTCAGATTCCCCGACTCAGATTTACCGCCTCAGATTCCCCGCCTCAGATTCCCTGCCTCAGATTCCCTGCCTCAGATTCCCTGCCTCAGATTCCCTGCCTCAGATTCCCTTCATCTGATGCCCTTCATCAATTCCCTGCCTCTGATTCCCTGCCTCTGATTCCCCACCTCTGATTCCCCGCCTCAGATTCCCTGGCTCTGATTCTCTGGCTCAGATTCCCTGCCTTAGATTCCCTGCCTCTGATTCCCCGCATCTGATTCCAGGCCTCTTATTCCCCGCCTCTGATTCCCCACCTCTGATTCCCCACCTCAGATTCCCCGGCTCTGATTCCCTGCCTCAGATTCGCTGCCTCAGATTCCCCGCCTCAGATTCCCTGCCTCAGATTCCCCGCATCAGATTTCCCACCTCAGATTCCCCGCCTCAGATTCCCCGCCTCAGATTCCCCGCCTCAGATTCCCCGCCTCAGATTCCCCGCCTCAGATTCCCCGCCTCAGATTCCCCGCCTCAGATTCCCCGCCTCAGATTCCCCGCCTCAGATTCCCCGCCTCAGATTCCCCGCCTCAGATTCCCCGCCTCAGATTCCCCGCCTCTGATTCCCCGCCTCTGATCCCCTGCCTCTGATTCCCTGCCTCTGATTCCCTGCCTCTGATTCCCTGCCTCTGATTCCCTGCCTCTGATTCCCTGCCTCTGATTCCGCCCCTCTGATTCCACGCCTCTCTTTCCGTATCTCTGATTCCCCGCATCTAATTCCCTGCCTCCGATACCCTGCCTCTCTTTGCCTGCCTCAATTTCGGTGCCTCTTTCTCTGCATCTAGTTTCCCACATCTCATTTGCCCCCTCTGATAACCCGCCTCTGATTCCATGCCTCTGATTCCCCGCCTCTGATTCCCCGCCTCTGATTCCCTGCCTCTGATTCCCCGCCTCTGATTCCCTGCCTCAGATTCCCTGACTCAGATTCCCTGCCTCAGATTCCCTGCCTCTGATTCCCCGCCTCTGATTCCCCGCCTCTTATTCCCCGCCTCTGATTCCCCGCCTCTGATTCCCCTCGTCTGATTCCCTGCCTCAGATTCCCCGGCTCTGATTCCCTGCATTAGATTCCCTGCCTCAGATTCCCTGCCTCTGATTCCCCGCCTCTGATTCCCTGCCTCTGTTTCCCCGCCTCTGATTCCTGCCTCAGATTCCCTGCCTCAGATTCCCTGCCTCAGAGTCCCTGCCTCTGATTCCCTGCCTTTGATTCCCCGCCTCGTATTCCCCGCCTCAGATTCCCCGCCTCAGATTCCCCGCCTCAGATTCCCCGCCTCAGATTCCCCGCCTCAGATTCCCCGCCTCAGATTCCCCGCCTCAGATTCCCCGCCTCAGATTCCCTGCCATTGATTGCCTGCCTCTGATTGCCTGCCTCTGATACCCTTCCTCTGATTCCCTGCCTCTGATTCTGCGCCTCTGATTCCACGCCTCTCTTTCCGTATCTCTGATTCCCCGCCTCTGATTCTCTGCCTCTGATACTCTGCCTCTCTTTGCCTGCCTCTATTTCGGTTCCTCTTCCTCTGCATCTAGTTTCCCACATCTAATTTGCCCCCTCTGATAACCCGCCTCTGATTCCATGCCTCTGATTCCCCGCCTCTGATTCCCCGCCTCTGATTCCCCGCCTCTGAATCAACGCCTCTGATTCCCTGCCTCAGATTCCCTGCCTCAGATTCCCTGCCTCAGATTCCCTGCATCTGATTCCCCGCCTCTGATTCCCCGCCTCTTATTCTCCGCCTCTGATTCCCCGCCTCTGATTCCCCGCCTCAGATTCCCCGGCTCTGATTCCCTGCCTGAGATTCCCTGCCTCAGAATCCCTGCCAATGATTCCCTGCCTCTGAGTCCCCGCGTCAGATTCCCCGGCTCTGATTCTCTGCCTGAGATTCCCTGCCTCAGAATCCCCACCTCAGATTCCCTGCCTCAGATTCCCCGCCTCAGATTCCCCGCCTCAGATTCCCCGCCTCAGATTCCCCGCCTCAGATTCCCCGCCTCAGATTCCCCGCCTCAGATTCCCCGCCTCTGATTCCCCGCCTCTGCTTCCCTGCCTCTGTTTCCCCGCCTCTCATTACCCGCGTCTGATTCCCCGCCTCAGATTCCCCGGCTCTGATTCCCTGCCTGAGATTCCATGCCTCAGATTCCCCGCTTCAGATTCCCAGCCTCAGATTCACCGCCTCAGATTCCCCGCCTCAGATTCCCCGCCTCAGATTTCCCGCCTCAGATTCCCCACCTCACATTCGCCGCCTCAGATTCCCCGCCTCAGATTCCCTGCCTCAGATTCCCTGTCTGAGATTCCCTGCCTCAGATTCCCTTCATCTGATTCCCTTCATCTGATTCCCTGCCTCTGATTCCCTGCCTCTGATTCCCAGCCTCTGATTCCCTGCCTCTGATTCCCTGCCTCTGATTCCCTGCCTCTGATTCCCCGCCTCTGATTCCCTGCCTCTGTTTCCCCGCCTCTGATTCCCCGCATCTGATTCCCCGCGTCTGATTCCCCGCCTCAGATTCCCCGGCTCTGATTCCCTGCCTGAGATTCCATGCCTCATATTCCCCGCTTCAGATTCCCAGCCTCAGATTCACCGCCTCTGATTCCCCGCCTCTGATTCCCCGCCTCTGATTCCCCGCCTCTGATTCCCCACCTCTGTCTGTATGCCTCTCTTTCGCCTCCGCTTTTTCCCCTACACTCTTTCCGCGCCTCTCTTTCCCTCCATCAATTTCAACAACTCTGTTTGTTCTGTTCTGTGTCTTCTTTCTTTGGCTTGGCTTCGCGGACGAAGATTTATGGAGGGGGTAAAAAGTCCACGTCAGCTGCAGGCTCGTTTGTGGCTGACCAGTCCGATGCGGGACAGGCAGACACGATTGCAGCGGTTGCAAGGGAAAATTGGTTGGTTGGGGTTGGGTGTTGGGTTTTTCCTCCTTTGCCTTTTGTCAGTGAGGTGGGCTCTGCGGTCTTCTTCAAAGGAGGCTGCTGCCCGCCAAACTGTGAGGCGCCAAGATGCACGGTTTGAGGCGTTATCAGCCCACTGGCGGTGGTCAATGTGGCAGGCACCAAGAGATTTCTTTAGGCAGTCCTTGTACCTTTTCTTTGGTGCACCTCTGTCACGGTGGCCAGTGGAGAGCTCGCCATATAATACGATCTTGGGAAGGCGATGGTCCTCCATTCTGGAGACGTGACCCATCCAGCGCAGCTGGATCTTCAGCAGCGTGGACTCGATGCTGTCGACCTCTGCCATCTCGAGTACCTCGACGTTAGGGGTGTGAGCGCTCCAATGGATGTTGAGGATGGAGCGGAGACAACGCTGGTGGAAGCGTTCTAGGAGCCGTAGGTGGTGCCGGTAGAGGACCCATGATTCGGAGCCGAACAGGAGTGTGGGTATGACAACGGCTCTGTATACGCTTATCTTTGTGAGGTTTTTCAGTTGGTTGTTTTTCCAGACTCTTTTGTGTAGTCTTCCAAAGGCGCTATTTGCCTTGCCGAGTCTGTTGTCTATCTCATTGTCGATCCTTGCATCTGATGAAATGGTGCAGCCGAGATAGGTAAACTGGTTGACCGTTTTGAGTTTTGTGTGCCCGATGGAGATGTGGGGGGGCTGGTAGTCATGGTGGGGAGCTGGCTGATGGAGGACCTCAGTTTTCTTCAGGCTGACTTCCAGGCCAAACATTTTGGCAGTTTCCGCAAAGCAGGACGTCAAGCGCTGAAGAGCTGGCTCTGAATGGGCAACTAAAGCGGCATCATCTGCAAAGAGTAGTTCACGGACAAGTTTCTCTTGTGTCTTGGTGTGAGCTTGCAGGCGCCTCAGATTGAAGAGACTGCCATCCGTGCGGTACCGGATGTAAACAGCGTCTTCATTGTTGGGGTCTTTCATGGCTTGGTTCAGCATCATGCTGAAGAAGATTGAAAAGAGGGTTGGTGCGAGAACACAGCCTTGCTTCACGCCATTGTTAATGGAGAAGGGTTCAGAGAGCTCATTGCTGTATCTGACCCGACCTTGTTGGTTTTCGTGCATGTACCTCATTGTCAACACACAAGTTCCAACCACTTTGTTTCACCAATCACTTTCCCCGCCTCTATTTTTCTGCCTATGTTTACCCACCTCTGTTTACCCACCTGGTTCACCGCCTCTGATTCCCCGCCTCTGATTCCCCACCTCTGTCTCGACGCCTCTCTTTCGCCTCCACTCTTTCCCCTCCACTCTTTCCGTGCCTGTCTTTCCCTCCCACAATTTCAACAACACTGTTTGATCTGTTTTGTGTACCTCATTTTAAACACACAAGTTCCAACCACTATGTTTGGCCCGCCTCTTTCCCCGCCTCTATTTATCCACCTATGTTTACCTGCCTCTGTTTACCCGCCTGTTTCCCCGCCTCTGATTCCTCACCTTTCATTCCCCGCCTCTCTTTCCCTGCCTCTATTTCTGCGCCTCTTTCTCTGCCTCTCTTTCCCCACAACGCTTTTCCTCCCGCTGATTCCCCGCCTCTGATTCCCCGCCTCTGATTCCCTGCCTCTGATTCCCCGCCTCTGATTCACTGCCTCAGATTCCCTGCGTCAGATTCCCTGCCTCAGATTCCCTGCCTCTGATTCCCCGCCTCTGATTCCCCGCATCTTATTCCCCGCCTCTGATTCCCCGCGTCTGATTCCCTGCCTCAGATTCCCCGGCTCTGATTCCCTGCATCAGATTCCCTGCCTCAGATTCCCTGCCTTTGATTCCCCGCCTCTGATTCCCTGCTTCTGATTCCCCGCCTCTGATTCCTGCCTCAGATTCCCTGCCTCAGATTCCCTGCCTCAGATTACCTGCCTCTGATTCCCCGCCTTTGATTCCCCTTCTCTTATTCCCCGCCTCTGATTCCCAGCCTCTGATTCCCCGCCTCTGATTCCCTGCCTCTGTTTCCCCACCTCAGATTCCCGGCTCTGATTCCCTGCCTGAGATTCCATGCCTCAGATTCCCCGCCTCAGATTCCCTCCCTCAGATTCCCCTCCTCAGATTCCCCGCCTCAGATTCAACACCTCAGAATCCCCACCTCAGATTCCCCGCCTCAGATTCCCCGCCTCAGATTCCCCGCCTCAGATTCCCCGCCTCAGATTCCCTGCCTCAGATTCCCTGCCTCAGATTCCCTTCATCTGATTCCCTTCATCTGATTCCCTGCCTCTGATTCCCTGCCTCTGATTCCCTGCCTCTGATTCCGTGCCTCTGATTCCCCGCCTCTGATTCCCCGCCTCAGATTCCCTGCCTCAGATTCCCTGCCTCTGATTCCCTGCCTCTGATTCCCTGCCTCTGATTCCGCACTTCTGATTCCACGCCTCTCTTTCCTTTTCTCTGATTCCCCGCCTCTAATTCCCTGCCTCTGATACCCTGCCTCTCTTTGCCTGCCTCTATTTCCGTGCCTCTTTCTCTGCATCTAGTTTCCCACATCTCATTTGCCCCCTCTGATAACCCGCCTCTGATTCCATGCCTCTGATTCACTGCCTCAGATTCCGTGCCTCAGATTCCCCGATTCAGATTTACCGCCTCAGATTCCCCGCCTCAGATTCCCTGCCTCAGATTCCCTGCCTCAGATTCCCTGCCACAGATTCCCTGCCTCAGATTCCCTGCCTCCGATTCCCCACCTCTGATTCCCCGCCTCTGATTCCCCGCCTCTGATTCCCAGCATCTGAATCCCCGCCTCTGAATCCCCGCCACTGATTCCCCGCCTCTGATTCCCCGCCTCTGATTCCCCGCCTCTGATTCCACGCCTCTGATTCCCCGCCTCTGATTCCACGCCACTTATTCCCCGCCTCTGATTCCCCACCTCTGATTGCCTGCCACTGATTGCCCGCCTCAGATTCCCCGCCTCTGATTCCCCGCCTCTGATTCCCCACCTCTGTACGTATGCCTCTCTTTCACCTCCGCTTTTTCCCCTACACTCTTTCCGCGCCTCTCTTTCCCTCCATCAATTTCAACAACTCTGTTTGTTCTGTTCTGTGTACCTCATTGTCAACACACAAGTTCCAACCACTATGTTTCACCCATCACTTTCCCCGCCTCTATTTTTCCACCTATGTTTACCCGCCTCTGTTTACCCACCTGTTTCACCGCCTCTGATTCCCCACCTCTGTCTCGACGCCTCTCTTTCGCCTCCACTCTTTCCCCTCCACTCTTTCCGTGCCTGTCTTTCCCTCCCACAATTTCAACAACACTGTTTGATCTGTTTTGTGTACCTCATTTTAAACACACAAGTTCCAACCACTATGTTTGGCCCGCCTCTTTCCCCGCCTCTATTTATCCACCTATGTTTACCTGCCTCTGTTTACCCGCCTGTTTCCCCGCCTCTGATTCCCCACCTTTCATTCCCCGCCTCTCTTTCCCTGCCTCTATTTCTGCACCTCTTTCTCTGCCTCTCTTTCCCCACAACGCTTTTCCTCCCGCTGATTCCCCGCCTCTGATTCCCCACCTCTGATTCACTGCCTCTGATTCCCCGCCTCTGATTCACTGCCTCAGATTCCCTGCCTCAGATTCCCTGCCTCAGATTCCCAGCCTCTGATTCCCCGCCTCTGATTCCCCGCCTCTTATTCCCCGCCTCTGATTCCCCGCCTCTGATTCCCCGCGTCTGATTCCCTGCCTCAGATTCCCCGGCTCTGATTCCCTGCATCAGATTCCCTGCCTCAGATTCCCTGCCTTTGATTCCCCGCCTCTGATTCCCTGCCTCTGATTCCCCGCCTCTGATTCCTGCCTCAGATTCCCTGCCTCAGATTCCCTGCCTCAGATTCCCTGCCTCTGATTCTTCGCCTTTGATTCCCCTTCTCTTATTCCTCGCCTCTGATTCCCAGCCTCTGATTCCCCGCCTCTGATTCCCTGCCTCTGTTTCCCCGCCTCTGATTCCCCGCCTCTGATTCCCCGCCTCAGATTCCCTGCCTCAGATTCCCTGCCTCAGATTCCCCGCCTGAGATTCCCGGCCTCAGATTCCCCGCCTCAGATGCCACGCCTCAGATTCCCCGCCTCAGATTCCCGGCCTCAGATTCCCCACCTCAGATTCCCCGCCTCAGATTCCCCGCCTCAGATTCCCCGCCTCAGATTCCCCGCCTCAGATTCCCCGCCTCAGATTTCCCGCCTCAGATTCCCCGCCTCAGATTCCCCTCCTCAGATTCCCCGCATCAGATTCCCTGCCTCTCTTTGCCTGCCTCTATTTCGGTGCCTCTTTCTCTGCATCTAGTTTCCCACATCTCATTTGCCCCCTCTGATAACCCGCCTCTGATTCCATGCCTCTGATTCCCCGCCTCTGAATCCCCGCCTCTGATTCCCCACCTCTGGTTCCCCGCCTCTGATTGCCTGCCTCAGATTCCCTGCCTCAGATTCCCTGCCTCAGATTCCCTGCATCTGATTCCCCGGCTCTGATTCCCCACCTCTTATTCCCCGCCTCTGATTTCCCGCCTCTGATTTCCCGCCTCTGATTCCCTGCCTCTGTTTCCCTGCCTCTGATTCCCCGCCTCTGAATTCCCGCCTCAGATTCCCCGGCTCTGATTCCCTGCCTGAGATTCCCTGCCTCAGATTCCCTGCCTATGATTCCCTGCCTCTGAGTCCCCGCGTCAGATTCCCCGGCTCTGATTCCCTGCCTGAGATTCCCTGCCTCAGAATCCCCGCCTCAGATTCCCTGCCTCAGATTCCCCGCCTCAGATTCCCCGCCTCAGATTCCCCACCTCAGATTCCTCGCCTCAGATTCCCCGCCTCAGATTCCCCGCCTCAGATTCCCCACCTCAAATTCCCTGCCTCTGATTGCCTGCCTCTGATTCCCTGCCACGGATTCCCTGCCTCTAAATCCCTGCCTCTGATTCCCTGCCTCTGATTCCGCGCCTCTGATTCCCCGCCTCTCTTTCCGTGTCTCTGATTCCCCGCCTCAGATTCCCTGCCTCACATACCCTGCCTCTCTTTGACTGCCTCTATTTCCGTTCCTCTTTCTCTGCATCTAGTTTCCCACATCTCATTTGCCCCCTCTGATAACCCGCCTCTGATTCCATGCCTCTGATTGCCCGCCTCTGATTCCCCGCCTCTCATTCCCCGCCTCTGATTCCCTGCCTCAGAATTCCAGCCTCAGATTCCTTGCCTCAGAATCCCTGCCTCTGATTCCCCGCCTCTGATTCCCCGCCTCTTATTCCCCGCCTCTGATTCCCCGCCTCTGATTCCCCGCCTCTGATTCCCTGCCTCTGTTTCCCCGCCTCTGATTCCCCGCGTCTGATTCCCCGCCTCAGATTCCCCGGCTCTGATTCCCCGCCTCAGATTCCCCGCCTCAGATTCCCTGCCTCAGATTACCTGTCTCAGATTGCATGCCTCAGATTCCCTTCATCTGATTCCCTTCATCTGATTCCCTGCCTCTGATTCCCTGCCTCTGATTCCCCGCCTCTGATTCCCCCCTCTTATTCCCCGCCTCAGATTCCCTGCCTCAGATTCCCTGCCTCAGATTCGCTGCCTCTGATTCCCTGCCTCAGATTCCCTGCCTCAGATTCCCTGCCTCAGATTCCCTGCCTCTGATTCCTTGCCTCAGATTCCCTGCCTCTGATTCCCCACCTCTGATTCCCCGCCTCTTAATCCCCGCCTCTGATTCCCCGCCTCTGATTCCCCACCTCTGATTCCCTGCCTCTGTTTCCCAGCCTCTGAATCCCCGCGTCTGATACCCCGCCTCAGATTCCACGGCTCTGATTCCCTGCCTGAGATTCCATGCCTCAGATTCCCCACCTCAGATTCCCTGCCTCAGATTCCCCGCCTCAGATTCCCCGCCTCTGATTCCCCACCTCAGATTCCCCGCCTCAGATTCCCCGCCTCAGATTCCCCGCCTCAGATTCCCCGCCTCAGATTCACTGCCTCAGATTCCCTGCCTCTGATTCCCTGCCTCTGATTCCCCGCCTCTTATTCCCCGCCTCTGATTCCCCGACTCTGATTCCCCGCGTCTGATTCCCTGCCTCAGATTCCCCGGCTCTGATTCCCTGCATTAGATTCCCTGCCTCAGTTTCCCTGCCTCTTATTCCCCGCCTCTGACTCCCTGCCTCTGATTCCCCGCCTCTGATTCCTGCCTCAGATTCCCTGCCTCAGATTCCCTGCCTCAGATTCCCTGCCTCTTATTCCCTGCCTTTGATTCCCCGCCTCTTATTCCCACCTCTGATTCCCAGCCTCTGATTCCCCGCCTCTGATTCCCTGCCTCTGTTTCCCCGCCTCTGATTCCCCGCCTCTGATTCCCCGCCTCAGATTCCCCGCCTCAGATTCCCTGCCTCAGATTCCCCGCCTGAGATTCCCAGCCTCAGATTCCCCGCCTCAGATTCCCCGCCTCAGATTCCCCGCCTCAGAATCCCCGCCTCAGATTCCCCGCCTCAGATTCCCCACCTCAGATTTCCCGCCTCAGATTCCCCGCCTCAGATTCCCCGCCTCAGATTCCCCACCTCAGATTCCCCGCCTCAGATTCCCCGCCTCAGATTCCCCGCCTCAGATTCCCCGCCTCAGATTCCCCGTCTCTAATTGCCTGCCTCTGATTCCCTGCCTCTGATTCCCTGCCTCTGATTCCCTGCCTCTGATTCCCTGCCTCTGATTCCCTGCCTCTGATTCCCTGCCTCTGATACCGCGCCTCTGATTCCACGCCTCTCTTTCCGTATCTCTGATTCCCCGCCTCTGATTCCCTGACTCTGATACCCTGCCTCTCTTTGCCTGCCTCTATTTCGGTGCCTCTTTCTCTGCATCTAGTTTCCCACATCTCATTTGCCCCCTCTGATAACCCGCCTCTGATTCCATGCCTCTGATTACCCGCCTCTGATTCCCCGCCTCTGATTCCCTGCCTCTGATTCCCCGCCTCTGATTCCCTGCCTCAGATTCCCTGCCTCAGATTCCCTGCCTCAGATTCCCTGCATCTGATTCCCCGCCTCTGATTCCCCACCTCTTATTCCCCGCCTCTGATTCCCCGCCTCTGATTCCCCGCCTCTGATTCCCTGCCTCTGTTTCCCCGCCTCTGATTCCCCGCCTCTGATTCCCCGCCTCAGATTCCCCGGCTCTGATTCCCTGCCTGAGATTCACTGCCTCAGATTCCCTGCCTATGATTCCCTGCCTCTGAGTCCCCGCGTCAGATTCCCCGGCTCTGATTCCCTGCCTGAGATTCCCTGCCTCAGATTCCCCGCCTCAGATTCCCTGCCTCAGATTCCCCGCCTCAGATTCCCCGCCTCAGATTCCCCGCCTCAGATTCCCCGCCTCAGATTCCCCGCCTCAGATTCCCCGCCTCAGATTCCCCGCCTCAGATTCCCTGCCTCTGATTGCCTGCCTCTGATTCCCTGCCTCTGATTCCCTGCCTCGAAATCCCTGCCTCTGATTCCCTGCCTCTGATTCCGTGCCTCTGATTCCCCGCCTTTCTTTCTGTGCCTCTGATTCCCCGCCTCAGATTCCCTGCCTCAGATACCCTGCCTCTCTTTGCCTTCCTCTATTTCCGTGCCTCTTTCTCTGCATCTAGTTTCCCACATCTCATTTGCCCCCTCTGATAACCCGCCTCTGATTCCATGCCTCTGATTCCCCGCCTCTGATTCCCCGCCTCTGATTCCCCGCCTCAGATTCCCTGCCTCAGATTCCCTGCCTCAGATTCGCTGCCTCTGATTCCCTGCCTCAGATTCCCTGCCTCAGATTCCCTGCCTCAGATTCCCTGCCTCTGATTGCCTGCCTCTGATTCCCCGCCTCTGATTCCCCGCCTCTGTTTCCCCACCTCAGATTTCCCGCCTCAGATTCCCTGCCTCAGATTCCCTGCCTCAGATTCGCTGCCTCTGATTCCCTGCCTCAGATTCCCTGCCTCAGATTCCCTGCCTCAGATTCCCTGCCTCTGATTGCCCTCCTCTGATTCCCTGCCTCTGATTCCCTGCCTCTGATTCCACGCCTCTGATTCCCCGCCTCTGTTTCTCCGCCTCAGATTCCCTGCCTCAGATTCCCTGCCTCAGATTCGCTGCCTGTGATTCCCTGCCTGAGATTCCCCGCCTCAGATTCCCCGCCTCTGATTCCCCGCCTCTGATTCCCCACCTCTGTCCGTATGCCTCTCTTTCACCTCCGCTTTTTCCCCTACACTCTTTCCGCGCCTCTCTTTCCCTCCATCAATTTCAACAACTCTGTTTGTTCTGTTCTGTGTACCTCATTGTCAACACACAAGTTCCAACCACTATGTTTCACCCATCACTTTCCCCGCCTCTATTTTTCCACCTATGTTTACCCGCCTCTGTTTACCCACCTGTTTCACCGCCTCTGATTCCCCACCTCTGTCTCGACGCCTCTCTTTCGCCTCCACTCTTTCCCCTCCAATCTTTCCGTGCCTGTCTTTCCCTCCCACAATTTCAACAACACTGTTTGATCTGTTTTGTGTACCTCATTTTAAACACACAAGTTCCAACCACTATGTTTGGCCCGCCTCTTTCCCCGCCTCTATTTATCCACCTATGTTTACCTGCCTCTGTTTACCCGCCTGTTTCCCCGCCTCTGATTCCCCACCTTTCATTCCCCGCCTCTCTTTCCCTGCCTCTATTTCTGCACCTCTTTCTCTGCCTCTCTTTCCCCACAACGCTTTTCCTCCCGCTGATTCCCCGCCTCTGATTCCCCACCTCTGATTCACTGCCTCTGATTCCCCGCCTCTGATTCACTGCCTCAGATTCCCTGCCTCAGATTCCCTGCCTCAGATTCCCAGCCTCTGATTCCCCGCCTCTGATTCCCCGCCTCTTATTCCCCGCCTCTGATTCCCCGCCTCTGATTCCCCGCGTCTGATTCCCTGCCTCAGATTCCCCGGCTCTGATTCCCTGCATCAGATTCCCTGCCTCAGATTCCCTGCCTTTGATTCCCCGCTTCTGATTCCCTGCCTCTGATTCCCCGCCTCTGATTCCTGCCTCAGATTCCCTGCCTCAGATTCCCTGCCTCAGATTCCCTGCCTCTGATTCCCCGCCTTTGATTCCCCTTCTCTTATTCCCCGCCTCTGATTCCCAGCCTCTGATTCCCCGCCTCTGATTCCCTGCCTCTGTTTCCCCGCCTCTGATTCCCCGCCTCTGATTCCCCGCCTCAGATTCCCCGCCTCAGATTCCCTGCCTCAGATTCCCCGCCAGAGATTCCCGGCCTCAGATTCCCCTCCTCAGATGCCACGCCTCAGATTCCCCGCCTCAGATTCCCCGCCTCAGATTCCCCACCTCAGATTCCCCGCCTCAGATTCCCCGCCTCAGATTCCCCGCCTCAGATTCCCCGCCTCAGATTCCCTGCCTCAGATTCCCCGCATCAGATTCCCCGCCTCAGATTCCCCTCCTCAGATTCCCCGCATCAGATTCCCTGCCTCTCTTTGCCTGCCTCTATTTCGGTGCCTCTTTCTCTGCATCTAGTTTCCCACATCTCATTTGCCCCCTCTGATAACCCGCCTCTGATTCCATGCCTCTGATTCCCGGCCTTTGAATCCCCGCCTCTGATTCCCCACCTCTGGTTCCCCGCCTCTGATTGCCTGCCTCAGATTCCCTGCCTCAGATTCCCTGCCTCAGATTCCCTGCATCTGATTCCCCGCCTCTGATTCCCCACCTCTTATTCCCCGCCTCTGATTCCCCGTCTCTGATTTCCCACCTCTGATTCCCTGCCTCTGTTTCCCTGCCTCTGATTCCCCGCCTCTGAATTCCCGCCTCAGATTCCCCGGCTCTGATTCCCTGCCTGAGATTCCCTGCCTCAGATTCCCTGCCTATGATTCCCTGCCTCTGAGTCCCCGCGTCAGATTCCCCGGCTCTGATTCCCTGCCTGAGATTCCCTGCCTCAGAATCCCCACCTCAGATTCCCTGCCTCAGATTCCCCGCCTCAGATTCCCCGCCTCAGATTCCCCACCTCAGATTCCTCGCCTCAGATTCCCTGCCTCTGATTGCCTGCCTCTGATTCCCTGCCACTGATTCCCCACCTCAAATTCCCTGCCTCTGATTGCCTGCCTCTGATTCCCTGCCACTGATTCCCTGCCTCTAAATCCCTGCCTCTGATTCCCTGCCTCTGATTCCGCGCCTCTGATTCCCCGCCTCTCTTTCCGTGTCTCTGATTCCCCGCCTCAGATTCCCTGCCTCACATACCTTGCCTCTCTTTGACTGCCTCTATTTCCGTTCCTCTTTCTCTGCATCTAGTTTCCCACATCTCATTTGCCCCCTCTGATAACCCGCCTCTGATTCCATGCCTCTGATTGCCCGCCTCTGATTCCCCGCCTCTCATTCCCCGCCTCTGATTCCCTGCCTCAGAATCCCAGCCTCAGATTCCTTGCCTCAGAATCCCTGCCTCTGATTCCCCGCCTCTGATTCCCCGCCTCTTATTCCCCGCCTCTGATTCCCCGCCTCTGATTCCCCGCCTCTGATTCCCTGCCTCTGTTTCCCCGCCTCTGATTCCCCGCGTCTGATTCCCCGCCTCAGATTCCCCGGCTCTGATTCCCTGCCTGAGATTCCATGCCTGAGATTCCCCGCCTCAGATTCCCTGCCTCAGATTCACCGCCTCAGATTCCCCGCCTCAGATTCCCCGCCTCAGATTCCCCTCCTCAGATTCCCCGCCTCACATTCCCCGCCTCAGATTCCCTGCCTCAGATTCCCTGCCTCAGATTCCCCGCCTCAGATTCCCCGCCTCAGATTCCCCGCCTCAGATTCCCCGCCTCATATTCCCCGCCTCAGATTCCCCGCCTCAGATTCCCTGCCTCAGATTACCTGTCTCAGATTGCATGCCTCAGATTCCCTTCATCTGATTCCCTTCATCTGATTCCCTGCCTCTGATTCCCTGCCTCTGATTCCCCGCCTCTGATTCCCCCCTCTTATTCCCCGCCTCAGATTCCCTGCCTCAGATTCCCTGCCTCAGATTCGCTGCCTCTGATTCCCTGCCTCAGATTCCCTGCCTCAGATTCCCTGCCTCAGATTCCCTGCCTCTGATTCCTTGCCTCAGATTCCCTGCCTCTGATTCCCCACCTCTGATTCCCCGCCTCTTAATCCCCGCCTCTGATTCCCCGCCTCTGATTCCCCACCTCTGATTCCCTGCCTCTGTTTCCCAGCCTCTGAATCCCCGCGTCTGATACCCCGCCTCAGATTCCACGGCTCTGATTCCCTGCCTGAGATTCCATGCCTCAGATTCCCCACCTCAGATTCCCTGCCTCAGATTCCCCGCCTCAGATTCCCCGCCTCTGATTCCCCACCTCAGATTCCCCGCCTCAGATTCCCCGCCTCAGATTCCCCGCCTCAGATTCCCCGCCTCAGATTCACTGCCTCAGATTCCCTGCCTCTGATTCCCTGCCTCTGATTCCCCGCCTCTTATTCCCCGCCTCTGATTCCCCGACTCTGATTCCCCGCGTCTGATTCCCTGCCTCAGATTCCCCGGCTCTGATTCCCTGCATTAGATTCCCTGCCTCAGTTTCCCTGCCTCTGATTCCCCGCCTCTGACTCCCTGCCTCTGATTCCCCGCCTCTGATTCCTGCCTCAGATTCCCTGCCTCAGATTCCCTGCCTCAGATTCCCTGCCTCTTATTCCCTGCCTTTGATTCCCCGCCTCTTATTCCCACCTCTGATTCCCAGCCTCTGATTCCCCGCCTCTGATTCCCTGCCTCTGTTTCCCCGCCTCTGATTCCCCGCCTCTGATTCCCCGCCTCAGATTCCCCGCCTCAGATTCCCTGCCTCAGATTCCCCGCCTGAGATTCCCAGCCTCAGATTCCCCGCCTCAGATTCCCCGCCTCAGATTCCCCGCCTCAGATTCCCCGCCTCAGATTCCCCGCCTCAGATTCCCCGCCTCAGATTTCCCGCCTCAGATTCCCCGCCTCAGATTCCCCGCCTCAGATTCCCCGCCTCAGATTCCCCGCCTCAGATTGCCCGCATCAGATTCCCCGCCTCAGATTCCCCGCCTCAGATTCCCCGTCTCTAATTGCCTGCCTCTGATTCCCTGCCTCTGATTCCCTGCCTCTGATTCCCTGCCTCTGATTCCCTGCCTCTGATTCCCTGCCTCTGATTCCCTGCCTCTGATTCCCTGCCTCTGATACCGCGCCTCTGATTCCACGCCTCTCTTTCCGTATCTCTGATTCCCCGCCTCTGATTCCCTGACTCTGATACCCTGCCTCTCTTTGCCTGCCTCTATTTCGGTGCCTCTTTCTCTGCATCTAGTTTCCCACATCTCATTTGCCCCCTCTGATAACCCGCCTCTGATTCCATGCCTCTGATTCCCCGCCTCTGATTCCCCGCCTCTGATTCCCTGCCTCTGATTCCCCGACTCTGATTTCCTGCCTCAGATTCCCTGCCTCAGATTCCCTGCCTCAGATTCCTTGCATCTGATTCCCCGCCTCTGATTCCCCACCTCTTATTCCCCGCCTCTGATTCCCCGCCTCTGATTCCCCGCCTCTGATTCCCTGCCTCTGTTTCCCCGCCTCTGAATCCCCGCCTCTGATTCCCCGCCTCAGACTCCCCGGCTCTGATTCCCTGCCTGAGATTCACTGCCTCAGATTCCCTCCCTATGATTCCCTGCCTCTGAGTCCCCGCGTCAGATTCCCCGGCTCTGATTCCCTGCCTGAGATTCCCTGCCTCAGATTCCCCGCCTCAGATTCCCTGCCTCAGATTCCCCGCCTCAGATTCCCCGCCTCAGATTCCCCGCCTCAGATTCCCCGCCTCAGATTCCCCGCCTCAGATTCCCCGCCTCAGATTCCCCGCCTCAGATTCCCTGCCTCTGATTGCCTGCCTCTGATTCCCTGCCTCTGATTCCCTGCCTCGAAATCCCTGCCTCTGATTCCCTGCCTCTGATTCCGTGCCTCTGATTCCCCGCCTTTCTTTCTGTGTCTCTGATTCCCCGCCTCAGATTCCCTGCCTCAGATACCCTGCCTCTCTTTGCCTTCCTCTATTTCCGTGCCTCTTTCTCTGCATCTAGTTTCCCACATCTCATTTGCCCCCTCTGATAACCCGCCTCTGATTCCATGCCTCTGATTCCCCGCCTCTGATTCCCCGCCTCTGATTCCCCGCCTCAGATTCCCTGCCTCAGATTCCCTGCCTCAGATTCGCTGCCTCTGATTCCCTGCCTCAGATTCCCTGCCTCAGACTCCCTGCCTCAGATTCCCTGCCTCTGATTGCCTGCCTCTGATTCCCCGCCTCTGATTCCCCGCCTCTGTTTCCCCACCTCAGATTTCCCGCCTCAGATTCCCTGCCTCAGATTCGCTGCCTCAGATTCGCTGCCTCTGATTCCCTGCCTCAGATTCCCTGCCTCAGATTCCCTGCCTCAGATTCCCTGCCTCTGATTGCCTGCCTCTGATTCCCTGCCTCTGATTCCCTGCCTCTGATTCCACGCCTCTGATTCCCCGCCTCTGTTTCCCCGCCTCAGATTCCCTGCCTCAGATTCCATGCCTCAGATTCGCTGCCTGTGATTCCCTGCCTCATATTCCCTGCCTCAGATTCCCTGCCTCAGATTCCCTGCCTCAGATTCGCTGCCTCTGATTCCCTGCCTCAGATTCCCTGCCTCAGGTTCCCTGCCTCTGATTGCCTGCCTCTGATTCCCTGCCTCTGATTCCCTGCCTCTGATTCCCCGCCACTGATTCCCCGCCTCTGTTTCCCCGCCTCAGATTCCCTGCCTCAGATTCCCTGCCTCAGATTCGCTGCCTCTGATTCCCTGCCTCAGATTCCATGCCTCAGATTCCCTGCCTCAGATTCCCTGCCTCTGATTGCCTGCCTCTGATTCCCTGCCTCTGATTCCCTGCCTCTGATTCCCTGCCTCTGATTCCCTGCCTCTGATTCCCTGCCTCTGATTCCCTGCCTCTGATTCCGCGCCTCTGATTCCACGCCTCTCTTTCCTTGTCTCTGATTCCCCGCCTCTGAATCCGTGCCTCTGATACCCTGCCTCTCTTTGCCTGCCTCTATTTCCGTGCCTCTTTCTCTGCATCTAGTTTCCCACATCTCATTTGCCCCCTCTGATAACCCGCCTCTGATTCCATGCCTCTGATTCACTGCCTCAGATTCCCTGCCTCAGATTCCCCGACTCAGATTTACCGCCTCAGATTCCCCGCCTCAGATTCCCTGCCTCAGATTCCCTGCCTCAGATTCCCTGCCTCAGATTCCCTGCCTCAGATTCCCTTCATCTGATGCCCTTCATCAATTCCCTGCCTCTGATTCCCTGCCTCTGATTCCCCACCTCTGATTCCCCGCCTCAGATTCCCTGGCTCTGATTCTCTGGCTCAGATTCCCTACCTTAGATTCCCTGCCTCTGATTCCCCGCATCTGATTCCAGGCCTCTTATTCCCCACCTCTGATTCCCCGCCTCTGATTGCCTGCCACTGATTGCCCGCCTCTTATTCCCCGCCTCTGATTCCCCGCCTCTGATTCCCCACCTCTGTCTGTATGCCTCTCTTTCGCCTCCACTTTTTCCCCTCCACTCTTTCCGCGCCTCTCTTTCCCTCCCTCAATTTCAACAACTCTGTTTGATCTGTTCTGTGTACCTCATTTTCAACACACAAGTTCCAACCACTATGTTTCACCCATCTCTTTCCCCGCCTCTATTTATCCGCCTATGTTTACCCGCCTCCGTTTACCCACCTGTTTCACCGCCTCTGATTCCCCGCCTCTGATTCCCTGCCTCAGATTCCCTGCCTCAGATTCCCTGCCTCTGTTTCCCCGCCTCTGATTCCCCGCCTCTGATTCCCCGCCTCAGATTCCCCGGCTCTGATACCCTGCCTGAGATTCACTGCCTCAGATTCCCTGCCTATGATTCCCTGCCTCTGAGTCCCCGCGTCAGATTCCCCGGCTCTGATTCCCTGCCTGAGATTCCCTGCCTCAGATTCCCCGCCTCAGATTCCCTGCCTCAGATTCCCCGCCTCAGATTCCCCACCTCAGATTCCCCGCCTCAGATTCCCCGCCTCAGATTCCCCGCCTCAGATACCCCGCCTCAGATTCCCCACCTCAGATTCCCCGCCTCAGATTCCCTGCCTCTGATTCCCTGCCTCTGATTCCCTGCCTCTATATCCCTGCCTCTGATTCCCTGCCTCTGATTCCGCGCCTCTGATTCCCCGCCTCTCTTTCGGTGTCTCTGATTCCCCGCCTCAGATTCCCTGCCTCAGATACCCTGCCTCTCTTTGCCTTCCTCTATTTCCGTGCCTCCTTCTCTGCATCTAGTTTCCCACATCTCATTTGCCCCCTCTGATAACCCGCCTCTGATTCCATGCCTCTGATTCCCCGCCTCAGATTCCCCGCCTCTGATTCCCCGCCTCTGATTCCCTGCCTCAGATTCCCTGCCTCAGATTCCTTGCCTCAGATTCCCTGCCTCTGATTCCCCGCCTCTGATTCCCAGCCTCTTTTTCCCTGCCTCTGATTCCCCGCCTCTGATTCCCGCCTCTGATTCCCTGCCTCTGTTTCCCCGCCTCTGAATCCCCGCGTCTGATTCCCCGCCTCAGATTCCCCGGCTCTGATTCCCTGCCTGAGATTCCATGCCTCAGATTCCCCACCTCAGATTCCCTGCCTCAGATTCCCCGCCTCAGATTCCCAGCCTCAGATTCCCCGCCTCAGATTCCCTGCCTCAGATTCCCCGCCTCAGATACCCCGCCTCAGATTCCCTGCCTCAGATTCCCTGCCTCAGATTTCCTGCCTCTGATTCCCCGCCTCTGATTCCCCGCCTCTTATTCCCCGCCTCTGATTCCCCGCCTCTGATTCCCCGCGTCTGATTCCCTGCCTCAGATTCCCCGGCTCTGATTATCTGCATTAGATTCCCTGCCTCAGATTCCCTGCCTCTGATTCCCCGCCTCTGATTCCCTGCCTCTGATTCCCCGCCTCCGATTCCTGCCTCAGATTCCCTGCCTCAGATTCCCTGCCTCAGATTCCCTGCCTCTTATTCCCAGCCTTTGATTCCCCGCCTCTTATTCCCCGCCTCTGATTCCCAGCCTCTGATTCCCCGACTCTGATTCCCTGCCTCTGTTTCCCCGCCTCTGATTCCCCGCCTCTGATTCCCCGCCTCAGATTCCCCGCCTCTGATTCCCTGCCTGAGATTCCATGCCTGAGATTCCCCGCCTCAGATTCCCCACCTCAGATTCCCCGCCTCAGATTCCCCGCCTCAGATTCCCCGCCTCAGATTCCCCGCCTCAGATTCCCCACCTCAGATTTCCCGCGTCAGTTTCCCGGCCTCAGATTCCCCGCCCCAGATTCCCCGCCTCAGATTCCCCGCCTCAGATTCCCCGCCTCAGATTCCCTGCCTCAGATTCCCCGCCTCTGATTGCCTGCCTCTGATTCCCTGCCTCTGATTCCCTGCCTCTGATTCCCTGCCTCTGATTCCCTGCCTCTTATTCCCTGCCTCTGATTCCGCGCCTCTGATTCCACGCCTCTCTTTCCGTATCTCTGATTCCCCGCCTCTTATTCCCTGCCTCTGATTCCCCGCCTCTGATTCCCCGCCTCTGATTCCCCGCCTCTGATTCCCTGCCTCAGATTCCCTGCCTCAGATTCCCTGCATCTGATTCCCCGCCTCTGATTCCCCGCCTCTTATTCCCCGCCTCTGATTCCCCGGCTCTGATTCCCTGCCTGAGATTCCCTGCCTGAGATTCCCTGCCTATGATTCCCTGCCTCTGAGTCCCCGCGTCAGATTCCCCGGCTCTGATTCCCTGCCTGATATTCCCTGCCTCAGATTCCCCGCCTCAGATTCCCCGCCTCAGATTCCCCGCCTCAGATTCCCCGCATCAGATTCCCCGCCTCAGATTCCCCGCCTCAGATTCCCCGCCTCAGATTCCCCGCCTCAGATTCCCCGCCTCAGACTCCCCGCCTCAGATTCCCCGCCTCAGATTCCCTGCCTCAGATTCCCCGCCTCAGATTCCCTGCCTCTGATTCCCTGCCTCTGATTCCCTGCCTCTGATTCCCTGCCTCTAAATCCCTGCCTCTGATTCCCTGCCTCTGATTCCGCGCCTCTGATTCCCCGCCTCTGATTCCCCGCCTCTGTTTCCCCGCCTCAGATTCCCTGCCTCAGATTCCCTGCCTCAGATTCGCTGCCTCTGATTCCCTGCCTCAGATTCCCTGCCTCAGATTCCCTGCCTCAGATTCCCTGCCTCTGATTGCCTGCCTCTGATTCCCTGCCTCTGATTCCCTGCCTCTGATTCCCTGCCTCTGATTCCCTGCCTCTGATCCCTGCCTCTGATTCTGCGCCTCTGATTCCACGCCTCTCTTTCCTTGTCTCTGATTCCCCGCCTCTGAATCCGTGCCTCTGATACCCTGCCTCTCTTTGCCTGCCTCTATTTCCGTGCCTCTTTCTCTGCATCTAGTTTCCCACATCTCATTTGCCCCCTCTGATAACCCGCCTCTGATTCCATGCCTCTGATTCACTGCCTCAGATTCCCTGCCTCAGATTCCCCGCCTCAGATTCCCTGCCTCTGATTGCCTGCCTCTGATTCCCTGCCTCTGATTCCCTGCCTCTGATTCCCCGCCTCTGATTCCCCGCCTCTGTTTCCCCTCCTCAGATTCCCTGCCTCAGATTCCCTGCCTCAGATTCGCTGCCTGTGATTCCCTGCCTCAGATTCCCTGCCTCAGATTCCCTGCCTCAGATTCCCTGCCTCAGATTCGCTGCCTCTGATTCCCTGCCTCAGATTCCCTGCCTCAGGTTCCCTGCCTCTGATTGCCTGCCTCTGATTCCCTGCCTCTGATTCCCTGCCTCTGATTCCCCGCCTCTGATTCCCCGCCTCTGTTTCCCCGCCTCAGATTCCCTGCCTCAGATTCCCTGCCTCAGATTCGCTGCCTCTGATTCCCTGCCTCAGATTCCCTGCCTCAGATTCCCTGCCTCACATTCCCTGCCTCTGATTGCCTGCCTCTGATTGCCTGCCTCTGATTCCCTGCCTCTGATTCCCTGCCTCTGATTCCCTGCCTCTGATTCCCTGCCTCTGATTCCCTGCCTCTGATTCCGCGCCTCTGATTCCACGCCTCTCTTTCCTTGTCTCTGATTCCCCGCCTCTGAATCCGTGCCTCTGATACCCTGCCTCTCTTTGCCTGCCTCTATTTCCGTGCCTCTTTCTCTGCATCTAGTTTCCCACATCTCATTTGCCCCCTCTGATAACCCGCCTCTGATTCCATGCCTCTGATTCACTGCCTCAGATTCCCTGCCTCAGATTCCCCGACTCAGATTTACCGCCTCAGATTCCCCGCCTCAGATTCCCTGCCTCAGATTCCCTGCCTCAGATTCCCTGCCTCAGATTCCCTGCCTCAGATTCCCTGCCTCAGATTCCCTTCATCTGATGCCCTTCATCAATTCCCTGCCTCTGATTCCCTGCCTCTGATTCCCCACCTCTGATTCCCCGCCTCAGATTCCCTGGCTCTGATTCTCTGGCTCAGATTCCCTGCCTTAGATTCCCTGCCTCTGATTCCCCGCATCTGATTCCAGGCCTCTTATTCCCCACCTCTGATTCCCCGCCTCTGATTGCCTGCCACTGATTGCCCGCCTCTTATTCCCCGCCTCTGATTCCCCGCCTCTGATTCCCCACCTCTGTCTGTATGCCTCTCTTTCGCCTCCGCTTTTTCCCCTCCACTCTTTCCGCGCCTCTCTTTCCCTCCCTCAATTTCAACAACTCTGTTTGATCTGTTCTGTGTACCTCATTTTCAACACACAAGTTCCAACCACTATGTTTCACCGATCTCTTTCCCCGCCTCTATATATCCGCCTATGTTTACCCGCCTCTGTTTACCCACCTGTTCCACCGCCTCTGATTCCCCGCCTCTGATTCCCCACCTCTGTCTCTACGCCTCTATTTCGCCTCCACTCTTTCCCCTCTACTCATTCCGTGCCTGTCTTTCCCTCCCTCAATTTCAACAACACTGTTTGATCCTGTTTTGTGTACCTCATTTTAAACACACAAGTTCCAACCACTATGTTTTGCCCGCCTCTTTCCCCGCCTCTATTTATCCACCAATGTTTGCCTGCCACTGTTTACCCGCATGTTTCCCCGCCTCTGATTCCCCACCTTTCATTCCCCGCCTCTCTTTCCCTGCCTCTAATTCCATGCCTCTTTCTCTGCCTCTCTTTCCCCACATCTCTTTTCCTCCCGCTGATTCCCCGCCTCTGATTCCCCGCTCTGATTCCCTGCCTCTGATTCCCCGCCTCTGATTCCCTGCCTCAGATTCCCTGCCTCAGATTCCCCGCCTCTGATTCCCTGCCTGAGATTCCACGCAAGAGATTCCCTGCCTCAGATTCCCCACCTCAGATTCCCCGCCTCGGATTCCCCGCCTCAGATTCCCCGCCTCAGATTCCCCGCCTCAGATTCCCCGCCTCAGATTTCCCGCCTCAGATTCCCGGCCTCAGATTCCCCGCCTCAGATTCCCCGCCTCAGATTCCCCGCCTCAGATTCCCCGCCTCAGATTCCCTGCCTCTGATTCCCCGCCTCAGATTCCCCGCATCTGATTCCCTGCCTCAGATTCCCCAGCTCTGATTCCCTGCATTAGATTCCCTGCCTCAGATTCCCTGCCTCTGATTCCCCGCATCTGATTCCCTGCCTCTGATTCCCCGCCTCTGTTTCCTGCCTCAGAATCCCTGCCTCAGATTAACTGCCTCAGATTCCCTGCCTCTTATTCCCTGCCTTTGATTCCCCGCCTCTTATTCCCCGCCTCAGATTCCCCGCCTCAGATTCTCCGCCTCAGATTCCCTGCCTCAGATTCCCTGCCTCAGATTCCCTGCCTCTGATTCCCCGCCTCTGATTCCCCGCCTCTTATTCCCCGCCTCTGATTCCCCGCCTCTGATTCCCCACGTCTGATTCCCTGCCTCAGATTCCCCGGCTCTGATTCCCTGCATTAGATTCCCTTCCTCAGATTCCCTGCCTCTGATTCCCCGCCTCTGATTCCCTGCCTCTGATTCCCCGCCTCTGATTCCTGCATCAGATTCCCTGCCTCTTATTCCCAAGCCTTTGATTCCCCGCCTCTTATTCCCCGCCTCTGATTCCCAGCCTCTGATTCCCCGACTCTGATTCCCTGCCTCTGTTTCCCCGCCTCTGATTCCCCGCCTCTGATTCCCTGCCTCAGATTCCCCGCCTCAGATTCCCTGCCTGAGATTCCACGCCTGAGATTCCCCGCCTCAGATTCCCCACCTCAGATTCCCCGCCTCAGATTCCCCGCCTCAGATTCCCCGCCTCAGATTTCCCGCCTCAGATTCCCGGCCTCAGATTCCCCGCCTCAGATTCCCCGCCTCAGATTCCCCGCCTCAGATTCCCCGCCTCAGATTCCCCGCCTCTGATTCCCCGCCTCAGATTCCCCGGCTCTGATTCCCTGCCTAAGATTCCCTGCCTCAGATTCCCCGCCTCAGATTCCCCGCCTCAGATTCCCCGCCTCAGATTTCCCGCCTCAGATTCCCCGCCTCAGATTCCCCGCCTCAGATTCCCCGCCTCAGATTCCCCGCCTCAGATTCCCCGCCTCAGATTCCCCGCCTCAGATTCCACGCCTCAGATTCCCCGCCTCAGATTCCCCGCCTCAGATTCCCCGCCTCAGATTCCCCGCCTCAGATTCCCCGCCTCAGATTCCCTGCCTCTGATTCCCTGCCTCTGATTCCCTGCCTCTGATTCCCTGCCTCTGATTCCCTGCCTCTGATTCCCTGCCTCTGATTCCCTGCCTCTGATTCCGCGCCTCTGATTTCACGCCTCTCTTTCCGTATCTCTGATTCCCCGCCTCTAATTCCCTGCCTATGATACCCTGCCTCTCTTTGCCTGCCTCTATTTCGGTGCCTCTTTCTCTGCATCTAGTTTCCCACATCTCATTTGCCCCCTCTGATAACCCGCCTCTGATTCCATGCCTCTGATTCCCCGCCTCTGATTCCCCGCCTCTTATTCCCTGTCTCTGATTCCCCGCCTCTGATTCCCTGCCTCCGATTCCCTGCCTCAGATTCCCTGCCTCAGATTCCCTGCCTCTGATTCCCCACCTCTGAATCCCCGCCTCTTATTCACCGCCTCTGATTCCCCGCCTCTGATTCCCCGCCTCTGATTCCCCGCATCTGATTCACTGCCTCAGATTCCCCGGCTCTGATTCCCTGCATTAGATTCCCTGCCTCAGATTCCCTGCCTCTGATTCCCCGCATCTGATTCCCTGCCTCTGATTCCCCGCCTCTGATTCCTGCCTCAGAATCCCTGCCTCAGATTCCCTGCCTCAGATTCCCTGCCTCTTATTCCCTGCCTTTGATTCCCCGCCTCTTATTCCCCGCCTCTGATTCCCAGCATCTGATTCCCCGCCTATGATTCCCTGCCTCTGTTTCCCCGCCTCTGATAACCCGCCTCTGATTCCCCGCCTCAGATTCCCCGCCTCAGATTCCCTGCCTCAGATTCCCCGCCTGAGAATCCCCGCCTCAGATTCCCCGCCTCAGATTCCCCGCCTCAGATTCCCCGCCTCAGATTCCCCGCCTCAGATTCCCCACCTCAGATTCCCCGCCTCAGATTCCCCGCCTCAGATTTCCCGCCTCAGATTCCCCGCCTCAGATTCCCCGCCTCAGATTCCCCACCTCAGATTCCCCGCCTCAGATTCCCCGCCTCAGATTCCCCGCCTCAGATTCCCCGCCTCAGATTCCCCGCCTCTGATTGCCTGCCTCGGATTCCCTGCCTCTGAATCCCTGCCTCTGATTCCCTGCCTCTAATTCCCTGCCTCTGGTTCCCTGCCACTGATTCCCTGCCTCTGATTCCGCGCCTCTGATTCCACGCCTCTCTTTCCGTATCTCTGATTCCCCGCCTCTGATTCCCTGCCTCTGATACCATGCCTCTCTTTGCCTGCCTCTATTTCGGTGCCTCTTTCTCTGCATCTAGTTTCCCACATCTCATTTTCCCCCTCTGATAACCCGCCTCTGATTCCATGCCTCTGATTCCCCGCCTCTGATTCCCCGCCTCTGATTCCCCGCCTCTGATTCCCCGCCTCTGATTCCCTGCCTCAGATTCCCTGCCTCAGATTCCCTGCCTCAGATTCCCTGCATCTGATTCCCCGCCTCTGATTCCCCGCCTCTTATTCCCCGCCTCTGATTCCCCACCTCTGATTCCCCGCCTCTGATTCCCTGCCTCTGTTTCCCCGCCTCTGATTCCCCGCCTCTGATTCCCCGCCTCAGATTCCCCGGCTCTGATTCCCTGCCTGAGATTCCCTGCCTCAGATTCCCTGCCTATGATTCCCTGCCTCTGAGTCCCCGCGTCAGATTCCCCGGCTCTGATTCCCTGCCTGAGATTCCCTGCCTCAGATTCCCCGCCTCAGATTCCCTGCCTCTGATTCCCCGCCTCTGATTCCCTGCCTCTGATTCCCCGCCTCTGATTCCTGCCTCAGATTCCCTGCCTCAGATTCCCCGCCTCAGATTCTCCGCCACATATTTCCCGCCTCAGATTCCCGCCCTCAGATTCCCCGCCTCATATTCCCCGCCTCAGATTCCCCGCCTCAGATTCCCCGCCTCAGATTCCCCGCCTCAGATTCCCCGCCTCAGATTCCACGCCTCAGATTCCCCGCCTCAGATTCCCCGCCTCAGATTCCCCGCCTCAGATTCCCCACCTCAGATTCCCCGCCTCAGATTCCCCGCCTCTGATTCCCCGCCTCTGATTCACTGCCTCTGATTCCCTGCCTCTGATTCCCTGCCTCTGATTCCCTGCCTCTGATTCCCTGCCTCTGATTCCGCGCCTCTGATTTCACGCCTCTCTTTCCGTATCTCTGATTCCCCGCCTCTAATTCCCTGCCTATGATACCCTGCCTCTCTTTGCCTGCCTCTATTTCGGTGCCTCTTTCTCTGCATCTAGTTTCCCACATCTCATTTGCCCCCTCTGATAACCCGCCTCTGATTCCATGCCTCTGATTCCCCGCCTCTGATTCCCCGCCTCTTATTCGCTGTCTCTGATTCCCCACCTCTGATTCCCTGCCTCCGATTCCCTGCCTCAGATTCCCTGCCTCAGATTCCCTGCCTCTGATTCCCCACCTCTGATTCCCCGCCTCTTATTCCCCGCCTCAGATTCCCTGCCTCTGATTCCCCGCATCTGATTCCCTGCCTCTGATTCCCCGCCTCTGATTCCTGCCTCAGAATCCCTGCCTCAGATTCCCTGCCTCAGATTCCCTGCCTCTTATTCCCTGCCTTTGATTCCCCGCCTCTTATTCCCCGCCTCTGATTCCCAGCATCTGATTCCCCGCCTATGATTCCCTGCCTCTGTTTCCCCGCCTCTGATAACCCGCCTCAGATTCCCTGCCTATGATTCCCTGCCTCTGAGTCCCCGCGTCAGATTCCCCGGCTCTGATTCCCTGCCTGATATTCCCTGCCTCAGATTCCCCGCCTCAGATTCCCCGCCTCAGATTCCCCGCCTCAGATTCCCCGCATCAGATTCCCCGCCTCAGATTCCCCGCCTCAGATTCCCCGCCTCAGATTCCCCGCCTCAGATTCCCCGCCTCAGACTCCCCGCCTCAGATTCCCCGCCTCAGATTCCCTGCCTCAGATTCCCCGCCTCAGATTCCCTGCCTCTGATTCCCTGCCTCTGATTCCCTGCCTCTGATTCCCTGCCTCTAAATCCCTGCCTCTGATTCCCTGCCTCTGATTCCGCGCCTCTGATTCCCCGCCTCTGATTCCCCGCCTCTGTTTCCCCGCCTCAGATTCCCTGCCTCAGATTCCCTGCCTCAGATTCGCTGCCTCTGATTCCCTGCCTCAGATTCCCTGCCTCAGATTCCCTGCCTCAGATTCCCTGCCTCTGATTGCCTGCCTCTGATTCCGCGCCTCTGATTCCACGCCTCTCTTTCCTTGTCTCTGATTCCCCGCCTCTGAATCCGTGCCTCTGATACCCTGCCTCTCTTTGCCTGCCTCTATTTCCGTGCCTCTTTCTCTGCATCTAGTTTCCCACATCTCATTTGCCCCCTCTGATAACCCGCCTCTGATTCCATGCCTCTGATTCACTGCCTCAGATTCCCTGCCTCAGATTCCCCGATTCAGATTTACCGCCTCAGATTCCCCGCCTCAGATTCCCTGCCTCAGATTCCCTGCCTCAGATTCCCTGCCTCAGATTCCCTGCCTCAGATTCCCTGCCTCAGATTCCCTTCATCTGATGCCCTTCATCAATTCCCTGCCTCTGATTCCCTGCCTCTGATTCCCCACCTCTGATTCCCCGCCTCAGATTCCCTGGCTCTGATTCTCTGGCTCAGATTCCCTGCCTTAGATTCCCTGCCTCTGATTCCCCGCATCTGATTCCAGGCCTCTTATTCCCCACCTCTGATTCCCCGCCTCTGATTGCCTGCCACTGATTGCCCGCCTCTTATTCCCCGCCTCTGATTCCCCGCCTCTGATTCCCCACCTCTGTCTGTATGCCTCTCTTTCGCCTCCGCTTTTTCCCCTCCACTCTTTCCGCGCCTCTCTTTCCCTCCCTCAATTTCAACAACTCTGTTTGATCTGTTCTGTGTACCTCATTTTCAACACACAAGTTCCAACCACTATGTTTCACCGATCTCTTTCCCCGCCTCTATATATCCGCCTATGTTTACCCGCCTCTGTTTACCCACCTGTTCCACCGCCTCTGATTCCCCGCCTCTGATTCCCCACCTCTGTCTCTACGCCTCTATTTCGCCTCCACTCTTTCCCCTCTACTCATTCCGTGCCTGTCTTTCCCTCCCTCAATTTCAACAACACTGTTTGATCCTGTTTTGTGTACCTCATTTTAAACACACAAGTTCCAACCACTATGTTTTGCCCGCCTCTTTCCCCGCCTCTATTTATCCACCAATGTTTGCCTGCCACTGTTTACCCGCATGTTTCCCCGCCTCTGATTCCCCACCTTTCATTCCCCGCCTCTCTTTCCCTGCCTCTAATTCCATGCCTCTTTCTCTGCCTCTCTTTCCCCACATCTCTTTTCCTCCCGCTGATTCCCCGCCTCTGATTCCCCGCTCTGATTCCCTGCCTCTGATTCCCCGCCTCTGATTCCCTGCCTCAGATTCCCTGCCTCAGATTCCCCGCCTCTGATTCCCTGCCTGAGATTCCACGCAAGAGATTCCCTGCCTCAGATTCCCCACCTCAGATTCCCCGCCTCGGATTCCCCGCCTCAGATTCCCCGCCTCAGATTCCCCGCCTCAGATTCCCCGCCTCAGATTTCCCGCCTCAGATTCCCGGCCTCAGATTCCCCGCCTCAGATTCCCCGCCTCAGATTCCCCGCCTCAGATTCCCCGCATCTGATTCCCTGCCTCAGATTCCCCAGCTCTGATTCCCTGCATTAGATTCCCTGCCTCAGATTCCCTGCCTCTGATTCCCCGCATCTGATTCCCTGCCTCTGATTCCCCGCCTCTGTTTCCTGCCTCAGAATCCCTGCCTCAGATTAACTGCCTCAGATTCCCTGCCTCTTATTCCCTGCCTTTGATTCCCCGCCTCTTATTCCCCGCCTCAGATTCCCCGCCTCAGATTCTCCGCCTCAGATTCCCTGCCTCAGATTCCCTGCCTCAGATTCCCTGCCTCTGATTCCCCGCCTCTGATTCCCCGCCTCTTATTCCCCGCCTCTGATTCCCCGCCTCTGATTCCCCACGTCTGATTCCCTGCCTCAGATTCCCCGGCTCTGATTCCCTGCATTAGATTCCCTTCCTCAGATTCCCTGCCTCTGATTCCCCGCCTCTGATTCCCTGCCTCTGATTCCCCGCCTCTGATTCCTGCATCAGATTCCCTGCCTCTTATTCCCAAGCCTTTGATTCCCCGCCTCTTATTCCCCGCCTCTGATTCCCAGCCTCTGATTCCCCGACTCTGATTCCCTGCCTCTGTTTCCCCGCCTCTGATTCCCCGCCTCTGATTCCCTGCCTCAGATTCCCCGCCTCAGATTCCCTGCCTGAGATTCCACGCCTGAGATTCCCCGCCTCAGATTCCCCACCTCAGATTCCCCGCCTCAGATTCCCCGCCTCAGATTCCCCGCCTCAGATTTCCCGCCTCAGATTCCCGGCCTCAGATTCCCCGCCTCAGATTCCCCGCCTCAGATTCCCCGCCTCAGATTCCCCGCCTCAGATTCCCCGCCTCTGATTCCCCGCCTCAGATTCCCCGGCTCTGATTCCCTGCCTAAGATTCCCTGCCTCAGATTCCCCGCCTCAGATTCCCCGCCTCAGATTCCCCGCCTCAGATTTCCCGCCTCAGATTCCCCGCCTCAGATTCCCCGCCTCAGATTCCCCGCCTCAGATTCCCCGCCTCAGATTCCCCGCCTCAGATTCCCCGCCTCAGATTCCACGCCTCAGATTCCCCGCCTCAGATTCCCCGCCTCAGATTCCCCGCCTCAGATTCCCCGCCTCAGATTCCCCGCCTCAGATTCCCTGCCTCTGATTCCCTGCCTCTGATTCCCTGCCTCTGATTCCCTGCCTCTGATTCCCTGCCTCTGATTCCCTGCCTCTGATTCCCTGCCTCTGATTCCGCGCCTCTGATTTCACGCCTCTCTTTCCGTATCTCTGATTCCCCGCCTCTAATTCCCTGCCTATGATACCCTGCCTCTCTTTGCCTGCCTCTATTTCGGTGCCTCTTTCTCTGCATCTAGTTTCCCACATCTCATTTGCCCCCTCTGATAACCCGCCTCTGATTCCATGCCTCTGATTCCCCGCCTCTGATTCCCCGCCTCTTATTCCCTGTCTCTGATTCCCCGCCTCTGATTCCCTGCCTCCGATTCCCTGCCTCAGATTCCCTGCCTCAGATTCCCTGCCTCTGATTCCCCACCTCTGAATCCCCGCCTCTTATTCACCGCCTCTGATTCCCCGCCTCTGATTCCCCGCCTCTGATTCCCCGCATCTGATTCACTGCCTCAGATTCCCCGGCTCTGATTCCCTGCATTAGATTCCCTGCCTCAGATTCCCTGCCTCTGATTCCCCGCATCTGATTCCCTGCCTCTGATTCCCCGCCTCTGATTCCTGCCTCAGAATCCCTGCCTCAGATTCCCTGCCTCAGATTCCCTGCCTCTTATTCCCTGCCTTTGATTCCCCGCCTCTTATTCCCCGCCTCTGATTCCCAGCATCTGATTCCCCGCCTATGATTCCCTGCCTCTGTTTCCCCGCCTCTGATAACCCGCCTCTGATTCCCCGCCTCAGATTCCCCGCCTCAGATTCCCTGCCTCAGATTCCCCGCCTGAGAATCCCCGCCTCAGATTCCCCGCCTCAGATTCCCCGCCTCAGATTCCCCGCCTCAGATTCCCCGCCTCAGATTCCCCACCTCAGATTCCCCGCCTCAGATTCCCCGCCTCAGATTTCCCGCCTCAGATTCCCCGCCTCAGATTCCCCGCCTCAGATTCCCCACCTCAGATTCCCCGCCTCAGATTCCCCGCCTCAGATTCCCCGCCTCAGATTCCCCGCCTCAGATTCCCCGCCTCTGATTCCCCGCCTCTGATTCCCCGCATCTGATTCACTGCCTCAGATTCCCCGGCTCTGATTCCCTGCATTAGATTCCCTGCCTCTGATTCCCCGCCTCTGATTCCTGCATCAGATTCCCTGCCTCTTATTCCCAAGCCTTTGATTCCCCGCCTCTTATTCCCCGCCTCTGATTCCCAGCCTCTGATTCCCCGACTCTGATTCCCTGCCTCAGATTCCCTGCCTCAGATTCCCTGCCTCAGATTCCCTGCCTCTAATTCCCTGCCTCTGGTTCCCTGCCACTGATTCCCTGCCTCTGATTCCGCGCCTCTGATTCCACGCCTCTCTTTCCGTATCTCTGATTCCCCGCCTCTGATTCCCTGCCTCTGATACCATGCCTCTCTTTGCCTGCCTCTATTTCGGTGCCTCTTTCTCTGCATCTAGTTTCCCACATCTCATTTTCCCCCTCTGATAACCCGCCTCTGATTCCATGCCTCTGATTCCCCGCCTCTGATTCCCCGCCTCTGATTCCCCGCCTCTGATTCCCCGCCTCTGATTCCCTGCCTCAGATTCCCTGCCTCAGATTCCCTGCCTCAGATTCCCTGCATCTGATTCCCCGCCTCTGATTCCCCGCCTCTTATTCCCCGCCTCTGATTCCCCACCTCTGATTCCCCGCCTCTGATTCCCTGCCTCTGTTTCCCCGCCTCTGATTCCCCGCCTCTGATTCCCCGCCTCAGATTCCCCGGCTCTGATTCCCTGCCTGAGATTCCCTGCCTCAGATTCCCTGCCTATGATTCCCTGCCTCTGAGTCCCCGCGTCAGATTCCCCGGCTCTGATTCCCTGCCTGAGATTCCCTGCCTCAGATTCTCCGCCTCAGATTCCCTGCCTCTGATTCCCCGCCTCTGATTCCCTGCCTCTGATTCCCCGCCTCTGATTCCTGCCTCAGATTCCCTGCCTCAGATTCCCCGCCTCAGATTCCCCGCCACATATTTCCCGCCTCAGATTCCCGCCCTCAGATTCCCCGCCTCATATTCCCCGCCTCAGATTCCCCGCCTCAGATTCCCCGCCTCAGATTCCCCGCCTCAGATTCCCCGCCTCAGATTCCACGCCTCAGATTCCCCGCCTCAGATTCCCCGCCTCAGATTCCCCGCCTCAGATTCCCCACCTCAGATTCCCCGCCTCAGATTCCCCGCCTCTGATTCCCCGCCTCTGATTCACTGCCTCTGATTCCCTGCCTCTGATTCCCTGCCTCTGATTCCCTGCCTCTGATTCCCTGCCTCTGATTCCGCGCCTCTGATTTCACGCCTCTCTTTCCGTATCTCTGATTCCCCGCCTCTAATTCCCTGCCTATGATACCCTGCCTCTCTTTGCCTGCCTCTATTTCGGTGCCTCTTTCTCTGCATCTAGTTTCCCACATCTCATTTGCCCTCTCTGATAACCCGCCTCTGATTCCATGCCTCTGATTCCCCGCCTCTGATTCCCCGCCTCTTATTCGCTGTCTCTGATTCCCCACCTCTGATTCCCTGCCTCCGATTCCCTGCCTCAGATTCCCTGCCTCAGATTCCCTGCCTCTGATTCCCCACCTCTGATTCCCCGCCTCTTATTCCCCGCCTCAGATTCCCTGCCTCTGATTCCCCGCATCTGATTCCCTGCCTCTGATTCCCCGCCTCTGATTCCTGCCTCAGAATCCCTGCCTCAGATTCCCTGCCTCAGATTCCCTGCCTCTTATTCCCTGCCTTTGATTTCCCGCCTCTTATTCCCCGCCTCTGATTCCCAGCATCTGATTCCCCGCCTATGATTCCCTGCCTCTGTTTCCCCGCCTCTGATAACCCGCCTCTGATTCCCGGCCTCAGATTCCCCGCCTCAGATTCCCTGCCTCAGATTCCCCGCCTGAGATTCCCCGCCTCAGATTCCCCGCATCAGATTCCCCGCCTCAGATTCCCC